>NC_133819.1:140434632-140744007 GCF_047830755.1 Zonotrichia albicollis
GTGGAGGTTGGACCTTTGGGAGAACATGTCATTAAATGTGAATCAGTATATACATAAATTAAAGCTCTAAGACCATAATAATAATTTAAGAAAGAAAAATTGCCATATATGACTTTGGTCTTATGCTGTATTGTACAATCATGGTACTGTTGCATGCATCTGAAATGTCATGGAATTGAACACATCCTTGACCCTGATCAGGCTTCTGATCTGGATTTTTCTATAATAAAAAAGTCCAACTGAAAATTGTATTTAATGTGATGAAATTTTCATAAAAACTACAGTTGTATGATTTAGCAGCTGATTCTACTACATTAATATTTGCAGGCCTAATTTGTGGGCTTCATGGTACATAAATACAACTATCTCTGGCAAAGACAGTCTACATACCGTGGACAGATGTAAGATAAGAAATCAAACATCAGGCCTAAATTCATTTTGTGTACATAATGGATTGATTTATGAAATTTTGGTTTATGAATTTTTTTTTACATTTCCCAAACTTGATTTATTTAACTTGCTTTTCAATTAACTCCTTGTCCTGAATTATTAAAAGAGGGATGAATTTCTGCATATTCACTACCACAGCAGTGACTTTGGCAGATACTGTGTTCCTGTAATTTTTCTCTGAAGAGTATAAGGTGTGTGTACATGTTCATGACATAAAGGTCAACTTAGTGAATGAGTGGTTTTGAACATCTATATATGTATCTAAAATATCTTTTTTTGACACCTCCAAACATTTCTTTCATAGCTTTTGGTCTGAAGCATATTTTGCATTCTAATCCCTTGATCTTCTGAACCCTTCCTGCAAACCCTAAAAATGTTAACCCCTTCACAAAGTTTATGTGCGCAGTTGTAAAAATGAAAACTAAAAATTGAATGATCAGTGATAATAACCTTCTTTTATCTCCAATAATTATGCATTGTAGTGATTGACTGTGGACATCCTGGAGTTCCTCCGAACGCAGTCCTGTCAGGAGATAAATACACCTTTGGTTCCACTGTTCATTACACCTGCACGGGGAGGCGGTCGCTCTTGGGGCAGGCGTCTCGCACGTGTCAGTTAAATGGACACTGGAGTGGATCTCTTCCTCACTGCTCAGGTAATATTTGTGAATTAATGACTGTATCCTGAAGTGGTTTTAAATATATTTTGATTTTTTCAGAAGGCCATTTAAAAATCTGAAAAATCATGTATGAAGCTGAATTACCAACTCAGTAGAAGTAAAAAGTAAAACCAAAGTAAGCATAAAGTATTAGCAAGAAAATAATTGGAAAGAAGTAGACTTTCCTGGTGGCACTTAACATGAACAAGAAATTTCACATTCAGTTGACTGTTAAACAGTTCGCTTTGAAAATATATTTGATGTGATTTCTGGCAATAGTGTTTATTTCCACAGTGAAATCTTGCAGCATTGTCTCTTCAAGATGATGAGTTAATTTTCTTATATTTTTTTCTTTCAACTTGCAAATGTCTACTGGCTTGATGACACCTCAAATATAACTTGATTGTGTAATGCATTCATCTGTATAATAAGGCCAGGTAGGCTCCACCTAATTTCAAGACAGGGTACTCAGTTTTTGGAGGAACACTATCTAATCCTTGTAACAGTTTAGCCCTCAATAAAGTCAAGATATGTTTTCTGAATAACTTTTTGCTTAGGAATATTGTATTTCAAAACTTCATTTTGATTCACTTTAAGAGAAGTGATCAAGTGAAAAACAGAAATCCAAGTCACACACTAATTTGGGATTTGATTAAATCCCTTCTGTTATTGCAGACTATGTAAACAAATACTGTGATGAAGGTTAACCATGTTAGCAGTTTTAATTCTCAGTAAATACTGGTGGACGTTCTTTCTTGTCCTGCATATGTTTAATAATTTAATTGAAGAAATCAGAGGATTTTTGAATCTTATTTAAACCCATGCAATTCAGAGAACTTTGACATGTTAAATGGCAGAAAATAATAAGAAAATAATTGTCATGTTTTCACTTAGATTAGATCTATGCCAAAACTAGAAGTGAAAAATAACTGATGTGCAAGACTGACTATGCTCTACTAGTTTCACATTCAAAATCCAAGCTTCTTTAGAGTATTAGTAAATAATAGCATCAGAGAATGGTGGAAGTCAGAAGGATCTTTACAAATCATCTAGTCCAGCATCTTTCCAGTGACTCACTGCACACATCGTAAGAAATGTCTGCTTTATGCCCAAACTAAACTTAGCCTCTTTCAGTTTAAAATTTTCCCCTCTTCTCCTGTCACCACAGACCTTGATAAAAAGCCACTGTACATCTTCATTCTATATTTTATGTATTGAAAGGCCACAATGGGGTCTTCTGGAAGCCTTCCTTTCTTCAGGTTGAGCAGCCCAAATTCTCTCAGCCTTGTTGCACAGCAGAGGTGTCCCAGCCCTCAGATCATATTTATTGAATTCCTCTGGACTTACTCTAAGAGTTCTTGGTTTCTGTTGTATGGGAAACCTCAGAAATGGATACAGTAGTCCAGGTGGAAGTCTCACATATTCTAAATCTTTTTGTTTTTGTTATTTTTTTTTTTCCTCTCCTGCTCTTGCCTCTTCAGTGTAATCAGTTATAAACTGATTATTATCAGCTGCAGTTTCAGGATACCAAATTTTACACCCCAAGGCACAGACATAGTTGAAAATAATATGAAATATTAAAATAGAACTTCTTGGTTAAAATATTGCATTAAATTCTAAAGTGTTGGAAGAATTTTTCAGTATCTGAACCTTCTCCTTCAACCTCTCAAGAACCTAGAATGTGACAAAACTTAGAAAAATGCAAACCTAATTTAATCCTTAAACTTTCTATTAACAAAGCAGAAGGAAATTTGTCACAGTGAAGAAAATTATAATCTTATAATCTATAATTTTAAAGATATACACTAGAAATCATACTTTAATGCAAAATAATCTTATTTAAAAAATAGTGATATATTTAAGTATTTGCAAATTGGAACTATTTAAATAAAAAGTGGTTTTACAGCTAGAAGGAACTCATATTTGTTTTGTGGGAAATATACTATTTAGATCAAATCTAAGGCTACTTGTTGTAGTTTTCCATAGTATTAATAATAAAATATTAAAAATCTAAATTGTGAATTTCAAATTTAATTTAATAAATAGACAAAAATATCAAGGAATATAACCTAAAAATACACATGAAAATATGAAAGCAGCCCTACTGGAAATAGGGCTATTCTATAGTATTTCTCATATTAAATTAAAGAAGTGTTGAAATATTTCAGGATATTATGAGTGAGATTCATGAAATTTTTAAAATTGTTTTTCTACCTACACATAGGGAACTCTAATCAGATCTAATTAATGTTTCTAATGTTTTTAAATGCATTTAAAAATTCCTTGGCAGAGGAACTTTTGAATGTTAACCATAATGAATCAAATTCTACAGAATCAATCTATTTTTTTCTTTACTGTTACTGTACCCAACTATAATTCTTAGAAAAATTTTGAGATTTTCTCTTCAATACTGAAATATTTCTCTTATAATGATAATTTGCAGTTCATGATAGAGAATTTCTATATTTTGCATCTAAAATAGGTTACATCATCAGCTTTTATTATTAACCTTAAACTGGTTTCTTCATATTAATGCATATTAAAACTTTGAAATTTGCATGTTTGTTTACATTATTCATAATATAAAATATAGAATATTTAACTGAGAAAAGATGCAGCACACTTGTCCTTTTAGTATATGAAAAAAAATTTAAAAAGAAAACACTAGATCAGTGAACATAAGGTTACTAAATTTTGTATCATCCTTATGACAGTTTCTTGTCACATGACATTATGCTAGAAGGAATTTTCCTGTCCCATTGATATATACTGGCATTCATAAACACTTTTCAATCATCATATGCATATCAGATGCAGTCAGAAATTTTTTGCAATGTAGAATTCCTCATAAGTGCAGCAAGGGTTGTAAATAGTCTAAATATCCTCCATTTCATCAAGATTAAATGTCAACTGAGAATTTGTTACACATGTGAGTGAAGGATGGCTCATAACTAACTGTAAAAACAATTTAGTTGAGTCTGCATGAGGTAAGAAAAATACGTTCTCTTAGACATCATCACAGTCCACGGCTTTCTCATGAGGGGAAGAGGAGGGACAGGCACTGATCTCTGTGGTGGGCAGCGGCAGGACCCAAGGGAATGGCCTGAAGCTGTGTCAGGGGAGGCTGAGGTTGGATATTCGCTAAAGGTTCTTCACCCAGAGGATGGCTGGGCACTGAACAGGCTCCCCAGGGCGGTGGTCATAGCTGCAGCCTGACAGAGCTCAAGAAGGGTTTGGACAATGCTCTGAGGCACACGGTGTGTGTGACTCTTGGGGATGGGGCTGTGCAGGGCTGGCACCCGGACTCGGTGATCCTTGTGGGTCACTTCCAACTCAGCTTATTCTGTGGTTCTTTGATTCCATCACATCTGATGTGATTAGTCATTTAGAAAAATTATTTCTGTAACCTTCAATCAAAGGAGCTGGTGGTTAACCTTCCTAAAATAAAAAGTCTAATAATCCGTAGTAATAATTAGGCGTTAGAAAAGAACACATGATTTCCCTTAGAAGAAGAATATGTGATTTCTGTTTGGCATAGCAAATAACCTATTTTCCTTTTTTCAACATAAAATTCTTTTAGGCATAATGTTAAATAACTTGCCAAAAACTGAGCTGTTATTATGGAGACTGCAAATGTAGAAAGATGAGTAGGCCCCGTTCCAATTTTATCAGAGTGTAACTAAATACTACTAGAAAATGCAAGCTACAGATTCCCAAAACAACAAAAAACACCCTTGATCTATGAATCAATTTTTTTTAATGATTTCAAAAAACATGAAGCAGACTTTTTTTCAAACTAGAGGGTTGTTAAGTCACCTAAGTACCTTGGACATAAATTATTTTTAAAGCTTATAAAATTTTTTTGCTATAATTTGGGACTATTTGCAATTTCTTTTTAAATAGGGCTGGCAATCTGCTTTACTGATCTGTGTCATATAATCAAATGGGTAAACAGACAACAGCCTAACTTCTCAGCCTGTGATTTTGAAGCAGATAGATAACCCTTTTACTTACTTGAGTGTATTTGTTATTTATGAAATAAATTAAATACATAGTACCATTTACTTCTTAGACATAATGGACTAAACCAAATATTTGCTGATGCACCATAGTTTTCCAAGCAGAGGAAGCTACTTCTACTCTTCTGCCTTCACTACTCAGTTCTGAACATGCTTTTGTCAGTAGAGAGTTGTGTCCAACTGTTGCCTCCCAACAGCATTTTTAAAACATACACAGTGCCAAGTAAGGCAGCAGAACACTTACACTTGTTTTTCTCTGCATGTAAGACTCCAGAGTGATAACTTCCCATAGAACCCATCTCCAGTGAGTTTGTCACTTTTGGTCTTCTGCCTATTTAGAGTTTGCAAATCTGTTTACCATTTCTTTGTAAAAATTGCTCCTATTACTTCTATTTAAGCTTAGACATACCCCAGAAAATCTGCATGACAGATTATATACATAGTAGGATTTATTTTTTCTACCTGATTCTTGAAATATTTCATTTTTATTTAAAATATCGTAACTAACTACAAATTAATGAAAATTTTCTCTCAAAAATATTGATATGTTTGGCATATTTTTTGTCTAGAAAACCTTCATTTTATTTGCAAGTTGTTAGAAAAACAGATGGGCTATGAGGAAGAAACCAGAACAATGGAGCTCCAAGAATTCTAGAATTCAACTCTTCAGTATTGAAACTCAGGAATATAATATACCCTAATGTCTTTTCACATAGAAAACTATCTTAAAGTTCTCCAAAAAATAAAGTAGATGATTCTAAGTAAACATTAAAAGATTCAAATGAATGAGCTGATGTTCATGTGTTACCTAGAACTTCCTAAAAAGTTCTTATTAAGACTTAGATGTATAATCTTTGATATTATTATTACTTTTTATGGTTATCATTATTACTGTGTTGATTTTTCTAACATTTATATACAGCAGATAGCATTTAACATTATTAATTTATTTGTATATAAATACAAACTTGCTTACCATTAACCTTCTATCTTAGAATTTTCTGAAACATTTATATCTGAGGGAGATTTTAGCTATTGGACAGTTTTCACATGATGTTCCAACATTTCTAGAATGCAGGAAAATTCTTCATGTCTGTTCCAAGTCTGGTGATACCATAAAACTAAGAAATATTTTATGAACACTAGTTATACACAAGAAAATTGTCTTTGCAATCAGGACTTTAGTTTTCATCAGAATTCCTTATTTTAAAATGAAAAATTCACAAGGTTTTGTGCTTGTCTTTCCCCCCCCTATTTATTTGATAATTCTGTTATCAAAATTTTAGCATGGTATTAGGGGAATTTGTGAAAATTATAATTCTTCTTCTGCAATACTATAAAATAAGTAGAAAAAATTAGTGGAAGATCAAGTAATTTTGCATTTATAGAGACTCACACCCACTGATATATATGGGGATTTAAAAATATATATTTATGAACTTATTTATAAATACATATGGACATGCTTTATAAATGCAGAATAATAATAATATTTTATAAGTATTCTAATCTTTGTACTCTAAAATCTAGGTGATACAGCTGGTTCTTGTGGTGATCCAGGTATCCCAGGCCATGGGTCTAGGGAAGAAAACAATTTTAAAATTAAAAGCACGATACATTTCAGCTGTGATATTGGATATATCTTGCATGGCTCAGAGGAAAGAACATGTTTGTCAAATGGAAGCTGGACAGGAAGACAACCTGAGTGCAAAGGTAAATCAAAGATGTACTTATTTTTTTAGCTGTGTTTTAAATACTGTTGATCAGAAAACCAATTTTGCATTGCCAGCTTTCTGTTGTGAACAGGTTGCAGTTATTTTGGACTGAAAAATTTTTTCAAATAAGTTTTGCACTATAGTAGTGGCTTGATATCAGGTGAAAAAATTTGAAACCAGTTCCTGGCACCCATTGTAAAGCATGTTTACAGGTTTTGAGGGAAAAAAATAAGCCTTTAGAACTCAATTTTTTGATTAATATTCTTTCACTTAAAAATCTCAGCATAACCTGACCTTTAATAACGACCATATACCACGTTAATTTCAGACAAAAACCCCAGTTTTAGGAAAATTTCAGTGTCAGGATTTCTTTAGGTTTATTCATCTATGTATAAATGGTTGACTTAAAATTTCATTTATTAATACTGTTGACTTTACTTTTTTCAATAGAAAACAAAATACTGAAACAAGTCTATTTGTAAAATACAATTCTGAAAATTTCAAGGTAGAAATTATTATAAAAGAAAGCTATAAAAGGATATTTCTGAAGACTCATTTATTGCCTAGTTTACCTTGCTTCAGAATAGGAAAATAATTCCCAAAAGATTCTTTTGCAAAACAAAGTGTCTTGAAAAGAAGGAAATAATTTGAGAACGTGTACTCTTAATTTCTACTTTATCACTGCTGACTGTGGTAACTGTATGAACAAGTAATTTAGTTTTAAAAACTTGTTTCATAAACTGGTCTTGTAATATCCTTTCTGCTGAATGATTATAAAATTTACACTACATTGAAAATATAATATATATATTTGTGTGTATATGTATATATATGTCTATTTTGCTAGTATTGAAAGGGATATGCTTTGCCCAACTCTACCATCTGCTATTTTGACCTTATCTAGTACAGAAATAAATCAGCTCTTATGCATTTTAAGATAGTTTTGATGATATTTCTTTCTTGAAATGATAAATATAGTTCACAGAAAAATGTAGGTGTTGGTAATGCATGCACAGGTATATTGTTCTAGTTTAGGTCATATAGACTAAATGTACATATATGTAATCACATAAGAAGGACACATTCAAATTCCCAAGTTGAACATTAATGAACTGGGATAGAGCAGGATTCCACCTCCCTGTGATGTTGACTCCATTCAATGCTTTGAATTAGAAAGATTATATTTTGTTTATGCTAGAAACACATGATTCAAATTAAATCTACAAATATAATTATCGAAAAGATTTTTTTTTTTTTTACAATTGGAAGGGGTTTTCTTTGCAGCTAAACTATCTTTTCTCTAATGCAGATTATAAAGCTAAATTTGTACGTTTTGTTTCTCTACAAACCCAAGGGGAAAAAATAGTAATTCATGCACACAATTTTTTACTGTACAATGTGCCTTATCAGTAGATGGTGAAACTTACATTTTTAAGGACAACAGAATGGATTTCTACCAAGCAGCACTGCTGGAAGAAGGATTGTTCCTGCTCCATGTTTTCCCATTTCAGAAATCATCTTTACTACATTTTGAAAATATTCCACATTTTCCTTTACAGCTGTGCAGTGTGGTAATCCAGGAACAACTGCTAATGGAAAAGTTCTTCGTATTGATGGGACTACATTCTCCAATTCAGTAATTTATTCATGCTTGGAAGGATACATTCTTTCTGGATCATCTGTAAGACAATGCACTGCCAATGGAACATGGTCTGGATCCTTGCCAAACTGCACAAGTAAGACACATTTCTAGTGACTAATTTTGTTTTTCCTCTCCTCTGAAAGTAATAAATAAAGTAAAATATAGAAGTCTCATGACAATATATTTTCAGCTTTTTCTTGCATTACTTCCTACATAATTTTGTATGCTAAATAAAAATATGATGCTATGCAAATATGAAGAATATGGTTTTTTAAAGGCAGAGTATAGTAAAATGTGTAGACTGCTGTTTCAGTTTAAGAGAGTTCTATGGTTACATAATCTAGCTTGTTTAATTCTTTACCAGTATGTATGTTCAATCTTATTTATGTTTTGTGATATGACATATCCAGACATTTTTATCTTAGTTGCTTTACTTCATCTTGAAAAATTAGCAGTATAATATTCTGTTCTTCCAGAGAGTAGAAAATAAAAACCTTGTAATGAACACTTGAGGATTCTTTTCATAGTGACTCCAAGGTTTAAACTGTTGTCCCATTTTGACATACCATCTTCTGTTTGGCCTCTTCATTAACCTTAAAACTCCTTTGGCTACCCAACTAACAGAAGCTATTACAGCATCTCTAACATTTATAATGAGCACTTTGCAACACTTTATTTTCAAGCCCATCTGTTCCTTCTTTATTACATGTCCTAGTTCATCTTTTAGTAGCAATTATGAAAATTTTACATTTATGTGATGCATGAGACTGCCTATCATTTTCAAGAAACATATTCTCATCAGAGGTATAGCAAACTGATTTTAAATTTTGAACACACTTAGAGCAACTCAAATAGAAGCCAAAAGCTAGATCATACAACTTCTTGTTAAATCCATCTTAAATGAATTTTTGCAGTCATAAAGCCTGAGAGAGAGCCCAGTATTTTTGTTTATTTATTATTTTAAAAATTAAAATGAGAGCCAGATTAATTGTACCAAAGATAATGGTGGCTTGTGATGTCAACTTCATCTATATTTTTTTCTTGTATTTTAGAATAGCATTTTACTGAAATACATGCCAAACAATCTTCTCAGGACACGTTACTCAGATAGAAACATCAGATTTTAACTTGAAATATATTGACAGAGGAAGTATCATAGTAAAACAAAGACAGTGAGATTCAGGATATACCACTTTTTTTTAGTCTAGGTGTTATCACAATTTAGGGGGTTTAGAGCTGACACTGTAAGAAGAGAACAGCCTAAATAATTTTATGCTCCTTTACAGGCTGGGAGCCCTGGGCAGCATACCATCAAACAGGACTGACCCTAGTGCAACTTCATGCAGACCTAGACCATAGCAAGCTATTGTAGGATTTTCTTAGAAAGAAACAACACTGCCTCATCTGCAGCCAAACAGAAACAAAATTCTCATGAGAGTTTCTTGTTTCACTGCTCAATAACAAGCAAGGCTGTGCAGTCAGCAAGGTGCAATCGCTGAGTTCAGTGCCTGCTGCTGGAGCTGGCTGGGGCTGTGCCCAGGCAGGAGAGCTGTGGGGCACAGCACAGCTCCGAATGCCACCCTGGCTGGGCAGCACAGGCCTGGGGCTCCCCACCTCCATCCACTGGGATGCACTGGCTCTCAACAGGACATGCTCTTCTGGTCAGCATCACTGCAACAATTTAAGATGTTTTTCCCTAAAGCAGTGAGTTGAGTGGAGGTGGTCCAACTGAAATGAAACAAAGATTAGAGGAAAAAAGGATAAAGCCATTAGCTTTATATTTTAATTCAATCTAAACAATAGTATATCTGTAAAAATTTTGTGGATTATTTTAGTAAAATTTACACATTAAGAATAGTAAATGGAATGTTTCAAATAGAGAAAGTTTCAGAGTATTTGAAAGTACACCTGTTAATAACAGAAACAGTTCTGTCTTTCCCAGTTCTATGTTATTTGAAAAATTACCAAGAAAAATCTATGGCTTTTTAGTTTTTTAAAAATTGAAATTACTGTGTTACTAGGTAAGCTAAAATAGATTGACCTCCAGTTTTCTTTATCAGTATCTTAGCTACCTGTTTTCTTTATCAGTACATTAGCTACCTTTGCAGTAATCCAGATAGCCCTGTGGTATGTTTTCTAGTCTCTTCTATGTACATACAGTGATTGCATGGGACATTTTAAGATTTGCCATATGCTGTGTAATTAGTATCTGCTCTGTCACATCATGGTAAACTGTAGAAAAGGTATATTATATATAAATCTTTGATTCTTAGGTCCCGAGTTATTTGGTCAAGGGAGATACACCACAAATATGTAGTCATGGATTTATTGTGACTTTGGAGATCCAGATACAGAAAGAGTGATATTCTCATCAGCCATGCTTTGACATTGAGTTAGAAGTGGCCAGAACGTGTACTCTGCTCAGAAAACTGCTATTTCTTCTGGGAAAGTGTGAGAAGCAATGCTGTAGGGTGATTTTCATGTTTACTATAAAATAAATGATAAAACACATGGAATACTATATTTCGTGTGAACACTAAAGACTGTCTCCACTCTCCAAAGACTGTCCCAGAAATTGATAGATCCAGTTGACCAAATCTGAGGGAAACTTACCTGTTTTAACATTATTCTCAGATTGCAATGATCTAAAACTTTTTATTAACTCCTTATGAGTATTTTATTTCATTAGGAAATTTAATTATCTCCTGACACAAGAAGTCATAAAAGGCTTTACAATCCCTCCCACACATTACAGTGCTATAGACCTAATTTTTATGTAAGTCATAGACCATGTTTGGGGGTCACCTGAATATTCTCACCTGTTTATGTACATAGCAAATATGTGAGCATTTATAAAGTGGGAGGTTTTTGCAGGCATACATTTTAAATTTTCCAAATTTTGTTTCCTTTCAGGATATCATAGAAAAGTAAAGTAAGTAATAGGCATCTCCTTTTTTAATAATGAAACTGAATTGATAGGAAAATTTTAGCGTATCCAAGGGTGATAGTGGCATATGTATTATTTCTTTTTTTTATTTATTTATTTTGTAATCTTGAAATTTTGTCAATACAAATTTTACAATCCTTTACTACTACTGTTAAACTAAAGTATTTATGTTCTGCAGACATAACTGTTATGTAGCTCCACATATGTTTGACAGCTAATTAGGATGGCATATGTTTATCTTCTCTTGGTGGAGATAAGATTTATGTTACTTTTTTCTCCTTTTTTTTCCCCAGTCAATGCCGAGTTTTGTAGTGGTTTTTTCCTCACACACAGATAAACATCACTTAGATTTTAAAATATGTTCCTTAACTATTTACTTGCAGTTATCAGTTGTGGAGATCCAGGAGTCCCAGCCAATGGCATGAGATATGGTGATGATTATGTCGTTGGACAAAATGTTACTTACATGTGCCAACCTGGTTACACAATGGAAGCAAATAGTTCCTTAATTCGCACTTGTACTAGCAATGGCACGTGGAGTGGAGTAATCCCAACATGCAAAGGTATAACATTTATTTTGCTTGTCAGGTATTCCTTCTATGACATTTACCTACACTGCTTATTGCAAATTGTTAATTTATTGCGTATTCCCATGGAAATCAAAATTTTAGTATGAATATATTTAATTGATTTATTTAGCTGCAGAAACAGTGACTTCATCTTTTACTTTTTATCCCTTTTATATTCCTACAAGCACAATATATTGAACAGTTTTTTATAGTTCTGCAGAATACTTTAGTACTTTGCTGGATGGTTTAGATTTGTTAATTGCAGTTAGCCTGTCATAAGAAAGTGACCATATATATGTCTCTGCTTTTACAAACAGAACACTCAAACATGTAAAAGACACCTCTGGAAAAAGATCTAAATATATACAAACTGAACTTTGTCAAAGGCAAATTCATCTGAATTGCTCTATCTATATATAATACTAAAATTTTTCCCCTGATCCTTCCTTTATTAGACGGGTACCTTTAAGCATCACCTTGCTGCAAAAAGACTAAATCATTCTTAAAAATTTCCCAATAAGGATTTTTCTGTTTCATGTTATTTTCTCTACTGTGGAAGTTGAAGGGGTTAATGTCAAGATATTCCTTCATCTTCTTCAAATTTCATGCCTGATTTAATGGGGTTCTTTTGTTTGATTTTGTTGGGGTTTTTTTTTGTTGTAGTTGGTTTTGGGGCTTTTCATGTTAAAATTTAACCCTGTTAAAATTTTAACAGCAAAAAAATCTGAACATAACTGACAGACAAACTTGTCTGTGTCATCAAAATATTTTCTCTGAGAAACTCACTATCTCAATGTTAAAACAAGTTCTCTCTAGAGTATTTTTTCTGTCTCTCTGATACTACATTTGTAGAAAAGCAGTATTACCATTTGGCGTATTCTTTCTGGGTTCACACTAACTACATCTGATCTCTATTCTTTCAACACTTAGTTAGCTACCTTTGTACTTAATTTTTGTTATCCATCTTCCTTCTGTTTCATTTTAAGGAAGCAAAGTAACACACCTGATAAGCAGTGCTCATTTTCCTCCCATGAATGCATTTGTCAAACTAGATTGAATTAATTTCAAAGCTCTACCATATTTGCAATTACTATTCTTGCTGAACACAGTTTTCCCAGTATCTTACCAAGTCCAGTTTAACTCTAATTCACTTTTGACAATATCAATTTTTAAGTTATTTTCCTGACACATTCTTAAAGATGTCAAACACTGAAATCCCCTAGACATTTCACTCTTATTTTCCTATTGTCATTGTGCTCATGGATAGCCTCAGTTTCAATTAAAAAATTATTTTAAGAACTGAAGATTGGACATAGTGGTCATATTGACCAAGAGTCTGTCTGTCTCCAAGAGTGGCTGTCAGCCAACAGCTAGAAGATCATAAGATAGAGCAAATATTTTTTATAAAGTCTCTCACCTCTAATTCTTATGGTCTACAGGACACCTGACTGGGACCAGGAGATCTAACTCTGATTTGACTCAAGCAGAATGATACAAAGAAAGAATTTTACTATCAATTTTAACTTTGAGTTTTTGAGTCTTTCTGGTTTTGGATCATACATATTTAAGGCTTGTATAAATGCTAATTAATAACCGTATGAAGAATCTCTAGTCTTCGCAGAATTTCATTTTACTTTACCTTAGTTTGTGTAAGTACACTAGGCAAGTTAACAGTGTAATTAAAATAATATATAATATGCGGTAGTGTTAAATGTATAACAATTAGTTTTTACTGTCAGAATGAAGTGCCAGGGTCCTTTGGTACTATTTAGTTAAAATAATTGAAAAATGAACTGGGCAGAAAATACATGCATAATTGTCACTGTGCCACTGAAAGGGAAGATATAAATACTGCTCTGCTATGCCAAGTTGGAAAAGGATTCATGTTCATCTGCAGCTAGATATTCAAATATTCTAACATTGTCTTTTTTGCAGACTTGCATTTGCAATACACTTGTAGTTCTTAAACTGAGAATATCTTGGTACATATTTATGTCTAAGTCTCTGACCAAAATAGAGAAACATTCTGGCTTGCTGCTCGGTATTATTTTGTTTTCCTTTTCTCACCCTAAAATTCTGATGTTACATCTATTTCCTTCAACTTCTTCTCTCCTTTCCCAAGTAATCACCAATATTTCCTCCCTTATTAGTCAGCTCAGAATTTAAAATATACAGTCCCTTTTAAAAGGACTATTCATGAAGCTCTTGGAGAATGAAGACAGAATTCTGCTGCTTAGAGCACTTATTTTGAATTCATTTTTTTTAAAGCATCATAGACGTGTGGCAAAACCTATCATGTCCTTTTCTGAGACAAAACTAAGGTCCCAAAATCTAGATTTGATTTACTGGCTGGTAAAGAGTATTTGATACCAGTATTCTCAAACAGCCATGAATGCTGCTGTAAAGTGTTTTTATGGTCTACATAACTGAGATTCTCTCACTGAAGAGAATAATAAAAATGTAGAAATGGTACCTAGTGAACCCTCTGCAGGTTGCATTCAAATACATATTATTCATCACCTAGTAACTCTGAATTCTTTTAAGTCTGCAAGATGACAGCTCTTCTAAACATTAGTTTAAAGATTATGGGTGCAGCATTTAACTTGCTCCATTGTTGTGACCTGTGTGTTCTCTGCTTGATTTTTAATCACCACATCTTCTCATTTATCCCAACTGGCTTTACCAGATTAAATGGTATTAGATTTTTTTGCTTTCTTTCTCTTTTGCTAGCACAGTTTGCCCTTTCATCTACCTCATTCATTCTACCAACTTGGTCTAAATTTCATCCTTTCCCTTGTTTAGTTCAGGTTTTCTTTCATTTAATGTCCTTAATACTTTTTCCCTTAAGCTTTCAATTAGCAATTGTCTGTTACTATACCACTATCCAGTGAATAACACATTTATCTTCATCACAACAGTTGTATCTCTTTATTTCTACTGCCTTCCTGTACTGTTTTTCAGTCCTCTGGCCTACAAACAAGTACAAGATGTTTCTATTTTTTCCTAGGAGGCCTGGCAATTACAAAATATACTGAAATACTTTTTGTTGGCCTTCTTAGAGGTAGCAATACTAACAGATTCAAGGAATTGCAAATCCTTACATTTTCTCCCCATTGCTAGCAACTAGATGCTTTTTGGTAATGAACTACTCACAAAGCAAATTGTAACCAAACTGTGCTACTTAGAAACAGGATTTCAAGTAATATTTTGGAACAATTATCCTGGAATTTCATCCCTACAGGTTAAATATAGCAAATGCCTAAGATGGCCAACAGGAAGAACATATTTTATTATTGCCACACTAACAAAATATGGTTGCACTCTATGTAGTTTTAACAGAGAAAAAAAAAAAATTGTAGTAGATTACCAGACATACCTTAAATGTTGTACACGTTATAGTTTCCATACCGATTTTTAGGTAGTCTTCCTATTTGGTTTGATGCAATATCCTGGTATATTTAAGACACTTCATCAATCATCTGCTGCCTCCTAAATGAAGGAAACCAGACGTACGAACTTCAGGAAATGTGGCAAGAATACAGTGAGAGAGATAGCATGCCCTGACTGTATTGTCCTCTAAAAAAAAGGTGAAATTAGCCCATATGGTTCTTCTAGTAATTGTGTACACCGGGGATATTTACAGCAGCTGACCCTAATTATTTTGAATATTATTGCAGCTGTTACCTGCCCAACTCCCCCGCAGATCTCTAATGGAAGGTTGGAAGGAACAAACTTGGACTGGGGATTTAGCATTAGCTATGTCTGCTCTCCAGGATATGAACTCTCTTTTCCTGCTGTTTTGACTTGTGTTGGGAATGGAACATGGAGTGGTGAAGTACCTCAGTGCTTACGTATGTATTCACATCATTGTCTGTATTTTGCTATGTTATGGTTTTCTCCTCTTTGAAGTTTTCACTTTTTTTTCCTCCTTCCCTCCCTCCCTCCCTCTCCCAATGGCTCAATTAATTTCAGAACTGGGATAATTACAATCCTTCTAAAAATTTCTAAAATTTTCCAAAATTTTAATGCTACTAGTAGATTGAGAAAGTCATGGGAATATCTGTAAACCCTATGTGAGCATATATGAGTCTTTAGACATAGATGCAAAAAAAAGATATTACAGGCAATGTGTACAACATAATCCAAGGCAATTCAAAATTCAAAGGTTCTGTCTTGTTTTCAGATCCAGCTACATTTGTGATAAGGTAACTTTCATTATAATCCCTTTTATTTCCTCATACTCATCCTAAACTTCCTGTGATGTCACAGAGGAATTTTTTCTGGCTGTCATGTTGACTAGGTCCTGGGTAATTCTGTGACAATTATCTATTTTTCATATTTTATGCAGTTAATTTTATTAATCTGAAAGTTATAAATAACAGTGATGGATTCTTGTATTGCTAAAAATTTCATTACAGTATCCAATCCTATTCATTAAAAGTGATTGTGATTTTTCTGAGAGATATCCAATTGATTGCACTGAAGAAGGAGGTTTTGTAGTTATTTGCAGAATAATTATACCACTCTGTAATAGTCTTCAAAAAGGAGTCTAACTGGAAGAGGATCATATCTTATTCATGGCTTTACAGTCTCTGAAATTTAATTTGAACTTGCCAAGTAGCTGTGCTTGCCAGGTAGCTTGTTAAATGTTGCAAAATACACTTCTGTTTTCTTTTACTATTTTTTTTAATTATTTTTCATCTCTCCCTGTCAAAAATTTCCTCTATTTTGGCTATATCCCAGTACCATGAAAGAATATATAGACCATCTTTTCTTTTCCTTTTTTTCCAATTAAATTCTCATATCATCAGCTTATGACTGCTGCTGAAACTCTGTGTGCCAGAGGTGGAGCACAATGAAAGGCATATTTTTCTGGAAGAAAAAGAGCAAGACCACTATTTGTTGCTTAAATTCTCTATGTAGAGCTCTTCTAGAGTCCACTATACTGTGAATATAAGAGACTATGAAAATTTATTTTCATTATTTGTTCTTGATTGAAAAATGGTGTCCTTCATTCATTTTTGAATACCACAAGCTATTTATGATATTTAAAGTTGTAATACTCAATATTGCAGTATACTCTGAAAATTGGGCTCTACCTTTAAACTTTTTAAAGATATATTTAGCACAGAATGCAGCTGCCTGGGAATTAAAGGCTATTTCATGCAGATTACATTAACTGAATGTTGTTGATGTGCAATGGTTGTCCATTGGCCTGCAAGAGAAAACAACTGGCAGCCAGTGCTTGTCGAAGAGCTTAAGCTAGTTGCCATCTGGCAGAAATGAAGGGGAGCTGGTGAAAGTCATTCTCAATAAGCAGTTCCTGACATCAGAAATTTATTTCCTAGCTTAGTTCCATAGAGCCTGTAGCTGAAGATGTGCAAGGTACAGTTATGACATAGAATAATTATTCAGAATGGAATATGACCATGTCCTTGGTTGAGTGTTTGTCATCTATGACCCAGTAAATTTGTTTGCTTAATTACTCATGCAGTAATTTCAGTATTGCTGGTTTTATAAGTTTGGCAATGGATAGGAAAAATGTAGACATCTGCCAAAAAATTCCTAACTGCGGATATAACTTCAAATCATAGAATTATCACAGAATATAATGAATTGGAAGAGACCCATGAAGTCCAGCTGCTGGCCCAGCACAGAACAACCCAAAGAGTTGTACCCATGTACCTGAGAGCACCGACCAAAGATTTCTCAAGACCTATGAAGCCTGGTTGCTGTGACCACTTCCCTGAGCCTGTTCCAGTGTCCAACCACGCTCTGGGGGAAAACCTTTTCTTGATATAGAACGCAAACTTTCCTGACCTTCATATCATTCCCTTGGATCTTGTCACTGGTTGCCTCACAGAAGAGATCAGTGCCTGTCATTTTGCTTTGTCTCATGAAGAAAGTGAAGATCTCAATGAGGTCTTGACACAGTCTCCTCCTCTAGCCTGAACAAATCAAACGACCTCAGACACTCCTCATGTGGCTTCCTCTCAACGCTCTTCACTGCCTTTGCTGCCCTCATTTGCATACTCTCTAATAGCTTTACATCCTTATATTGTGTCACCCAAAACTTCACACAACATTCAAGGCAAGGCTGCCCCAGTGCAGAGCAGAGTGGGACAATTCCCTCCCTTGCCCAGGTGTCGATGCTGCCCCTGATACCCCTGGGACGTGGTTGGTCCTCCTGGCTGCCAGGGCACTGCTGGCTCAAATTCA
Source organism: Zonotrichia albicollis (assembly GCF_047830755.1). Classification (NCBI taxonomy): domain Eukaryota; kingdom Metazoa; phylum Chordata; class Aves; order Passeriformes; family Passerellidae; genus Zonotrichia; species Zonotrichia albicollis. The sequence continues at coordinate 140,452,853 of NC_133819.1, forward strand.
ACTAGTCAACAAGCAGGACCTCCAGGTCTCTTTCTCAGTGCTGCTGTGCAGCAGTGTTTTCTTATTCTGGATATACATCCAGGGTTGTCCCATCCCAGGTGCAGTGTTCTTGTTAAACTTCATATCGTTGGTGATTGCCCAGTCCTCTGGTCTGTCTGGGTTTTTTTCATAGGACACAGATGCCTTCAAGTGAGTCAACAGGTCCTCCCAATTTAGTGTCAGCAGCAAACACGCTACCTTTTGAGTCCAGGTGTTTAGGATTCTCCTGGACCTGTTTGTACCTGCTGTGTGGTATTCACAGTTAGCATCTGGTAGGTTGAAGTCCCTCAAAAGGACAACAGAAGTTGATTTAGAGGTCTCCCTTAGTTAATTGAAGAGTAATTTTCCAGGGTCAACATCCTGACTGTGTCCCCTATAGTAGACCCCCGTAACAACATCTGCTTTGTTTGTGTGTTCTTTAATCCTTACCAAAGGCTCTTAACATGCCATAATACCCTGGTTTTGGCCAGGACAGGGTTAAATTTTGGCAGTAGCTGGGAGGGGGCAGGGCTTAGTCCCAGCTGTTATTTTATAACATCTCACATCATTGCCAGGTGTGGGGGAAGGGATTTCTGCTTCTGAGAAGAAAGGTGGTCTTTCCACTCAGAAAAAAACACTGTGATCAGATCAGATTGGGTTCTGCAGTAAATACTTTGCAAGAAAATCAACCTCACTTTTGTATACTTTTGTAATTAATATTGTTGCTGTTACTGTTTGTTTTCTTATCTCATAGCTGTTGCCAGTAAATTGTTCTTATCTGAACTCATGATCTCTGCCTTTTGTCCCTGTAATTCTCCACCCCAGCCCAACACAGACCAAGAGGAGTGAAAGAGAGCAGCAGGGTTCTTTTGGGGAATCACAGTGGGGGGGGGCCTGAATTTGGAAGTGCCATTCCTAAACCAGGACAATTTACAAACAGCAAGCTCTGACACCCCTCTCCCCTGCCTCATCCCCCACCTCACTCACCCTGCCTGGCACTCCTGAGGGGTGTGCAACCCTCCATACTGGCACACAGACACAGGCCTGATCCCACCAGCTTTTGCTTGTGCCAAGGATGTCATATTTCATGGGCTGAGTCAAGGCTTCTAGGTCCTCATGGAGAAGACTGAAGGATCTCACTAATGCTAAAACTCTGGCATGCCTTCCCATTGCTTTTCACAGATGAACCTGGTTTTGTCCCTTTCCCTCTTCCTGTGTAGTTTGAAATTTGAAATTGTACTGGTCAGCCCTTCTAACTCCTGCACATAAAACATTTTCCTCCTCTGAGAAGAGAGTCTTCTGACTGCCATTGAATAGCAATTGATCTGATGTTGTGTAGACCATAATATGATCAAAACCCCTAAAGCTCCTCTGATGACACTATCCTCAGAGCCATCTATTGATCAGTTGGGTCTGCCTGCCTGAAAGGATTGAAGAAAGCACTAGATGTCCTTCTGATCCTTCAAATAATTGTGCTAAAGCCTGAAATCTCTTTCAGTTAGCCATGGACTTCCCTTTGCTACCTCATCGCTGTGGCCATGAAGAGCAGCAGATAACAATCAGACTAGAGAGTTTACTAGTAATGTCCCAAGCTCTAGAGAGGCAGCAGGCTTCTCTATGAGTAAGGTCTGGTTGGCATATGGGGTCGTCTGATTCCCTCAGAGGGGTTCACCTATGAAAACCACCATTCTTTTTATTTGACAGAGGTGGTCATGATGCAGGGAGTAGGTTATTTTGCCCTCCAATTCCAGAAGGACCTTAATCTGCATCTTAAGTTTTCAGTCCATTTAGTTCCCGGACCAGAAGAAGGACAGTAAATTTGCTAAGAGTGCATTTACTCAATTATGACATGCTATAGACATAAGGAATCCTTAGGTGATAGGAATAAGGTAAAAAATATAAATTTAAGAAGATATTTTTATGAGTGAAATTTATCCTGTCTAATTACAGTTTATTAGTATCTGACTTTTAAATTGCTACAGAAGTTTCTTTTTTATGGGGTATTTTTGGTGTTTCATTATTGTTAACTGTTCTAACTATAAGTATTGTACTTCCATACATACCAAATCTTGCCTTTCAGTGAAGGATGAGGAAGTAGGACTTTATGACTCCTAAAAATCTATCTGCTGAATCCTTTAATCATACTAAAATGTTGAGCACTGGGTAGGTGTCAAGAAAGCAGGAGAGGAGGGAAGATTGACATGGAAGTTTGATACACTCTTTGATTGCTCTCTAAAGATTTCCAGACACATGTGGTTTGGGGCATGGAGGAATTGTGACTATTTGTACTTTAATGAAATAAGTTGTCAAATTGATATGTTAAGTGTGAGGTACTGATCAAGAACATTATATAGTAATTTTGAACAACTATCAGAACTAATACAATCTATCAGACTAAATATTATATGTCTAGTCTCTCTGAATTCCTGTTAAAAGTTTCCATATTTGACCTGTGTTTAATAAAAAAATACAAAATTTTGAGTAATTTCTTCACTTAGTTCAACTGTTTTTTTTTTTTTTTAATAAATGCCACATTCCATTTCTATCATGTCTTTTTTTGCAGCAAAGTTTTGTGGTGACCCTGGAGTACCTGCTCAAGGGAAAAGAGAAGGCAAAAGCTTCATCTATCAGTCAGAAGTCTCTTTCAGCTGCAACTCTCCTTTTATTTTGGTTGGCTCTAACACCAGGATTTGCCAAGCAGATGGAACATGGAGTGGTTCTTCTCCTCGATGCATAGGTATGATTATGTTCATGAAATGAAATTTCTTTTCATGCTTATTATTCTTCTTCTTGCTAAGTCAATCTAGAATTATCCCATTATTTTGCATTATCTTGGTGTTATTCTATACTCTCCAAGAATCAAATCACTTTATTTTTGTCTTTGTGATTGGCTTTATGATTGCATGTTACTGAGCAAGCTTAATTTTGTCATAGAATTGTGAATTTAATTAAAATACTGTAATTTGTTTTGTCTTCAATATATTGCAACTTTTTTAGAACCTACTCGCACAGCATGTGAAAATCCAGGAGTCCCAAGGCATGGGTCACAAAATAACACATTTGGCTATCAGGTAGAGTACACTTTTTAAAATTTACTTGCATAAATATTTCAATATTTTATACTACCTCAAAGTCTAGAAACATCTGATTAGAGGTTTAGAGACTGCTTCTGTAAGAGTTGTTTGCTGCTGTGGTGCTCTGTTTCCTTATTTCTTGCTGTAGGATTACACTAACCCTGTGTCCCTATCAGCAATGCACTACATGAAAAACTTGTGATCAAGTTCTGCTTGATTTCACTTTGAAGACTTTCAGTATCTCCCACCAATATATAAGTGCTTCCTATAATTTATTAAATGGGCTTTTTTCTCCTCAAAAGTGTGTATACTGTGTGTCAAACTGCTAGTACAGACATACTATAAGAACCAGGCCTTTTTTCTGAGAGAAGATCTGTTTGGAGCCACAAATGAATTACAGAGTCCCAGACTTGTTAGGAGAACTTCTAGTCCACTCCCCCTTCTCAAAATAGATCAGCTAGAACAGGTTTATGAGGGCTGTCTCCAGGTGGTTTTGAATATTTGCAGAGATGGAGACTCAGCAGTGCCTCTGGGTATCCCTTGCCAAACTGATCACCCATACAGTGAAAAATAACACTTTTTTCTTAGTTTTAAAGAGAATTTAATATATTTCAATTTATAGCTATTTCTTCTTGTTGTGTCTCTGGGATCCACTGAAGAAAATCTGCTTCTTTTGCTTGTCCTGCCCCCAGGGGTTTTTTGTTTTGTGGTTTTGTGGGTTTGGTTTGTTTTGGTTTTTTTTTTTTTTGTTTTTTTTGTTTTTTTTTTTTTTTGTTTTGTTTGTTTTTTTTTTTTTTTTTTTGTTTTTTTTTTTTTTGAGTTTTTTTTTTTTTTTTTGAGTTTTTTTTTGGGGGGGGGGTTTCAGGCTGGATAACCCCAGGCCTTTCAGCTACTCCTTGTATTTCAGATACTGTGGTCCCTTAATCAATTTTGTGTCCCATCACTGAACCCAGTATAGTATTGTCCTTGTCTCTCTTGCACTGATGAGCCAGCACTGGCCCCAGCTCTCACTTGTGACTCACTGGGGCTAGAGGAGAAGGAACACATTCCTTGACCTGTTTTCTCTGCCCTGCCTGATGCCTTCCTGGGGACGGTTTGTCACATTTTATACAAGGCTGTGTTGTGGCAAATCGTGCTTGCATATGTTTCTGTTGGAAAAAGAATTGAGAAACTGAAAATTATCTTGAACTGCCCATTTTCTGATTCACACAAAACACTTATGCCTGTGAGATGTTTCCATGAGTGAATGGTTTAGAGATGCAAAAATGTACCTTATAATTTGCTAGGAATCTTGTGAACAAAGAGAGAGCCCAAGCTGTCCTGTGACATCTGCGTTTGATGTCAGGGCTAAAAGCTCCAGGCACATGAAGAGGGATGAACAGAAGAGTACCTAGCAGCTCCACAGCTGTATGAAGTCTCTGTCTAGTATGAGGAGAATAAAAAACTGCAGTTTGCTGGAAATGCAAGAAAGGGCTGGGTGAAATTTGAACAAATTTACAAAATTCAATTAGTTTTTAAAAGCAAATTGTTGCTAAAGACTTTTGAAAGTTTCATGGTCAAAAATTTCTTTGGTTTATCCTTTTCTTTGGTTCATCCTTGGTGGCCTTTATGCAGTACTCCTCTGGCTTGGTTTTTAACAATATTTGGCTTTTCAGATTGTGCTACATCACAATCATATGCGAGTGATAATAAAATTGTCTAAGTTTTCTCTAGGAACTGAAAGTGCTGCTTTGTGCCAAGATAGGATACGTAGGGGCAGACCTTAGACTAACTTAGTTTGGTTATAATACAATATTAACCTAGGGGACAACTCTTTATTCAACTATGTATCAAAGAAATAATTTATTAATCATTTTGTATGATTTTATTATCACATTTTCATATATTAGTGAGCTTTCATTGAAGATGGTAAGGCAGTCTCTCATTTGCGCTGTAGTTGTGAGTAAAATATCACTCCTAGATAGCATGGAACTGTAAAAATATCAAGCAAAATGTCAATTAACAAATCATTCGTATAATAAGTGTAAATTCTGGCAGAGTTTGCATCTCTGTAAATTCTAAGAAAAAAAATAAAAAATTGTAAACAATTATAAGGTTAGTTCCCAGTATTTAAGGTGTATGTGCTATAGTCTCCTTACCCAGCTATCAGCTTATTCTCATGTTCACACAGTGAATTTGATTTTATGTAGTAACTAAATGTGCAACTTCTGGTTACTCTAAGTATGACTGCTTAGTTGATACATAACTGGGTAGAAGTATCAGTCACACAGATGAAGCTGAACTTAGCTCTTGATTGGGTTGAAGCAACTGTGAAAATGATTGATTCTAGACAAGATATTGTCTGTAGATCCCAGAAAGAAATTTTGCATTATCATAAATTGTATAATGTTATGACTCCTTAAAAACCACAAAAATATTGTTAATTAATGTATATTATGCTATAATTATCTTCCTCTGTGAATGGGATTATAGGGATTTTTTCTTCTATCCATAGCAGGAAGGTAAAGAATAATTATAAATTGTTCCAAAATACAGATGCGGGTTTTTTGTTTTGTTTTATTTGGGATTTGTTTGTTTTGTTTTAACTCTCTTAAATACTTTATATTTAAACTAATATTAGTCAGGTAACTTAATTGAGTTAACTGTCAAAGTTTAAATTTATTTCTCTGTCTCATAAAAAATACCAATCTGTAGCCTTACCCTTAGAATCCAAGTTCTCATATGTGGAATACTGTTTTAAGTACTTTTCATCAAATGGCACTACTTCTTCTTTTATCTGACAAAAATCACTCACTGACACTTGCTTTTCACAATGCTGATGTCAAGTTATGAGCTTCCACAGCACCATTGCTTTGTTCCTGTTTTTCCCCTACTCTTGATTATCTGTTTTCCTGTCTCATTGATTGGACTGAAAGTTCAGGCAAACACCAGATAATTCTAGGCTTGACTAAAAGGCGTGTCTAAACCTGACCTCCTGGAACCTACAATCTACACAAACAAAAGCACCAGTCAGATTTGAGTGATGTTTCAACTATTAAAAAAGAGCTTTGTAGAAAATGAGGCAACAGAATACTGCAGGGACTTTATTGTTCAGCACTGAATTTTTCAGGCATAAGCAGTTTCTTATGTATTCAAATAACATCAAAATACCAGTTTAGTTCTACTTGGATATCTGGCATGGCATGGAAATGAGTAGCATCATCTGCTTTAATTGTTATGAATACCTATGTCTAGGATGCTTACCTTTCATCTGAGCCATTTTTATTTGACAGATCTACCTTAGCAGTGTGTTACAATGGAGACAAAATAACTTTAGAACTTAGTGAATACTGACTTCATCTGTAATCTGGAAAATAAATCACTCCTTGGAAAGCAACTGTAGAGTTTGAAATACTTCTTCAGCTGTATTGCTAGAAACAGAAAAGTGCTTATAGCACTTTCACCATAAGCTATTATAACACAAGGTACTACTCAATTGAAGAAATAGTTTAGAACTGCTTAGATCAGTCAGTCATATATATAAGATTTACTACTTCTCATACTTTTCCAACATGTTTTTTAGAAACTCAGCTATCTTCCCTTATATTGAGGCCTAAACTGAGCCAAAGAGCAGTCTTAATTTAAAAAGGAAAATGGACACAATGCAGTAGTGATAGCCCTCTGCTAGCTCTTGGGTTCTATTTTATGAAACTCTGTATGAAACTTGATCTTCAGATGTTGAGCAGTCTTACAAATAATCTCCTTCTGTGAATGTAATGCTTATAAAAACTTCAGTGTTGATTAAATTCTAAGATGAAGTTCCAAGAGAAGTGCTCTACTACTGCAATATAGCTCTCTCCATTAGCACAGTTGGCACCACCACTGCATCAATGAAAATATAATTTAAGCCATATCAGACACCCTGTATTTTCCTGCTTCTCATTGTCCTGAGGTCTCTGTTGTCAGTGTGTTAGTGTCACAATATGGAGTGCTTCACTGGCACAAATATGATTTTTCTTTTTTCTTTTTTCTTTTTTCTTTTTTCTTTTTTCTTTTTTCTTTTTTCTTTTTTCTTTTTTCTTTTTTCTTTTTTCTTTTTTCTTTTTTCTTTTTTCTTTTCTTTTTTTTGTCTCTGTCATCCATGTTTCACCTGAGGTTATTTGTAATGTTTCTAACACACTTTTACACCACTCACACTACAGCTCATTATTATACACATATATTTCAATGTATACTATAAGGTACATTTCACCTATGTTAAATAGTTGTTCTTTTCTACCTCTAAAGTCTGATCCTGTCTAGGCCTCTGTTTTTAAGGGTGAGTTGTTCACAGCAACAGGATCTCCAGTGCTAAGACTGTGTTGCATCTTTTGTCACAGTCACACTGTAGTCATCCTCAGAATATCCTGCTGTCTGCATTTCTCAAGGTCTCTGCTGTTGTTCCAGTACCAGGCCTATATTTCTCTGTACTGCATCACATTAGTGGGAAATAGCTCATTCTGCACGTGTTAGATTCTTTTTTTTTCTGCTATGGATATAATCTGTGGTTGTGCCATACAAGGATGCATAAAACCTGATCAAAGCTATCTGAACATAGGAAATTTAAATTTTACAGCTAAAACAAGTTTAGAAACAAAACAAAACAAAACTGAAACAAACACAAAACTCCAGGCCACTCAAAACTCTTTCAGACAAAGGAAGACTGTCAAGCTTCTGCCCAGCAGTCTTGCAAACCCAAAACCCTGTTGTAAGGACAATGATGTGTTAGTGGGTTACCAAACTACAGATTTAGTGAAGACTTAATGAGGCATGTTTTCATTAACTTAAAATGTGATAAATAACTGAAGATAAATAACTGGCATTACCTCAGCTTCTCAATTCTTCAGCACAAATTACTGGGGACAAGGAAATTTATTAGAGTATCTTCATGTCCTTTGGTGGACTGAAATCTAAGAAAAAACTTGACTGTAGAGTAATTCATGAGAGTTAGAAGTATCTTCTAATCTTACAAAAAATATAAGAAATATGAAGGATAATAACTAATTATTTTGATAATTGTTATACATTATTTTCATCTTATGTGGTGAAAAAAATTATCCAGAGTACTTTATAAATGGAGGTTGATGTTTATTCATTTTCTTCTCAGATTTATGAATTTTCTTCTCAGATTTTCCTGTTAGAGAATAACAAATATTCACTCTTTAGGCTTTAACAAAAAAAAAAAGAAAAATAAAAAAGTTAGTTATGATGCTAATTTTGGGACTATCCAAGCTATAACTGACACTATAGAAAAGGCAGCTGTAGAACAGACATAAAATACTATTTTTTTTTATTGGATGCAAAAACCGTGGTCCAGAGTAACTAATGCTTTTACTTGAGCTACAGAATCAAACTTAGGGAAATCTCAGGAGGAATTTTTTCAGCATAGAATACTGTATTTTAGCGCCATCTGGTGCCTCTGATGCAAGAATATTGCAAAGTAAACCATGAAACTTTAAAAAATTACTTTTATATGTTTAATAATTAATATACATATCCTATATATTTTATAGGATATTTATTACACGTTGATTTTATTATTTTCATTTATTTGTAGTCTTGAACAGCATGGCAGCACTTAAACATCTTCATCCCTTGGGCAGCTGCTGCATTTTTGATGCTGCTTTGGTGCTTACATATATAAAGGTTGTGTTTCTTGTGAAACCATAAAATCATGGCATGGTTTGGGTGAAAAGGACCTTCAAGATAATCCAGTTTCACCCCTCCTGCCATGGATAGGGACACTTTCCAGTAGACCAGGTTGCTCAGAGCCCCATCCAGACTGGCCTTGAACACAGCCAGGTATGAGGCATCAACAATTTCTCCGAGCAACTTGTCCTAGTCACTCACCACCCTCACAACAAGGAGTTCCTCCTAGTACCTAGTCTAAACCTACTCTTTCCTGAATCTGCTCTCTCTTGTCCTATCACTACATGTGTCTGTAAACAGTCCAGCTCCAGGTTTCTTGTAGGCTCCCTTCAGATACTGGAAGGCCACAGTTAGGTCAGAATGAACCCTTCTTTTTTCCAGGCTAAAAAAACACATCCCTCTCAGCCTTTTCTCAGAGGAGAATCCCTCAGAACATTCTGGTGGCCCTCCTGTGGATTTCCTCCAACAAGTCTGTGGTTTTATGCTGAGACACTCAAAGTGGGACGCAGGACTCTGGGTGAGGTCTCATCAGAACAGAGTAGAGGACAAAATCACTTCCCTCAAACTGCTGCCCTACTCTGCTTTTGGTACCTCCCTGGATTGAACTGGTTTTTGGGCTGCAAGGGCACATTGCTGTCTCATGTCCAGCCTCTCAGCCACCAGCTCCTCCAAGTCCTTCTCAGCAGGGCTGCTCTCGATCTCTTCATATCCCAGTGCACCCCTACTATAAGGTGTAGTGCAGCACATAGATCTTGGTCTTACTAAACTTCACGATGTTCTCATGGGCCACTTCTCAAGCTTTTTCAAGTCCCTCTGGATGGATCTCATCCTTCAGGTGTGTCACACACACCACTCAGCTTGGTGTCATTTGTGAATTTGCTGCAGGTGCACTCAATCCCTTCACCTGTGTTGTTAAGGAAGATATTAAATATCTGGTAAATAACACAGGTTCCAATACAGAGCCCTGAGTGATACCATGTGTCATTGATGTTCACTGGGATTCTGAGACATTGACCACTACCCTCTGGATGTGACTGTCCCATTACTTTCTTATCCATCTAACAATCCACTGATCTAATCAATCTTTGTCCGATTTAGAGAGAAGGATGTTTGGGGGGATTCTTGAGAAAGACTTTACAGAAGTCCAGAAAAATGATATCTGCAGTGCTTCCCTTGTCCACTGATGTGGACATATGAGCACATCTCTCTTAAGGCTAGTACTTTTCAAAAGTAATATATTGATGGTGATTGTTTTAACTAAGATCTTTGTTGGAGATTTTTTGAGAAATGGCTTAGAAGGCAGCTGTGAGGAGTAAAATTCTCACAGCCGGTTTCTGTAAACAGCAGAAGTTCTCAGGTTGTTTTTAATTACAAGTAAAAGTGACAAACATGAAGACCTTGAGAACCTTGCATACCAGAGTTCTCAGGCAGCTTTCTCATAACAAGTAGATATTCTATCTTTGGCTGTTTTGGGAAAGCAAAAATAATTTTGAGAACACAAATCTTGGTATTGGAAACATAAGGAGGGGTTGGTGTGTTATCTCTGACCTATTGTGAGCTCGGGTTTGCAATATGCATGAACTTAATTAACATGGTTATAAAAAGTGATTGATTGAGTGAATAAACGGAGTCAGATGCTGAACAAGGAAGTTGGGTCTCTCCCTCCATCTTCAATAGATCTTTACCATGAAATAAAAAAAAAAAGTCTTCTATAGCTACTTGTTGCAATTTCTAAAACTTGTAGTACTTTACTACTTTGTGCTTAATCATGCTAGTGATTTAGTGTATTTCCTTCAAAATCTTTTACAAGTAATTACATAGTCCAGTGAACACAGAAAAGAGCAAAATAAAGGGAGATGAATTTTAAATAACATCCTGTGTTGATGAGCTACTATCTCTAGTTCATGGGTTATTATTAAATTTCATTCTGATGAGAAACTTGAGCTGAAATGGAATAGTACTATAAAGTTTCAAATGAATACTTGTAGCAGTGAAATGCTGTTTCCCAGTAATAAACTATCAAGAAATAATCCACATCTTACCTTTGAGCATCAATCTGAATCAAGTGTTATGCATTTAAGCAAAATAATTAAAAAATCATACCCAAACCAGAACTATAAATGTGCTGTCACAGTTAATTTAACATTTTCAACTTCTTGTTTAAACATGAGTTGGTAAATATATTAATACAGGGCACTGCAGAACAGTAGATATGATCTATGCACCTTAATATTTTAGTTAAGCACTCACACTATGTAATACAATGCTCTCTGAATGATGCACTTCTAATCTAATTTCCTCGCTTTTGATGGAAACTAAGAATTATTTGCATTTTCATCAATTTCACCATGACTGGACATGCTGAACAAGTTATTCCATTTTATGTTTGTGCAGAAACTGTAAGAATTCTATTTTCTTTTTTATGCAACACATAACCATAATAAGGATAATAATTAAAAGCTAGTCTCAGATGAATTGCTATTGTAAATTTTAATGCACTTGTGTTCCAGTTTCTATTATCAAAGTGGTATGAAGAGCTGTTATTCTTTACCTCCTCTCATCAAAAAAAAAAAAAAAAATAAAATATCATAGGAACATTCTGAAGCATGAGACAGTGTTGTTGACCAGCCCCTATATATTTCTCATTATAATCTATGAATATATGCAGCATTCCCCAAAGGGGGATCCAGTTCAGCAAAAGACCAACAGAATCTAAAACTCATTTCAGTTCTGTGACTTCCCTTGTTTGTGGCAATTTTGCCCAACTGGCTCAGCTTTGGCCCAGAGTGGGGAAGGCACCAAAATCTTTATTTCCAAACTCACAGTTCATCAACTCTTCCAGGCCCAAAGCAACATACTAGAGAGGCCACAGATGATGAGGATTCGATTTTCTTCTATGGTGGATTTAATTTTGGGGGGAGAGTAATTCTACTGAGAATGAAGCAGTTTTTTATTTCATATCAAATTGTTCTGTGAAATTAATTTACTTTCCAGAGAAAGGGAATCACAACTTATCAAGTCTGTATTATGTGAAGGAGTGATCAAATTTAGGAAAAAAATCCCAGCTTGATAGTTGCTCATAACAATATTATTGTGTTTTCTGCTTTTCAACAGGTGGGAAATGTTGTTCAATTTCAGTGTAAAAAAGGGCACCTTCTCCATGGTTCAACAACAAGAACTTGCCTTCCTGATCTTACATGGAGTGGCATCCAGCCAGAATGTATACGTAAGAAATTATTAATTTTCTTCTTTCCTCAGTTTTTTAATCTAGATTATTTAGCTGCAGTAACATTGTTAAAAAGGTAATATATATGCATTTATTAACTGAAAGTTGACAGCAATCTGCATTACTAGCTTACAGCAGCTAGAAATATGATTCTGAGGGATTTTTTGTATAATAACAATGTAACTTAAAAAAAAAAGAGAGATTAAATAGGCAGATCTTCATCCAAAGTCAATTTCCATCAAGAGGGTGTAACCCTTCCAACTCAGAGAGGAGGTGGTGAGGACATATCAGATGGCCCTATTCTAAAATACACAGGAAAGCATATAATTAAAATCAGTTCTAGTAAAGAGTTTGAACTGTTTCCCAGCCAAAGAGTCACAGTATTTTAAGATGGGGAAAAAAGTATTTGCAATTGGAAATTTTTGAATCTGAAATAGAGACTATCTTCTTTGAATATAGACAGCAGCACTTCATTTCATAGATATTTTACACTTTGGTAAATAATGATAATTTACTGAAGATGCAAGATCATGGTTAATCTTTCTAGTTCAGCTAGTCAACTGTATTTTCTGGAAATAGTCTTACTTTGTAAGGTCTGACCCTATAGAATGACCCAGTGAATGGAGAACATATCCACAGAAGCAAACAGCATTATTATTATTTCAGCTGGTGCTAGCATTGATCTTAAGCAAGCAGCAAATCAGTAGCTCAGTGTGGAGGGTGAACTCCTCTCTTGGAGGTATGCTGTCTTTGAGATAACACATAAATCCCATATTCTGGTGATTGTTAAATATATAAGACTCTTCATATGACATTAGAAATGGTAACTTAATTTTTCTGATATTTACAACTCACCTTAAATTTCTCCTTGACCTTTCATAGTGTTTTCCAATTGACCATTTACTTAACTGTTATGCAATTCTACATAGATATTATAAGTGGTCTAAGTCACAAGCTATGATTGTTTTAAGTCTGGTATGGTGTGTGCTGTTTCTGTTCTCATATGCAGACAATTTTGTTCATGCAAGTCAGTCTGTTCTTGGTCCCTTAGAATTAAAAGGTCCATGTTTAAGGGTGTATTTACTGACTTGTAGTGATATTTTATAGACTATATAGTAATTTAGAATGTGAATTAATATATTAATATGTAATTTCTATTGATTTTTTACTTTGCTAATAAACTGTCAGAATGGGCATATATTATCTTTCCAGAAATATTTTCACCATTTTGACAGAAGGATATTTTATATCTTCTTTGTAGCTCACAGCTGTAAACAACCAGAAACACCAAGTCATGCTAATGTTGCAGGAATGGATCTTCCCTCACTTGGTTATACCTTGATTTACACTTGTCAGCCAGGCTTCTTCTTGGCAGGAGGATCAGAGCACAGAGCCTGTAGGTCTGATGGCACATGGACTGGGAAGGTTCCAGTTTGTGAAGGTAAGCTCTTCTGTTTCCTACTGCATCTGCCATCTGTCATATTTCAGAGCTTTTCTTTACTTGCAGTTGGCACATGCATACCAGCAATTTGACTAGGCCCAGTCAGCAAGTTTTAGTGAAAGGCAGGTCCAGCTTGATGAACCAAATCTTCTTCTGTAACAAACTGAGCTGCTTAGTGGTCACTCAGTACCTGGCACTGGTGAGACCACACCTCGAACAGTGTGTGCAGTTTTGGACCCCTCACTCTGAGAAAGACATTGAGGTACTGGGCTGTTCCCAAAGAAGAGGGATGCTGAGTGGAGACCTTATTGCTCTTTATAAGTACCTGAAAACAGGTTGTAGCAGGGTGAATGTTGGTCTCTTCTTCAAATTATGAGAGGAAATGGCCTAAAGCTGTGACAGAGGCTTAGGTTGGACATTATGAGAAATTTTTAGAAAAATTTCGGAAGAGTTGACAAGCATTGGAGCAGGCTGCCCAGGAAAATGGTGGAGGTGGATGTGTAGATGTGGCATTTAGAGCCATAATGTTGTGGAGACCTTGGCAATGTTAGGTTAGCTATTGGACTCTAAGATCGTAGAGGTCTTTTCCAACCTAAATGTTTGGATGGTTTTGTAGCAATTTTTGAAAAAGATGCCTAAAGTCCAAGATGTCCAAATCACTGTGTGAAATGAATACGAAGAGTTACTTATTATTTAATATTTTTATTTAAGGAACTGTATACTACTAGAAAATAAAATGTATCTACTTTGTCCTTGCAGTTCCCCACCTTTGTTTCTAATTTTTACTACCTACTTTTTCAAGGTAGGACATGGAAAGCATCATAGCCAAATCATGGTGAGCAAGGTGGTTTTCATGTGAGATAAGGAATATACTCAAGTGTAAGAACTGTTTTGAATTTTATTTCCTGAATAATTAAAGGCCTTTTCAGATTACTGTTACCTAATGTTTCAGATGTGGTTATCCCCAGGGCTCTTGCAGAGGCATTCAAAGGCGTTTTAGCCAAACACTGCTACTTGGATGGGAAATAGGAAATGAATAGTTTGTATTACTAAAAAACAGGTGTCCTGGAATTGCATGCCAGGCAAGTGCTGGGGGAAAATAAAGCAGAGCTTTGGGAAAGTGCTAGAGAGCTAGCAGCCAGGAAGCTTATGATTTGCTCAGTAGTTGGAAAGTATTATGGCAGGCCAAATGTGATTCATAGATTGTATTTTGATTCAAGAATTTTCTGCTGCTGCTGCTGCTGGAAGAAGTTGTTCACCTTTTATTGTGAATTTCACAAAAAATTACTTAGCTCATTTTATTCCTTTTCATCTATTTCTAAGATCTCTAAAGGGATATGTAGGGGAATTAAACTAGAATTTGATGCTTTGAAAACAAAATTGAAATTTTGAGATTGCAAGGATATGGACTTAGAAACTTGAACTTCATATTAGCTACTTTTAGCCTTGAATTTGTATCTACCGTTTGTATTTAGGTTTTATTTTGTGTTTCAAATTTCATTTGTGGACTTGCCTAAAAAATTTTCAACTTGACAAGGCAAATTGACTCATCATCTTTTTATGCTAAAACCCAGCTGGAAAGTGTGATCCAGATATTTCTAATGTGAATTTAATGTAGTCAGAAAGCATACGCTGTTGAACCATGCCCTCCAGGTCAACAATGTACCATGAAGCTCAGTAAGTTTCTTTCAAAACAGTGAGGAAATAAAAGTTAATCAATCAGTAGTAACAGTCTATGAGAACCTTGGGTTGCATTTCAACCCTGCCCTTGCTTCTTCACAGTTTTAACATGCTTGACAAGAAAACACCTTTTAAAAAAGATAAAAGTTATTCTCATTAAAAATATTCTCAGTCCTTCTTGCAAAATTTTCCTTTTTATGCGGAAAAATACTTAGCTTAGGGGCAAGTTAGTGTATTTTCTTGTGTATTTTTTCAGAACATTGATTGGAGAAAAAAGGCCGGGGTTCAAGGCCAAGACCCAAAATACAAAACATTGAAATCATAGTTGGAGCAAGGAATTAAGTCTACTGCTACATGAGAATATTTTACATTAGGAGACAGAATTATTTGTCTTCTTTATTTTCCAATGAATCCAAATGAGTTAAAAAAAAAAAAAAAGCTTAATCTCCAGGAAATTATAAAGTCCTAGTGCATTTAATTCATCATCCTTGGTGTTGGGAGAATTTTTTTTCTCTAAGCAGAGAAGAAATTATATTCTCCAACTTTCAGTTCTCATATCACCTGAGCAGTTGGAGATACTCTGGGCAGCCTCTTTTGCTTGTTTCTTTCTGCTGTTATCCTTTAAAGAATCAGGGACCTTGTCCTTCAATATTAAGAGATTAAAGCAATACCTATGGGTTTTCAGTCTTGAACACAAGATGTCTCACTCAGTACTGTTGAAGGTAGTTAAGCCCTGGAGAGAAATGATTTCAAGCTCCCTTTCTTATGTGTGTCTTCCCTTTTGGTCTTACATTGCAGTCAATGCACTGTTCACTGTTCCTAGTCCAAGTGGCATAGCCAAGATTAGATGCTATATTAGAAAGCATCTCACATATTAGGTGCATGATCCAGGACTGTAAATTCTGAAACATGGATTCTGAAGTGAAAGCCTGCACTGACAGCAGAAAATTACTTAATAGCATACACGTGCCTGATTTAGGAGGATATAGGGGAACAGAAGAAATTTGTGTGCTGGTGCTCCTGTGATATTAAGGTTTGATACTAATTGAAATATCACTCGTATTTGAGTTTTAAGCATCATCCTATATGCATTTAAACAAATAAATTCCATGATGGATTTTTTTTATTGTTTCTGAGTAAAATCTTGTTACTGATTTCTCTTTATATATTTTATTCTTTCTAATAGCTGGTTCTAAAATATTAGTGAAGGATCCCAGACCAGCATTGGGAACACCAAGTCCCAAACTAAGTGGTAAGTACTCCAAGGCTTCTATCGTTATAAACCCTTTCTGTAGAAAAAAACAATGAGGATGAGTTTCGTGAGATTGCACTGAGTGGTTTAGATTGTGTAAAGGATGTTAGATGAGGCACAGGATTAACAAGGGGCAAAATATAATTGAATTATTCCCTAATTTTGAAGTTCATCTATCATATGGTGTAATTTATATCTGTATACAATTTCTGTCATGTAATAATAGAAGAGTTTTATTGGTTTCACTGAAATCACTGTGTTCTGTGTAAGATTCTATGTAATTTACCTATTTAGAAGCTGTAGTACTCACCTTGAAATAATTTAAAGATGTTTTGCAGTTTTCTTCAATCATGCACTTTTTTACATATCCCAAATTTAAATTGCTTTACCTAGATACCACATATTAGCCTTGAACTTAGCCTTTAGAAAAAAAAGCTAATTTTATATGAGACAAGGTAATCTCTCCAATTCTGGCTCAAGTCTCCAGTTTTAACAGATTTGCTGAAGACCATATTTGGATATCCTGACAAGAGACGCTCTCTGTCCACTGAAGAGATTTTTTGAAAAGAGCAGTGTCCTTAACTAAAACTAACCTTTGGCTATAATAAACTAATTGAATTTCTACTGATAATGAATAAGATTCAAAAGTAATACTTTAACATATTGGGATTTGTGGGATTTTTTTTTTTTATATTTTGTGTACTAATTCAAATCAGTGTTTTTCAATGATGTTCTGCAGAATGGTAGGCATCAAGCTTTTAATTCAGAAAATTTTCATTCATTTCTTGCAATCCCAGCTAACTGCCAATATAGCACATAAAGATCAGTTTTCCTAAAAGTAGGAAAATATGTTTCAGGCAGACTACAAATCAACAACATCAGAGCATTTCCACCATGCAATTTCCTTGCTTACAGGTCCAGTACCTAAATGTTTTTTCAAGAAAATATACATACACATACACAGACAAAAAAACTAGGAAAGCTCCTTTACCCTTCATGTAGAAGACCTGTCTTTGTATTGCATGAAATAAATGATGAAGGAAAGCTGTGGGTATCCCAGTGTGCCCCAGTCTTGGATTTAGGGATAGCCTGAGAGAGAAAAGGACAAATATTCCTCTCTGCTTATCTGACATGAGGTGCCAATGCACGCATGAACACAGAGCTTTAAGTTCAGTGTGAAGTACTTCAAATAATGTGAAAATGCTGATTTTAAATTGTGATTCTTAAAGGGTAACTCTGATACATTATTTTGGAAAATGTAGTAAGCCCATCCTAAATCACTTTTAATTTAATTGTTTGAAAGGTATCTCATGTTAAGATTTTAAAGATTTGCATGTATCAGTTTTTACATCACAGGTAGCTTTTTGTTGTTTTGGTGGCGTTATATCCTTGCTGAAATAGCATTACTTAAATTGATAAATTTTCAGTTCACTAATGATAAGTATTAAATGTGAGGGTATAAATCTAGTGTATTTTTTCCCCAGGAGACTATGTCTGTTTTAAATTTAAATTAGAGAATTATTTTTTTCTCCTGGTGAAGCTCATAATGTTTTTAAGCATTTGAAGACAAGACAAAACTTATATACTTTTTATTAGAAAAGTTGAATAGTTAATAAAGAAAATTATTATAATATTTCATGTCATTTAAAGAAATTGCTTATTAAAATTTTTGTATCGAAATAGATACTAATTTCTGCAAAATTTCATGCTAGCCATATGTCCCTAGCTATCTGTGCTGGCATAGAAAAGATTCTACAGTGAGTGGAATATGCTCTTCTGGCTAAAGCTTTTAGAATTTGTGAAACTGGTTATTCCTGGGGCAGATCCACATTTTAGGAAAAAGGTGAATGAAGATGTAGTTGTGGTTGGGTTCTTCAGTGCAAATACATTTTTTTCATAAAAGTTTATGCCAGGTTTCTATGTTTTATAACTGAAAATTACAACCTAGTAGATTTATAAAGAGTAAAGGAAAGAAAATGCTAATATTTATCATATATTTTGTTGGTTATTTGACTTTTTAAGTACTAAATATCACAAAATGTGTTGACACATGCTTTTGTCTGCATAGTTCCTGATGATGTATTTGCCCAAAATTATATATGGAAAGGATCTTACAATTACAAAAGCAAGAAGCAACCCATGACTTTGACAGTTACTAGTTTCAATGCAACTTCAGGAAGAGTAAATGCAACACTTACAAACAGCAATATGGAATTGCTGCTATCAGGTATGAGCTAAGGAAAACTAATTTCTTTTATTTTTATTTTTCTCTCTTACATACATTGGTTTCCTGTAACTTTCTGCATAACTTAAATTTTATTATCTTATCAAAGAAATTTTCACTGCATTTCAGTTCCTTTCCAAAGGCAGAGATTTTTCCATTTCTCTCTTTCCTCTTGTTTCTTTGTTTTGTTTTTTTTTTTTTTTTTGTTTGTTTTTTTTTTTTTTTTTTTACTTTTCCAGATTTTACTGTATCTGGATTTAATAGTCAATAAGGAGTGAAAGAATCACATTAATTACCATGTTTCTCTTTTAAACCTTTAAAATAAGATTCAAGTACTGTTGTGCAATTTTATTATTTCTTAATCATGAAATTTCCCCACAGTGGCCTAATGGCTAATAATAAATATGATGAGATTGATATATGTTGATCTAGAAAGTCAGAGATACCTAATGAACATGGAAAGAAACTAGAGTTGACACTTGTTAGATTTTCTAAGAAAGAAAAAAAAAGTTAGAATCCTAGAATTGCTTAGGTGTAAAAAGATTTGTAAGACAACCAAGTAAACCTAATACTGCCAAATCCACCACTGAATCATGTCTCTGGAAGTGTCACATATGCGCATCTTTTAAATACCTCCAAGGGATGATGACTCCACCACTTCCCTGGACAGCCTGTTCCAATGCAGACAACCCTTTCAGTGATTAATTTTTTCATAAGATACAATCTAAACTTCTGCTGGCAAAACTTGAAGCTGTTTCCTTTCAAGCACCAGAAAATATCTTGCTTCATCTTCTTTTGAGGTAGTTGAAGAGAGGATGTAGTCTCCCTTCAATCTCCTTTTTTCCAGACTAAATAACCCAAATTTCCTCAGACTCTCCTCATAACACTTGCGCTACACACCCTTCTCCAGCTCCACTGCCCTTCTCTGGACATGCTCCAGCACTTCCACATCTCTCTTGTAATGCGGGTCCAAAACTGATTGCAGGATTTAAGGTGAGGCCTCACCAGTGCCAAATACGGGGGGTGATCACTGCCCTGGTGCTGCTGACCACTCTATTTATTATACAAGCCAGGATGCCATTGGCCTTCTTGGCCACCTGAGCACACTGAAGGATCGTGTTCAGCCGTGACTAGCACCCCCAGAGCCTCCCAGGCCTGTAGAGTTGCCTGGTGTTGTTGTGACCCAGGCGCAGGCCCATTGATCCAAACTGTCCAGATCCTTCTGCAGAGCCTTCCTATCCTCCAGCACGTCAACATTCCTGCCCAACTTGGTGTCATCTGCAAACTGACTGAGGGTGCCTTATACAGATTGTAGATAAAGATATCGGACAGGACTGGCCACAGCATTGAGCTCTGGGGAGCAGCAGGTTTGACTGGCCACCAACTGGATGTAACACTAATCAACACAAATCTCTGAGCTCATCCCACCTGTCAGCTTGTTACTCAGTGAGGAGTTCACCTGTCCAGCCCATGATCAGTAAGTTTCTCCAGGAGGATTCTGTTGGAAATGCTATCAAAGGCTTTACTAAAGTGCAAAGCGTTGACATCCACAGCTTTTCTTTCATCCACTGAGTCACCTTATCATAGAAGGAGCCCAGAGCAGTCAAGCAAGATCTGCCTTTCATAAGCCTATTTGGCTGGGCCTGATCTCCTGGTTGCTGAGAGGGGTGGTCTACAGGAAGGACCTAATAAGCCACAGAATCTGTGTTTCTTTTGAGTTGAAATTCTATGGTGAATTTTTATTACTAGATTTGTCTTTTAAATTATTTTGTAGGTGTTCTTTGATAAATCATGCTTGAGAGTGGATGGAATGTTTTCTGACTTATAGCTATGTTTATCTTGGCTGTATGTAAATTTTTTCTGTTGTATTTATTTCATTCATGTCATTTCTGTGATGATATTAAGAACAACAGATGTAGTATTTTCTATTTTGAGAATTAGGAAAGTAAACCACTGTGTCTTCTCACTCAAAACACTCATCCTCCAAATAAAAGGTTCCTTCAACTAGACACAAATGTGATTCCAAATGCCCTTTTCCACTCTATGTACAGGCATTACGCATCAGGTGTCATCAGGTAGTTAATATTTTTTTATTTCCCTGCTCTAAACATAGAACACTGAGATCTTGTGTACTGAAAGGGTATCTTAGGGCCAGGAAGTAGGGATGGATCAAAAAATACATTTACATGCTAGGAAGCTGAATTCACCAATATTCAGTTTGTATTTTTCTCAAATGAAAAGTAGTTCCCTCTTCCTGCATAATTTACTGTTTTGCATTCCATCATTTGATGCATGTATCTTTACTTCTTTTTATTTTGACACCTGTGCTTGCTGTAATGGTACATAGAATAAACACATCTTGCCAAGGTTCATTCATCTGAGCTCAGTGTAGTGTTTACATGGCAGTAAGCCTTCTCATTAGCTCAGAGATTATTGGTATGTAATGATACCTCCTACAGGGCAGTCACCAATCCTTAATGTGGAGAAGGCTTTTTTTTTCTAATTTAGGCATGTACACAAGAGACGTGAATTAGGAATGGAAGACGAAGTCACTAAACATATTGTGGTATTTTATTTTCATTTCCAAATTAACAAGTAATGATATTTGGGTTCTAAATAATTATTCTGCAAGAACAAGAATGAGTCAATAATTATGTCTACAAAGTAAATAAACTGGCATACATCTTCTCATTATATGGAAGAAACTGGTTTGTAACTGACAGTGCTATGAAGAACAATCCAATTGTAAACAAAATATTTTCAATTTTTTTTTTTTTAATTTAGCAGCAGCTTTTGGAATCAAATTTGTGTGTGGATGTTCCTATTATGATATTTTCTATGTAATGACTAAATTATATATATTGAAAGTAGGGATGTGAGGTTTAAATACACTCTTCCTGAATCAGAACAATATTTTCAATTTCAAATCAGATTGCTGTCAATGTTCTGCCTAAGGCTTGAAGTAACAGCTGTGTGTATGGAGTTTCTCTTTTCTCCTCTCTACAGGCTAAGCTAAATCTGTTTCTATTGAAATCTTAGGATTATTGAAATAATTTCAAAATAGAGTGCATCTTCTTAAACAAACAATGTTGAAAATTGGTACCTATTTTTCTTGCTTTTCTTCTTAAGGAAAAGAGATGATGTGTTTATTGTCAAGGATGACATTATTTTTCTATTCAACACAAATATAAATTTTTAAAACTATATTCTACAGGAGTGTATAAAAGCCAGGAAGCTCGGCTAATGCTCCACATATATCTCATTAAAGCACCCTCCCATACATCTGCAAGCAAGTTGAAAGAAGAAAAATGGGCTATGGATGGTTTTGTGAGTATATTTCTGTTACAAAAGAGAGAGATTTTTTTTTATATGATTGAAATCATGCTGGTTTTTACATCCAAAAAATCCTCAGACATATCAAACAGAATCTTTTTAGTAAGGCTGATTCATTAAGTTACATGAAAATTTTCTTGTAAAATGCAAGAGACCAGTCCAAGGGAAAATGTGGGAACAGCCATAGAGTGTAGGCAAAATTATAATGTGTGTTAGTACAGAAGCCTTTCTTGTATGCTTCTTCTATGTCTCTGTATTCCAATATATTTAGAAATTTTATAATAATTAAACATAAAACCATTTATGACGATATTATATTCTATTAATACAACAACAATTCTAATCATTATATTAGGATATGTTTTACTTTTTGATGATTTTTTAAAAATGCCTTGAAAATATGAACTGTCACATGGGTATGGAAAACAAAATAGATTACTCCAATTTAGCATTAGGCCCCTTGGGGTCTTGTATCCCTTCGGGATACAAGTTTATTCTTTAAAACAGGGAGGAAGAGAACACATTACTGAGGAGAGGTAAAGAAGAGGTTTAAATAGCCCAGATTTCTGGGATGTGATTAAACCATGAAAAATTCCAAGAATAAATAAATAAAACCATGAAAACCTTCCAAGAAAAAATAGAGACAAAAGTAGAATTTTTAGAAAAGAAAGAGCCTAAAATTATTTGGATTAGTATAAACACTCATATAGCCTTACTACTGCATCTGATTTTTTAAGATGTTTGTCTGTCTTCTTATGTTTCAGCTATTGGTTAAGCACTAGAAGGACACCACTATGATTGCACATGCCATGTGTACATTGAACTGTACACACAAATTTTTATTTTTATAACAAGTGGCACTGGTTGAACAGTTTTTTTTTTCAAAGGTTCAGAATGAAAACCTTAAACTAAACTAATGAGTTTAGTTTAAGCAAGAAATGAACTAGTAAAAAGACACAACTCTCTTGGCTTGTAATAACTTAAGGCTTCAAGAACATGCTCCTGAGGTAGCAAAAGCAATGAATTTTCTTTCAGACTTCTAAATATACAAAATTAGACGCTATACTTCCTATATTCCATATGCTATTTACATACTGTGCCTACTTGACCTTTTTTTCCCTTGAGTCTTGGAGTAGCACTAAGAGGCTGCTCTAGCCCAAAGTGAAAAGAGCCACCTAAAAAGGCACCTGGTCTTTAGTGAAAACACAGCTTCAGGTCACTGCTGAAAGACATACTGTGTCTTGAGAACGGGAAGCTTAAGGGAAAAGGTTGAAGGAACCTACCTAGAAAACACTGAATTTAAACATAATTATTCTTAGAAGCAAGTATATGTTGAGTTGTATGCAGTACACTAGTTTAGACTGTACTTACTGCAATAAGAGAAATAATCATGGGATCACAACCATCCCCTTGCTCCCACAAGACTTTTAGTTTATACTAGCATATTTTGCCCTTCCACCAAAGCTTTATTCAATGTTCTTCTGGTCCATGACCATATAATTAAGTGCTCTTTGGGACAGGTACTGAGAAAAATTAAAATAACTTTCAATTAATTTGAGGTTTTTTATTAAGTGTAAAACTACTATTAAAACCTCAGTATTCTCATCCTAAGGATTATATGCAATAATAATTAATAATCTTCTTCAATTAACTTCCCAAACAAACCAGAAAACTATAAAGTATAATACTGACATTTGAACTACCAGAAACTTTATGTCTTACTGGTTTTTAAAAAGTACAGTCAAATGTAGTATAAGGTGTCATATGTGACCATAAACCACCGTGCCTAAGTAGTGCCTATAACAGTCCTGCCTTTTCTTTTGAACTCTCTATATACATTTCATATAAAAATAGGGTGTTTATAATGGGGAGTAACAGCTACCAGTCAAGCATATTAGTATATAGAAGAGAATAGCTCCCTATCATATAGATACATGCAACAGTTTTCCCCACTTAATTCAAAGTAATTTTATTTACAGGTTTCTGCTGAACCTGATGGAGCAACATATGTTTTTCAAGGTTTCATCCAGGGTAAAGATTATGGACAATTTGGGCTTCAAAGAATAGGTATTTAAAAAATTCTAATTCTTTGCTTGTTCATTGTTCCATATTCAGTTTTCTTATATCCAGTAGTTTGAGGGTATCTGCAGAATGTTACAGAATTGACATTTCATGGAATATTGAGATATTAATATCTTTAAACTGTCATTTAAGTGATGTAAATTACAAATGAATTGTAAGATGACTTGCAATCTACTTCTCAGTATTCACATTCATTTTTAATATTTTGAGCAATTATTATAACCAATTATGTGTAAAATGCATTTAGTTTCATATCTTAACAGCTATCTAGAAAACCCATGTTGTAGAATGCTTTGATAAACTGGTTTCTTGCTTATGGTGCTGAAACACCATTTCACCTAAACATTTGTTAGAAGAGGGAAACTGTTAAATATTTGCAGATAAATACTTATATTCCTTTTACAAAGAAAAAATTCTTACTTGATAAGTGTTTATTTCATAAAAATTAATTTCTTGTGTCTATACTAAGAGAGCTTTAGTAACAAAGCTCAGGAATCAACATTGTTACATTCTGTTGTGCTATTTAAGAAAATAATTTAATTTTCTTTTCTAATGTTGTCTTAAGAACTGTGATATTTCTCCTTACATGAGAATTTGAATTTAGTTTATTCTGAATTTTAAATCATAAATACTGTTGGAATTACCTTAGAAGAGGACTTGCTTTTTACTAATATAATGTCTGTTGAGATAAAGTTCTTACCTTCAGATAAAATTGCTATATGTGGATGAAAAATTATGTTCTTTCAGCCACAAAATATTGTTCCATCTTATTTTTTTTTCAGTAAAATCAGGAAATTCTTTAATTCTTGAATGTGCTGGAAAGAAGGAATCTAAATTCAAATTTATCTTTCACAGTTCTCACAGTAAAATATACTGATCTTGTTTTTTACTGTAATTTCTTATGAAAATTACTTAGCCAGAATTTTTAGAAATATCAAGAAATATTTTCTTTAGATTAATGTAATAAGTTACTTCCTGTTATTAACTTTAAAATATTTTAAAGTCATCTAAGAAAAATTAAATGCAAGACTTCCTTGGTAAATTGTTTTGATAGATTATTACAAAAATTTTATTTCTTCATTTCATTTTGGATGATGTGTTTGAGATTCTTTTCTGTAATATATTGAAGGTTATTTTCATTGGTGCATAACTTCGAGAAAAACGATGATTAAGAGTCAAATTCTATACAATATTTAATTGTAGCCAATATAATCAATTATATCACTATAAAGAAATTCACAGTCTTTGAACAGATTTTGTTTAGTATGCCTACCATTTGATTATTTCATGCAGACAAACTCAAAATTAGCTTCTCTGAAATAAATTTTTTTGACTGGTATTCTCACACAGTTTTCCTCACATTGTTGTTGTTTATTTGAGGTCTCAGCCATGGATGGTTGTTTGGGGCTTTTTTTGTGCTTTGTTGGGGTTTTTTTTAATTTCTGTATGTTGTCTTATATGGCCAAGAAATTCAGAAAACATTATGATCTCAGCAATTCATAAATGATCCAGTTAAAATCTTGAAAATTAACTTTGAAGATGCATTAGAGAATCATAGAACCAACTAGTTTGGAAAAGACCTTGGAGACCATCAAGTCCAACCTATGACCCAAGATCACCTTATCAACTAAGCCATGACACTGAGTGCTTCAACCCATCTGTCTTTAAATACCTCCAGGGTTGGTGACTCCCCCACTTCTTGGCCAGCCCATTCCCATGCCCACTTTTTCTGTAAAGAATTTCTTTTCATGTCTGGGTCAGTTTTGTAACCTTTCTTCACATTTAAAAGAGGTATAACTTGTCTATGTAGATAATGTATTCTTCAGCCATGCAGCAGGTCATGTTTCTATTTTTTTAATCAATATCTGGCTTTAACTGTTCAAAATTGTTCCTATCTCTTTCCCTCTGGGTATCAATAGCAGCATCTAAGGAAGTAATGAGTTTTCAATTTTCAGAATTTCTTTTCAGGTGATTGACCTTTTCCTTGATAGCATGTTTGGGTTTTGTATATGTAGTATTTATTAATTAATGAAATATACAAATGAAACCTGTAACATAGTCAATCTAACACATGCATTATTATAAATTTGACTTTTCATATCATGGTAAAGTAATGTGTTTTCCTTACATACAGAAGTTGAATCCCATGCAGAATTATGCTGTAAGATATTTACTGTGTCAGAGTAGGTGTACTGTTCTGCCAACATGTGGCATCCACATATTGATCAGAATATGGGATACACTCAAGTTCCAGGTGGCCTCAGCATACAGCTGTATGTATGCAGAAGAACATATGATGATGACCTAGTAACAAGTTGTTCTTGAATTCCAAAGATTATGGAGTAGTATGTGCTGCTGATAACAGACATGTATACGATATTACTTGTTTTTCTTCTTTTTTTTAGGTCTTAACATGTCTGAGGGTTCAAATTCTTCTAATCAACCACATGGTACAAATAGTAGTTCAGTGGCCATTGCTATCCTTGTGCCTTTCTTTGCCCTTATATTTGCTGGTTTTGGCTTTTATCTTTATAAACAAAGGTAAGTACAAGTTATATATACAGATATCCTCTATTCCTCTAAGCATTGGTGGTTTTTTTTGTCTTCAGTTTTTGCTAGTGTAAATAAAGTTTTCTGTAAAAAAAAAAAAAAATACTGTGCAAAATATGCATGTTAGACAGGTCTTCCTACGTTTATTTATATCTGGTATAATAAGTAAGAGATTAGTTTATTATATGGTGCTGTACTTTCATTCTTATTTAAAATCTTATAAATTTATCTCTTCATGATAAAATGGATGCTGTAAATTATTAGCATATGCTGAATAATGTAATTGGTAGATTTTTTGACTAAGATTTTGTCACATGATGAAAGGAATAAATTGCCTTTATTATTTTCTTCATATGACAGAATTGAGTTATATCCTGAGTAATTTATCTTAATGCCTGACCAGTTTATTTGCATACAACTATATATGCAGACATTATGTCATTAAGAGATTTCATTGTGAATCTTCCTGCATCTGAAATCATTAGTTCATATGCAATTACGTTAAATAGCCACCAGCCTTTCATTTTCATCAGTCTAAATTCTTCAGTTTTTTTCATGTTACCCAGACCAGTACTAATTATTTGGATGCAGTAAAATTTTCCTGTAGCTTTAAAGCATTTGATGGCTAAAGAAACCTTAATTCCTTGAATGCTGAGACAATTCATTGCATAATAACTGCTAAAAGGGTGATTTACATCTGGTAGTCTGACAATACTACTAGTAATATACGTTACAGGATAACATTAGTTTAAACCATTTTTAATTAGCACTACTTGTTTTCAGCTGCTCCAGTATATGATAAATTGCCCATGTAATTTTTTATGTATTTGCTATTAGCTGTATGCTGTAAGCACTTGTCTTGGCTTTTTATATTGATGACTTACAATATAGTATGCATTTTGTATAG
This sequence comes from Zonotrichia albicollis, assembly GCF_047830755.1. NCBI lineage: Eukaryota > Metazoa > Chordata > Aves > Passeriformes > Passerellidae > Zonotrichia > Zonotrichia albicollis. The sequence goes on from NC_133819.1 coordinate 140,480,307, forward strand.
CAATATAGAACACTTTTAAGGGTTTGAACTCTGGTACTTTGAGATATTTAGTGAAAAAGAGGGCATTTCAGCTATAATCTTATTCTTGGTAAAATTGCTGAGTCTCCAAAGGGAAAAAGGAAAGCTCATTTGATTGGGGAATTATTGTGTCTTTACAAGATTTTGTTGTACTCTTTATAATCTGATTATCCAAGTGGAATGGATAACAACTTGGATAATGGATAGAATAACAACCAATAGTCTCTTCTAAGGTTGTTAACTAAGTTCTAACTGAACGCTATTTCCATGGAATCATAAAGCCCTTAAACTTCAATAAAGACAGTACTAATTTTTAACATAAATAATGTAAAAAAATCAAGATGTCATATTTAGCTCCTATAATTGTAATTGGGAGCTAAACTCTGTTCTGATTCTTAAACCATATTAAGGAAAACTGCAGCTTTCAAATGTTCTGTCTTTCTTCTACAGGACTGCACCTAAAACACAGTACACAGGATGCTCTGTACATGAAAATAATAATGGACAAGCTGCTTTTGAAAACCCCATGTATGACACAAATGCAAAGTCAGTGGAAGGGAAAGCAGTACGATTTGACCCCAACTTGAACACTGTTTGCACAATGGTATAATGTGGTAATGATTTGTCTTCAAAGTCTGGGAATTGGCACACAACACAGTGCACACACAGTTCACTGCTTAAAAAAAAAAAGAAAAAAAGAATGAAAAAAAAAATTAAAGCACACTTTTCAGGATCTAGTGCGTCACCTTTTCCTGAGGATGATAGGCAAGTCTGGGTTGTAGTTATTTTGTTTTGATTTTGTTTTTCATAAACTGGATCAGAATTCTTCTTTGTGTATGCCACGGAGAGTTTAAAAAAATTTTGCTGCACTCCATGAGTGCTACTCACAGTTTATTTGCTTTTTTAAAAAAGGAGGTTATTCTAAAACATAAAACATATTTGCATATATTGGAGGAGCATCCACTATCAGTATTCTGTGCTTTATAAAAAATATAATAGAGGGACTGGGTTAAAAAAAAAAACGATATAGGTAGAAAATAAGAGCTATACTTACAGGAGACAATAGGTCACTGATTTCTCTTTAACAGTCATATGCTACATCTTTCTTGTGAGTTTGTATCTATTTTCCTTTTTCAGCCCTTTAAACATTTTATTTTTTCTCAGAACACTTGAATTTCTGAGTAATTTTTTTTTTTTTTTTTCGGAACAGTTGCATTTCTAAGTCCAGGATGTAGTATTTAGAAATCAGCAAGTATAACTTACTCTTTTCGTATCACCGAAAAAAATTAAAATTTCATATCCTTATAAAATGAATTTTCTTCCCTGCTTTACATCTTATTTCATTTTCATATTCCAAGTCAGGCTTATTTTCTGTTTCTATTAACAATATCCACAAACTGTAATGTTTTTCTATTTCTTTTGTCAATCATATATCTAGACAAATTTTACAATGAATAATCTAATATGAATTGAGTTTTGTATGTGACTATGTTCCTTTAATGTTGAAGAGCGTTCAGGAGTGACCATCTTACATTTCTTTCAAAAGTTAAAACATAATTTAATATTTCCTATTAAAAAGTGCAGTTTACAGTAATATTAATAACAAAATCCCTATATCAAAAATAGGAGGCCATTTTTCACTCCATGTTACTTAAAACTAGGCCATATCTCACCTGTTGGTTCCTTCAGCATTTTGACAAAATGTATGCACAAAGCATGATGTGATCCCTTTGAAATTGATGGATTCTAAGAGACTGCAATGAACTCTGGATCCTATCTACAAGGCAACAGGAAGTTATAATTTGGAAATACTGTGTTTTCCCATCTATTTTATCTATATATTCCATACTCTATGGAAGAAAATCCTTACAGCTCATTTACAATTGAATATATTACCATAGTGCAATGAAAAAAAAAATTTATATACATATATATATATAAAGCCATGATTTTATTAGGGACAATCCATTCATTTTAGGGACAATTCAGATTCCACAGCCCTCAAATACGAGTTTTAGACATTCCAGAATCACTTTTAAGGAAATGCAGTATTCAGTTTTGCAGTTATTTCATATCAGAATTATTCAACAGGAACTCAGTAATTTATTTGGTGTAGGTCATTGTCTTCCATTCATAGCATGACTCTCAAATGCTGTGTGTTAGCCAGTGTGAATTATCTGTTATTGTCCCTTTCAGACATTAATAATTCTGTGAAAATAACCTTTTTATTACCGTAATAGAGAGTGCCTACCAAAAATCATTGTACCCAGGATTGCTGCTTGGATTTCTATAATGTTTGATGAATTTCTTATAATCATTTTACAACACTTTGTTTTGAATATTCATACAACTCTGTCAACTGTATTCTACTAAAAGGATGCTGTTTTATATTTTATACCATTGGTTGTTATTTATTCTTGTTTATTCAAATGACTGCAATAACTATTATTCATTCATTAATGTTAAGGTTAATACATTTGAGATCGTTTAAAATGTTTCTTCTGCAACTGGCTACTCCTCTTATATTAATGCATACACTTTTGTAAAGAAGTATATTTTTATGAAAAAGGATTTGTAAAAGTATGATGTAAATTTTCAGTGCAATGTAAACAAAATAAAACCAGACAATTGCTTTTTTTAATCATGTCTCTTCTTTAGAAGATGAGCTTTAAACTTATTTAAGTTGTGAAGATCAGAAAATAACCAAATTAAGAATTCAAATTTGGTCTTCTTGTGGGTCTTAAAATCATGCTAATTTTTCTGAATATTTCTGCAAATTTTAGGTAAAGTTGTAAGATTCAGATTGCTTTCAAAAATAATTGATGAGCACAATGTTTGAAGATCTTTATTTTCTAAAATTAATTTTCAGTTTTACTTGAAGAAGCAGTTTTACAGAAAAATAGGCCTACTCTTGTCAACCCATTGGAAAGCACAGGAAAAAAGTTAAAAGAAAAAAATAATGTTGAAAACTAGCATTTCCAAAGATTGTAGACAGCCTTTGCATATTATTTTGCTGCCTTTTCTCAGAAATGTACAGGACAGTACCAGTGCATACCATATTTTCTGGCATTAAAAACCCCCAGTAATTCTTTTAGTGACTTTGAACTGGAAGGAAAGATGTTAATTATATTAATATAATATTGGAACTGTCTTTTAATGACCCCTTTTACTTAAAAGCATGGAAAGTGGATGGCAAATCCTGTTCTCAAATGCTAGTTGTAGAATGGGGGCATGGGGAAATAGTCTAAAATTCATTTGAGAATTTGATGCTCTCTATAAACTAAAAATGATAGTTCAGGTCCATATTGAAATTGATAAATATTGTTAAATACATTAGAGAATCATGGATTCTGTTTAAAAAGCATGAGGATTATGTTTTTGAGGGGAAGGAGGTGGTACTCAAGAGCAAATTAGTTCACTCTGCAAAACAAAAAAAATCCTGTTTCACAGTAGCCAAATGAGAATATGAAGTTAAGCTCTTGGAGTTTTGTTTATGCATTATGTTTCAACATATAAAAGTTAATAAACTTATATCAAATTAGTTCCACAATTATGTTAATTAGCTTAGCTAATATACCCAGTTTGTACTTTTCAAGAGTCATACTGACTTCATTGTTACAGAAAATGCATAATAGAGTGAATTTGGGGCTTGGTAGGTTTGTTTGCTTTTGTTTTGGATCTGTTTGTTTGTTTGCTTGTGGATTTTTCCTTTTTTTTTTTTTTTTGGGGGGGGGGTGGATGGTTGGTGGGGAGGGAGATTGTTTTTTGGGGTGGGTTTTTCTTCCTGTAGTTCCTGACATGTTTGACTTATAAACTATGTGTGAAGTGTTTGATTTTCTAGTAGCAGAGTGGTCAATTTTCACTCTGACAGATGGAATTCCAAGTTTTGGATGCTTCATTGGAGGTTGTTAGCACAGTCTACTCACTGTCTTTTGTTTTCTTGGGAAGGTAGGTGAATAGAAGATGCCACTTTGGCTGCCTTATTCAAGCAAAGTGAGTACACAGAGAAAATGTGCATGAATAGAAATTGTCATGCAACTCTGTGAGTCTTTTCAAGATTAAGACATCTTGTGCAATAAATATTATGGACTGAGGTTTAAAATTTTCTTTAAGATTCTAGAACATTGAGCCCTTTTATTTCTACATTATCTGCATGTCAGGACCCATCTTGTCCAGTACATGCCATTAAATCTTATCATGATCTGGTTTGTTACAAGAATCCAGGAACCATACAATTTTAACTACATTCACCAAACTAGCAGTTCTAGTAGAATTTCTCAGAAGCATCATAAAATTGAGCTTAAATTCCCATATTTTACTTTTGTTTGTAAAACAGAACTGCCATTGATATGAAGACATCTTAATGTGGAGGAATTCTTTGACAAAAGTAGAACGAGCTGTTCTTGTCAAAGAAATGGTTTAATGGCTACAAATCTTATAGCTTCCTATGGAAAGCTAATGGAAAATAAAGTGAGCCTGTAGCCAACTCATTCAGTCCATATGTGTTGCAGCATCTTTATTTATAGGATGATCAGAGTTGGAGAAAAATATGTCTTATATCATTTGCTGTAATATATTAGAGCTCCATAGTCTTAGAATAATTTATGAAAATATTTTATAATTTCAGATTTTCAGTGGGGATTGATACAGGCACATGAAGAGTCTGGATGGCTTCTTAAGCAGTGTTAAATTCAGCCACCAAGTTCCAGAGCTCCTGTTACACATGTTGCTTGTAGTCTTGCTGGCCTTTCATGATACATCAGAAAATCTACATAGCATCCCTTGAAATCCCTAACTTTCCTTTAATTTCTATGTGTTTCTGCAATTTAATTTTGATTTGGTTGCCAAAAGTTTAGTTCAACATGATGGATAAAGATGCACTAGGCTGGTTTTCTGCTAAACTGTATTACTGGTTAACAAATAAACATATTCACCTCTTTTTCTATCTTGCTTCACAGAATAATCTATTCTTACAGAGGAGATTGTTCACATGAGGAAAGCATGATACATGTTTTAGGAATGAAATTAGGATTTAAGATTCCTGTTCTATGTATTTATTTTCCATAATCTTTTTGTGATCCCAGATGTTAAATGAAGGCCTGTCATTTCTGCACTTAGTTTCAGACTGTCTCCCATTGCCTGATCATTTTGTTCATCGCCTTTGTACTGATGTCTTAAGTGACAGTCAGGAAAATAAAAAAAAAGGGCGATGTTAGGACAATGAAAAATGATTCATCTTTAATTTCCTTATGTAGTAAATAAGTGAAATAATTAATAGTTCAATAAAATAATTTTGAATAATTTAAATTCATATATTATGCAGAACCTATTTTAAATTAGCTTCTGATTACCCAAAAAAAGTATTTCATTTAAGTAGCTGTGTTCCCATTAATTATCTTCTTGTTTCTGAAACAAAGGCAACATAATATCCTGATTTGTTGAATTAGGAGTAAGTGTAGTAATAGTTCTGAAATGTAAGTTCCATCATTTTATGAAAAACTGTTGTTGAAGACACATATCACAGTAATTATCCAGTGATTATTTTTCAGTGCTCCATACTTTGCTGCATATTAATTCATGCTAAAGCAGCCAGCTTAAGCTGATCAGGTCAAAATACATTTTGTCTAAATTATATTGAGAACACACTTGTAGAAAATGCCCTAGTGGCAAAACAGGCTGAAGAGAAGGTAAATTCCAACAAAGCAGCTAAACGTGCATTTAAAGGAAAAAAAAAAAAACATTAACTAGTGCCCAGAATTTTATGCTTTAGTTTCATGTTCACATTTCCAAGTATAGAATTATATATCTTCTCTGTACAGCTTATCTCTAATCGTATCTACAAAAGGCTAGTTGTGCCCCATCAGTCATGCCCGTAATTTAACATTAAATGATGGTGGATTTTGTCATTAGTAAAAAGAAAAATTAGTATAATTGGCCTAGTGTACAGAGCTTTCCAGAGCTTTCTTCAGTAAAGAAATTGGCGCCACATGTGAATGAGCTAAGATAAATTGTCAATTTCTCTCTGAGAAAGAGATTAAATTGCTCAGGTAAAATTCATGAGAACAGGCAACTGTCCTCACCAGAGCCATGGGATCCAGAGAATCGTGTAAAGTGACAAAAGCAATTAAAGAAAATAAAGAGCTGATAGTTGAGGAGTTAGTTAGGGTGAATGTCTCATATAAGGATCCAGAAGACACTGATGAGTATATATTTATATATGCTGGATGTATATTATGTGTACACTGAGTATATAGTTACTATAAAATAAATAATAAACCAGGTATATCTATGCACACATCTAATTTGCAGTCAAGCCAGCTGTGGTGAGAATTTCTTTTTTCTTTTTAATGGAAAGACAAAATATATACAATATAGATGATGCACTACATAAATATATCATTTATAAACAGCATAGTAAGCATATGAAATATATAGGTTATATATATTGCATATAGCCTAATATATACACAAAATGTACATTTTTATATATACTCATATTTTTTTAGTTAGGTGACTAAGTTAATTTTGCAAGTGGAGTAACCTCACAAAACATTTATTGCTTTAAATTATAATATATTTGCATTATATTGATCCATAACAGTAATAAGAGTATCCAATGTCTGAAGTAACAAATTTTTCATGCTAAAATAATTGAAAAAGGTACTGTTACAACTGCCATAACATTAATAGACATCTACAGAAATCTGTATACCAGAAATAATTAGTAGCTTCATATTAAAAAAAAAAAAACAAACTTCTTTCATAAAATATTTGTGTTTGGACAGAGCAACAAATTCTGGAGAGGAAGAAAATGGTTTTGTGAAAATGGTCTCTCTTGAGAAGATGAGCTTATGTAACCCATGTTAGCTATAGAAACAAAATTGTATGTTCTCATAACTAAAACGTACATATAAAGCTCAGTATTTCTTTCTAGTCAATTTAAAAAACTTCAAGGTAAGACTTTTTTAAACTATTGTGCAATAATGGAAAGCTGCAGTTATAATAGCCAGGAATATTACAATTGGGTAGGAAAAAAATTTCAGACTGTTGAAATAGTTCATTCTTCATCATAGAAGCACAGGATCATATTATCATAGAGTAATTGGGAAGGAACCTCAGAAGCTTTATCTAAAGTTTCTCAGGTAACCATCCAGTTGGGTCTTATAAACCTCAATGATTGGAGACTGCACAACTTTTCTTTTAACCTTTTTACCTCCTAACTGTCCTCATTGGGGGAAAGTTTATTTGTTGGTAAAGGTGGTGTCACTCATGAATTCTGGCTGTTATTTCTTGTCTTCCTGACATGTATTGCTGCAAAAATTTCAACTTTGTCTTCTTGAGGCCATTTTTTCAGAATTTTGGACTACTAGCATTAGGTCCTCCCTGTAAAGTTTTCTTTTTTCTAGGCTAAATGAACTCATTTAGGTTTCTAAAGCCCCACAAAGGAAATTTTGCAGCCCCCAAGTTCCTTGGTGGCCAAGCCAATTTATCAACATCTTTCTTACATTGGAAGTCTCTAAACTGGCTGCAGCAATCTAGGTGATGTCTAATAGATGTTGAGTAAAAAGGAAATCCCTCATTCCACTGCCTGTCCTGCCTCAGGCCAGGATTCCTTTGGCCTTCTGCTGTGGGGCACAGTGATGGCTCAGAATCAGCTTGCTGCTTGCTGCAACTGCCTGAGGTTTTTCAGGAGAGCTTTCTTCCCCTGCTGCTAGCTCCAGCTTGTACTGTAGCCAGAGGAATGCTTTTTCCAGGTGCAAGGTATCCTCTTTGTTCTTGTAGAATTTCATTAAGTTCCTGTAATTGTGTATCAGGTCCTTTTGGATGGCAGCACTGCCCTCAGTAGTATTGGCTTCTCTTTCACTCACATATTGTTACTTGCATATTTGCTGAGAATTCAGTCTGCTAGCTCCTCTGGATCACTGATATGGATCTTAAACAGGAGAGATTCCTGAATGGACCTACAAGGAACAACAGCAGACCCCATGGTTAGGGCAAATACTCCTTTGATCCTGACCTCTTAAACAATTTTTTTTTTTTATTCAGGTAGTTATCCACCCATTCAAACCATAATCTTAACTCAGATACCAGGAGTATTTTGGGTCACTCTAAAGACTTACTGAAGTTAAGATAAATTACATTAGTACTCTTCCCTCATCCACTACAAATATAATCAATTTTTATTTTAAAAAGGCAATATATTTACTACAGGGGTGATCAAATACACTTTAAGGCTGACCACAGATGTTGTAGGATCACCTTCCATCTCTGGAGATAATTCAGAAATCAAATGGGAACATCCATAAGCAGCTTGGTTTAACTGGCTCTAGTTTATTTGTGTTAGTCTAGGTGACTTCCAAATGATCCTTCCAACTGTTTGTTTTGATATTTCAGTAGAAGTCACAGGGGAATGGTAGGGCATTCAGGTAGAGAAGAAGTCAGGGAAAATGTTACTGAGTGCAGTCACATAGTTTGTTTACTAGAAATGAGGAAACAAATCTTTTATACTGGATTAGATGAGCTCTGTTCATTCTTTCTCATTCACATTTCATTATTAATATGACAAGTTAATAGCTGTCTCCTTGTCATGCCTTTTTAAGTTACTTCTTAATCTGTAAATGTGCCCCTCTCTTTCCACCTTGAAAAGTGGAGCAATGTGGTAAGGAAAAGAGAGTAAATTAAGGGCTAAAGGCACTTAAATTGCTATCTACTTTGTTTGACCATTTCCTGTGAAGAACCCAAAGAAAGGCAACTGAGCAGGAATGGAAAGATGTCATAAGACTATGACGGGAGAAAATCAGAAAGGCCAAAGAATTAAACTTTCATCTGACTACTATTTCAAAAATATTTCTGTAAATAAATTAACAAGGAAAAGAGAGCTAAGGAGAATTTCTATGCTTTATGAGATGTACAGGGAAACCCAGTAACAAAAACTGAGGAAAATGCTGCGATATTTGATGTCATCTTTGACTCAGTCTCTTACACTAAGACTAGCTATTCTTGGAGTATCTGTCTTCCTGACCTGGAAGGTAGAGATAGAGAGCAGAATGAAGCCCCCATAATCCAAAGGAAAATGGTCACTGATCTGCTGCACCACTTAGACACACACAAGGCTGTGGGGCCGATGAAATTCACCCAGAGAGCTGGTACTGAGCTGAAGTGCTCAGTGAGCCACTTTCAACAATTTGCCAGCAGTCCTGTGTAACTGGGGAGGTCCCAGTTGACTGAAGGTTTACAAATGTGGCAGACATTGGTTAAAAACCAATTTAAACACAGAACAGCAAAGAAAATGAAGTCTCTGTGAATAAAATGGAAAACGTTGAAGATACAAAATATTCCTGAAAATCAAGATAAAAACCGAATGAGATTAAATATTGATGCCAAAATTTGATATATTTTTATTTAATAGTAAAAGAGGGAAAAAGAAAGAAAAAGTAGAGAAAAGTTAGAAAAAGCTAGGGTTACTTTAAAAAGCACTGGAGAGGTCATCACCACAGTGTTCTATCTTTGCTGCTGCTGAGAACAGGGTGGCACATGCAAGAAAATCACATGTGCTGGGTTGACTTTGGATGATGTCAGGCTCCCACCAAAGCTCCACTCCTCACATGTGCAGGGGAGAGAAAATGTAAGAAAAAGCTTGTGGGTTTAGACAAGGACAGGGAGAGATCATCATCCAAATACAAAGAGCAACCAACAAGGAAAACAGACTTGACCAAGAGAATATTAATTTAGTGTATTAAGAATTATTAAGAGTTGAATAATGAGAAATAAAAGCTAAATCATAAAGCTTAAACATTTGATTCCTTCTACTTTCCCACCTTGTTATTCCAACCTGTCACTAGTAAATATATTTGGAAATGATAAAAATATTCATTATTGTTTTTTCAGCCAGGCAAAATAATAGCCTTCAGTGTTATACCATCAAGGCAGCATACTTGCTTGTTTATTTGAGGCATGCAACATTAAGCTTTAGGGGAATCTGCAGAAGTAAGAGAAAAAAGCTGAAGGAAAAAAACCAAACCAAAACAATCAAACAAACAAACCACAAGGAAAAAAGAAAAAACAAACAAAAAAGGAGGCAAAACCAAACCATGGCAGACTGACATTTTTTTTCCCTAATTTTACTGTTGTGACTATAGTGTACCTCTGTCTATATCCATCAGCCATGTTCTTATTTTGCTCTTGAGTTGGTAGCATGTGAAAACTAGATAACATTATATAAAATCAAGTGCAAAATCTAGACAAAGAAGATGGAACTCGATGGTCTTCAAAGTTTTTTCTAATCATAACTATTCTATAAGTCTCTGTCTCTATAATTCTCTTAAGACAGGAAGTATTAGGGTTCAACTGATACAGTAAAAGAAGTCTGAAGAGGATGTTCTTATCTTATTTAACTTCCGCACTATATGTAGGCAATGTCTTATTATAACATTTATTTAACTGGGGGATTACATTTAGAGACACACAGACTTGTATGTTTGATGCGAGTGCAGAGAAAATAAATTTCCTTGCTGCTGTCCTCAAGAAGATAAACCAGCCAGAATCCCTTAACACATTTTACACCCTATAAACCAGCAAAGAGTGTTGATAAAATATATTCAAATGATAAGATTTTTACCAGAAGTAATTACATCACATCAAATTAGAAACAAAATAAACTCAGTTAAACGATCTCATTAAGAATTTATAGGTCTAAAAGACAAAATCCTTCACATATTATTGAGTAGAGATGTTCCTTTTTCCTGTTTTCCATTTGGATTATCTTGCAGCTGAGTTCCTTTTCTTCCTGAAAAGAAAAAAACAAAAAGATTACACCAATTGCTCTTGAACTATCAGCCTACTTATACAGCACTTTAGAAAACACACAGGCTGGTTTGCATGGCAGTTTCAGAGCTTGATTTTCCCCAAGACAACTGCACCTCCTGGCAGATCCCATCACTGAAGAACAGCTGAAGAGTCATCAGGTGGAAACCATGAGTCACTGGCATTCCTCCGTGGGGAAATCCCACGCGTGCCTCACTCACATTGTTTATGGAATACATCTATCAGCCCTGGCAGTTAAATCCCATGGCCCACTCAGCAGATGGCAGGATGACAAAGCCTTTCCTGGAAAGACTCCATAAATGTACAGCAAAGGCTGATGTGGTGCACAGAATTATGGAAGTGTCTGCACTGCTCTTTGCTAATGGTCTCTAAATAGTGAACTGACCAAAGGACCCACAGGGCAAGAACATATTGACTTTTGTCTAATATTCTACTTTAAGATTTTTATTTAACACCAGGAGTATTGCAACATTTTAAAAGCAACAAACTCTGTTTCCAGAAAAGCAAAACTGTAGTGAAAGTCTACTTTTTTTCCTTTTTTTTTTCCTTTTTTTTTCCTTTTTTTTTGCTTAGAAAAGATCGAAAGATTCATGTAAACCATTTACAGCTTTAGCATCACAGCTTTAGCTTATGAGACAGCATGCTGTGGAGTTTTTGTGAGTTTTGTTTTTTTTTTTTTTAATCTTCTTACACTCAGTAACCTTTCCTGAGAAGACAGATATTTTGTTTTGCTTATTGTAGGTGTGATCCTGAGAGCTCTGAAGTTTCATGACAATATCTCCATTACTCTTGACTTCTTCCATAGTGGCAACTGAAGAATGATGCTCACCACTCACACTGTTTTATAAGATTAGAGGAAATATAAAAAAGTACAGAGACCATAGGCAGATGCTTTTTTTGGCCTGTGCTAAGAAAGAAAATAAACAAATGAAATATCTGCTGAGGAAAATCAAGAATAAAAAATCTCTAGTTTCACGAACAAATGTCACACCCTAGTTAACAGAACTTTACTTCTTCATTGATTTAGCACATGCTGCATTCATTTCTGGATCGCATCCGGAAAAGAAGCCCACTGCAGACAACAGAGGGAAAAAGCAATGAAGGGATCTCATTGAACAGGGAGGGTACTTCAGGCAAAAAGTTGGGCATTATTGGATAACAAAAGATGTCCACTAAATTTTGTCCAAGAGCAAGATTAATTTACTTATTATAGTAAAAAGTACCATAGAAAAACATCTGTCTTGACAGGACTACAGATATGACTTTTTTTAAACTATGAAATATGAAACTTTATAATTTAATTTATGTCTTCATAGAAAAACAGTTGCTATACAAAATGGTGAATAAAACTGCACTTAGAAAATTTATTTGTATTGAATATATCAAGAAATATATTTTATTTCAATAAATATGGACATTTAAAGCAAACAGTTTAGCATTGATCCGGAGAAAAAAAATTATCAGAGAAAAAATTAATTACTCACAAGCAGCTGGTGGCTTTGCTGATCAAATCCCTTGCAGAGAGGTATCTACATAGTTTCATAACTTAGGATATGAGGAAAATCTTTGCTTTCTGTGACCGTGAAAAAGGAATATATAATTTCAGATTAAGTTCATCTTTTTGATTGAGAACACTGAAAGAAAATAAAGTGATTAGAAGTTTACTGCAAAATTTTTGAACATTTTTGAAATCCAGGAAAGTATTAATCAGGAGTCCTTTAAATACAGTAAAGATTTGCATTGACAAATCTAGGCAATATTTCTTCATTAATTATTACTTATGTTGATTAGCAAGTAGCATTGTTCTAGGAATACATTTATCCTGGATACTGTTAGATAAATAAAATGATACAGGTCTTTCTGGAAAGTAAGATTCTCATCAACTTTTGAAAATGATTAATGAAGAGGATTAATGTAAAGACTGTATAGATTATTTTATGCTCTACCACAAGACCTGTTGTACATTCTCCTGTAATGGAGCTAAATTCAAAACTGGCACTCAAAATACTGAGGATTCTTTATTCAGACTTCTCATATTCATTTCCATAACCCAAATTACCTCTGATGAAACTTTTCCATAGAGTATTTGTAGAATCAAGATTTTTCACCCTGTGCTAGATTTTGTTATTCAAAGCTCAAAAGCCCTGATAAATTTCTGATAAAGGTCTGATAAATTTCTCATCATGGCACTATTCTGCCATGATGAGAAATTTACCAGACTGCCTAACAGTCTTTATATTTGTTAATCTTTATTTTGTATGCAGGAGAACTTGATTTTGATTATAAAAACCTTTTGATTTAAAAAGGTATAATTGTTTTGACTTCAGTTAATTTTTTTCAATGGGGATCTATACTGCTGTGTGGAAGAGGTGACCTTGTCCCTAGACATAATTCAACAGCTTGAGTCATTGTTGCTATACACAGAAAAGAGCAGGATGTTACAAGTTTCCATTATTACAATCTTCGATTTACAGCTGTGTTTCGTTTTAGAGAATTCCTGTAAGATTCTAATTCCAGAAGGAAAAGGTAAAACATGCTGTCCATGAAGATAAGCAATAAGAGCTTTACACTTAGGTTCATACTCTATGCTGATATTCTCCAACATTGTCCCGTTTTCAAAGGTCTGAATATAAATGCAATAAAACCTTTTTAGATGTGAATACATTGTCAAGAAACTTCAGAAATATATCATGTTAGCATTTATCAAGGTCTTTAAGAAAGTCTACTCTAATTTCAACTTTATAACAGAGAAAGAAATGAGAAAATAGAACTTGTCATCACTACTGGAAATCAGTGTTTCTGTAAATATGGAAAAAAATTTCCCATTGTTTAGCTAGAAGCTATGCTAAGGCAATGGAAGACAGGGAGGTGATTTGAGTCAGCCAGAAGGGGTTCACCAAGGGCAAGTCCTGACTGACCAATGTAATGGCTTTGTATGATGGAATGACTGCATCAGTGGACAAGGGAAACACTGCAGATGTCAGTTTTCTGGACTTCTGTAAAGCCTTTACCATGATTCCCCACAACATTCCTCTCTCTAAACTGGAGAAAGACGGATTCAATGAGGGGACTGTTAAATGGATAAGAAATTGATTGAACAGTTGCTGCCAGTGGGTAGTGGTCAATAGCTCTGAGTCCCAAAGAACATCAGTGACAGCTGGTGTCCCTCAGGGGTCTGCACTGGGACCACTGTAATTTAATATATTCATTACTTACATGGACAAAGGGATCAAGTGCATCCTCAGCAAATTTGCAGAAGACACCAAGCTGAGTGGTGCTGTTAACACACCTGGAGAATGGAATCCATCCAGAGGGACCTGGACAAGCTTAAGAAGTGGGTCCATGAATCTCATGAAGTTTAAGAAAACCAAGTACAAGGTGCTCTGTGTGAGTTGGGGAAATCCTGAGTATTCATGCAGACTGAGGAATGAACAGATCGACAACAGCCCTGTCGAGAAGGACTTGGGAGTGCTGCTGCATGAGAGGTTGGACGCGAGATAGCAATGTGGACTTGCAGCCACACAGAAAGCCAAACATGTCCTGGGCTGCATGAAAAGCAGTGTGGGTAGGAGGTGGAGGAAGGTGAATCTGCCCCTCTAGTCCATTCTGGTGTAGTCTCCACCTCAAGGGCCATGTCCATCTCTGGGGTCCTCAGTACAAGAAAGATATGGACCTGTTGGAAAAAGTCTAGAGGAGGCCACATGGAGCAACTCTCATACAAGGAAAGGCTGAGATTTTTCCAGTCTCTGGAAAAGGGAATGCTCCAGGGTTGATCTAATCGGAGCCTTCCAGTACCTTAAGGGAGCCTGCAACAAAGATGGAGACTATTTACAAGGACATATAGGATAAAAGGAATGGCTTCAACATCCTTCCCTACCCATGGGAAGGATGTTCTTAAAGATCCCATTCTATGATTCTGTGATTCTGTATTAATAGTTTGCAAAGAAAATTATATATGCGCTCATAAAACCAACACTTCAAATATATTTCAAATAACTTTTAATAGATATTTGATTAGGCCATTGTAATTCAGAAAGAAAAGATTTTAGGAGACACTGTAATACTATTTCTTTCCCAGCAACAGATGCTGAGTTTTAAATGCAGTTATCTAAAGAGCATGAAAAATTACACAAAACCTGAAAAAAACATTAATCCCTTTAGTTGGCTGAAAGTAGGGGAAAAAATGCATGAAAGTCTATATAAACGAGAAATAATACTAGAACCTTTAGGAAAGCTTTCAAAGATTTCCTTTAATAACACAATTTCACCTCCACTCCCACTCACTCTATTCTTTTTGTCAAACCTAACACTAACTTTTCTGCTAACCTTTAGAAAACACCTAACTATTGCCCAGAGGAAAATGCAGTTGAAGAAAATTTCTCTTCTGCTACACAAAGGTGACTGCAGGAGTCCCATGTGCAGAAGTCTGTTAATGGGCACTACAGCAACAGCATACATCAACTGCAACATCAAAAAAAAAAACCCAAGGCCCACAAAATTAACAGAGAGAAGGGGAGAAAGACAGGGAGACAGAGCAAACAGAAAAGGGATAACTCTTCCCAGGTGCCTTTCTTAGGGATAGGAGAAACGTGGTCCCACATGAGCATTCCCCACTACAAGTTCTCACCGGTGCAGCAAGTGATAATGAAAAAGATTAGGAAGATTATGATCTTTTGTAGATGCTGTGCTTTACCTCAGATTCAATAGACTTTCCATATAGAGCAACATAAATGTACTGTTGATTGTGACTATGGTTTTGTTAGCATTGATTGAACATCTTAATCAGAATTAATACTGATCAGTTCTTAATCTTCTGTTCACAATATTATTAGATAACATTTGTCAAGTATTGAAATTAGTATTATTTTCTTACTTGAGAATTGTGTTTTAGTTTCTTTAAAATAAGTCAAAGAACACAAGCAAGACATGTAAAGGAAACAGGGACAAGGTGACTCAAAGAAAACAGATATGTACTGCCCATGCATCACATTAAACAACAAAATACAAATGTGTGGGTGCATGAGAATGAGGAAAAGCACATGAGACTAACAGCCCAAGCACTCTAAAGCAAAACTTTTGCAGTGCTGCAAAATGCTATCCAAATAAATTTTTAAAAAGTCACTGAATATCACAGGATAAAGAGAAGATTTCTCTTTCTTTATGCCCTAACTTGAACCCTGATCTGTCCCTGGTGCTTTAGCCAAAGCCCCAGCCATGGTTCCAGGGAAGAACCTCACACGGTCAGGGCACTTTGGGAGCCTGCTGCTCCCATTCACTGTGCCATGCCAGCTCTGTTTTGCCAAAGCAGCTCTGTTTTTCCCTGAACCCAGACCCTAACCCTATGTTCCAGTGGAGCCCAAGGCATTGATTCTGTTGTAGTAGGGCTAGATGTAACAGAATGTTTCCAGTAGTTGTACTATATGTCTTCTAGAAATAATATTTAAAGATTAAAAAAATAAATTAAGAAAAATTAAACCAGACATCCTATATGTAGTGCATATTTTTTCCTCAAGATATTTAACTTTGTAAATGTTTGTATTATTATGTTTCCATTTTTTAAATTCATGTACCCAAAGAGGCAGATGGCTAAGTGGTTTGCAGATGGTTGAAAATGATAAATGGTGATGACAAGGTTAGTAATAGTACTTTTGTTCACTGTATTAGTACAATCTGTTTCTGCCTAGGAAGAAACCTGAACTATTAAGTGGACTTAAATCAACAAAGTCTTTTCCTCTGCTTTTTGCTCTGATATTTTATGGCTTTATTTTCAATATAATTCATATTTATGTATACTGAGTACCATTTTAATACACTTGTAATTTTACAGCTATTAGCTGCATCTTGGGTGACACCTGTTATTTTATCTGTGTATATTATCTTAAGTTTTTTCAGACATATTTACAGGTTTTTTGAGTTCATGGCATGTTACTAATGAAGAAAGAAAATCCATATGGTCTCACAGATGCATTCCATAACTATCCTGTAAAACTGGTAGAGGGAAGTGCCTTGTATTTGGTTTTTGTTCCCTTGAATTCATATGTCAGCTGTGATAATTTGGAATGGCAAGGTTAGTAGTAAAAAGAAAAAGTATTATTATTCTTACTCTTTTTGTGTATTTATTCATTGTTTTCCTTTTTCCAATGTACTGGACTGACAGTGAAGAAAGTAGCAGGAGATAATAAAGTATAAGTAGGTAGCCAAAACATTGGTAAAAGGTAAGGAAAAGATGATTATATGAATATAAGAATGGAGGCTTACTTTGATTCAAACCAATGGCTTGTCAGGTTAGGCCTCTTAAACATGACAGTATAGAGCACCATTGATTTTCAGATTAAGGTAGAAGAAAAATAGTGACATTTCCTCAATGTGGTCTTAATTTCATCTCCATTCTATTGATGAGTAATGGAATTTTTTACTGGAATAATTTCTCAAAAATCCCCATATTAAAAAAAAAACAAACAAACATACAAAATAAGCTTACAATAAACAGATTTTTTCCAGACACTGCTTTGTATTTTGTAAGTTTTTTTTCTAGAAAAAAATATGACTGGTCTTGCCATTTTTAGCTGGGAATTTTATCTATCACTGTCCATATGTGGCAGGATGTCTACCTCCCCTTGCCCCACTGCTCTCTACCACAGATAGCTGGTGCATAAGAGAAAACCCGGGCTGAAAGGCCCAGGAAGGGCTCATCTCTGGTGCCAAAAGAGCACAAGCCTTAGCTGGGAATCAACATCTTAGCTGTGGGAAGAGATAAAAGAATTATTTTTGACTGAGATACTGTTTTACAAACTATAAAAGACACAAGGGTTATCTCAGAAGCAGAAGCCTCTTACACCCTGAAACGTTCAAGACTTTCTCCCTGGAGTTTGGGAGCAGATTCCATGGTTAGCTTCCTGGGGACTGAGGGAAAAGATCTTGATGTGTGCCCCACCAGCTATTGGATGGTAAGATACATTGAATCCTAAGTTACTTCTTCTCTAGCTGTAAAATTAATAGGTGCCTTTAACCTCATGGTGTAAATACCGACTAGTAGTTTTATTTTTGTCTTTATTCCTGTGTAGTATTAGTTTAAGTCTTAGGTCTTTTAGTTGTATGCCTACTAAATAAATCATTCACTCTATAACAGACTGAATCAGCCATTATTAAAGAACTTGTGAACGAGAGTGGGTTTTGGGGTGCTGGCCACCTCAATAAAGCTACTGCCAGCTGTCAGAGGCCTGAGCAAAAGGCAAGAACTCATTTAACCCCCATGCCCTTTCGTAACACCATACCACAAGTTTTATTACATTCTCCAAAGCTCTCGACTATCCTTTCAGATTTTGCTAAGAATTTTTACATAAATATTTCTGGCATCAATTCTACTCTGGACCCACAATTATGAACATATCATAGTGATGCATTTAAAGCAATCACTTTGATTAATATTCTTCCTGCTCTTTTCTAGTTCCAAACAAATACTCTAACTCTCATGTCCTTTAGAATAAAAAGGTGTTAGTTAGAGTTTATGGGTACTGTTTTAGGTATCTTAAATGTCTTGTTCTTATATATTTATGTGACTTCTTTTGACAAATTTATGGCTTTCTCATCTGCTAGTCTATGATCACTGATGACATACTCACCATACAGTTACCAGGTTCATTCCCTCAACTCTTTTTGAATATAATGGTCTTAATTTTTCTGTCATCTGGTACTTTCATACATTCTTAAAGACGATTTCCTGTGAATAAAAAATATTGCCAGAAAGTTCTTAAGATACTGAATATTGCTCTTCCAACCCTTCAGACCTCAAATATTTCTCCTGTATTCATGAAACATACTCTTTACTTACTGAAACTAGAAAAGTCTCCCAAAATAGACCTGCCTTTATCTTAGTACAGAATAGAAGTAGTTAGCAGATAGTTGCATCTTTCAGCAATACATCTGAACAATATTTTAACATTTGGCCAGATTTAGATATACTGTAATTTGGTAGTTTATTCCTAATCTCAGTTTTGTCTATCATAATAATCTTATATGGTACTGGGATATGGCCACATTTATAAAATAGTCTAAAATAGATTATCCCACAGCAATGACACAGCTTAGTGCATCCCTTTAAAGACAGATATTTTCAGAACACAGCTAAGTGGAGGAAGTCCAAGAAGGATTGATTGAAGTCATATAGACAAGGACATGGTTTTTCTGAAGAGAAAATTAGATGGGGCTGTCCTATGGAAGAATTGAGACTTCCAGGGACCAACAGGATTTAAAAATAACAAACAGACTACCAATGGATTATTTAAACACAAATAAAATAGAACTGCAATTCTACTTTTGAAAATGAGGGGACCTAATTCAAACTACAGTATCAGAGTCAAAATCGGAGAACCTGTAATTCCAAGAGATTCAGCATGTCAAAATTGACAGTAATAGATTTCTGATAAATATCAGGATCCTTTAGTGTTGAATGACAGGGAAGAATATAAGCAATATTTAGTTCCTAAATGCAATAGTTTAATTTACATTGACCACTTTCAATAATTTAAATGTAAGAGTAGTGTTTCTAACAATCATATAATCTAGAGATGGCTAATACAAAATAATCAGTTGTCCTTCAGGGACAACTTTTCTCTTGTAGAGTTACACTCCCCTTATTCACACATACACAAACATATTCAGGCCCTCCTAATAATATATAAATTTGAATTTGTTTATGCATCATCCACTCTATTCTTCAAAAAAAAGTGACAAAAAATAAAAATTCAAATTAAATCTGTGAAACATTGAAAGGCAGACTTTCCAATGTAAAATCCAATCTGCTCAATTTTGAGCAGATCCCATCACTCAAACTTCCAGTCTTTGGGAATATTTCCATTAACATACCCAAGAGCAGACTGCTGCCCTGAAACTCTGAAGGTAATTACTTTTAAAAGCCTTTGACCCCAGGATAGTAGTCATGTACAGGTGCATTTACTTGTCCATCTTTGTTCCACACATTTTCTCCACAGAGAGCACTTTATTTACATAAAAATTGCAAAAAATAACTTTTTATGAATTTAGCATAATTTAGCAAAGCTCTGGGCTTTATTTGTACCATTCCCCCTCTCAAGCCTAGTGATGGATGAATATTACAATAATGCATACATATTCATAGGCAATATTGTAAGCTAATTCTCACAGGGCTGTTATTATTCACAGCTTATAAATGAGTCCTTAATATCCATTCACATCTATAAATAACCATCACATAGTTGGTCAAATTGCCATTTTACTGCAGAACAATGATGAAAACATATAAGGAATTTAGTATGAAGTACTTTCTTTTGACATGCAATAGGAAAAATATGAAAACAGACAGAAATACATATTTTATGTGGAGCCATCAAACTGCATATTATGCATTAACTTTTTCTGTTGTGTTGCATCTTACTGCCACATTACAATGGATGTACATTGCTGCAGACCAATCAAGAATGCAGCTGACCAAATCCAGAGATCAGGATTAAAATTATTGCAATTATTGTACCAGTGTCAGTGTTCATCGTGACCTCAGTAAGAAAAGCATTCAGACTGTTTTCATTTAAACACCATTTATTAAACCAAATGCTATAAAGAAGAAGAGGATAGATAATCCTAGGTAGCATCATAGAATGTTTGAAGTTGGAAGGGACATTCATTCCACCCCCTGTGCCCTTGGCCTTCCACTAGAACAGATTGCTCAGAGGCCCATCTAAACCGGCCTTGACACTTTCAGGGGTGGGGCATCCACAACTTCTCTGGGCAACCTGTTCCAGTGCCCCAACCTCACAGTAAAGATTTTTTTTCTAAAATTTAACCTAAACCTACCCTCCGTTTAAAGCCACTACCCCTTGTCCTATCATTGTCCTTGTAAAAGACCCTTTCCAGCTCCCTTTTACGTACTGGAAAGCTGTTATAAAGTCTTCCTTTACTTTAGATTAAACAATCCCAACTCTTTCAGCATATTTTTATAGGAGACATATTCCAGCTCTTTGATCATCTTCACATTCCTCCTCAGGACTTGCTCCAATATGTCCAAATCCTTCATATGTTAGGGGGTTCCAGAGCTGGACACAGAATTCCAAAGAGAGCCTCACAGGAGCAGAGTAGAGGAGAAGAGTCACCTCTGCTGACCTGCTGGCCACACTGTTTTTTTTGGGGGTGCAGTAGATTCCACTGTCCATATCACCACCAAAGTTTTAAACAGCACCAGGTCCTAAGGAATGCCCCTGATCTCCTCTTGGACATTGAGCCACTGAGTGATGTCATCCAGATAATTCCTTTTCCCACCAAGTGATTTGTTTGTCAAACAGATGTGTCTCCAGCTTAGAGACAAGAATGTCATGTGGAAAAGTGTCAAATGTTCTTCACAAGGCTGGGTAGAGTACATCTGCTGCTCTTCTCTAATCTACCATCACTGTAAGGATCTACCCATCATATGTGTAGACCCTACCCATCATATGTGGAGACCCTGCATTCCCTGGTCTGGAGAGGCACAAGAAGCTTCCCTCAAAAAGCTCTGTTAGACTTCATTGGCTCCTTCCCCTGTTCCTATGTCTGTTCCTATGTTCCTGAGTCACACCTATTCCCTATTCCCTGACTGGCCCCTCATCTTTGCACTGCTCAAGACCAGGGCCAGCCCCCAGGCCTCTGTAGAGAGTGTTTGATTCTTTGTGTGGGTGCTGGGACCTGACCATCTCACCTCATGGCTGAATAAAGCATCTGTGGATATTATGCAAAGGTCATTTCTGCTTCCTTACCCTGGACTATGCTAGCAGAATTCAGACTGCTACAATCATAGGAGATTGCTAAATTTTTCAGGCATGATTTTCTCTTACTGAAGCCAAGATGGTGGTCACTAATCACCTACTATTTTTCTATGTACCTTTACATGGAGGATTCAGGAGCATCTGCTTCATGATCTTGCTGGGCATAGAAGCAAGGCAGACTGACCTGTAGTTCCCTGTATCATTCTTTTCCCCTTTTTAAAAATGAATGTTATATTTCTCTTTCTCCAGAGAGCTGAAACTTCACCGAACTGCCATGACTGCTCCAATAAAAGGGATAATAGATCAATGATCCATTTATTTAAAAGTAAATCAATTATTAATGGTATTTTGGAGCTTGTTTATTTATATGTTATGGGTGTGAATTTCAATAAGATAGCACATTCTCTAGAAGCTCACAAATAAAACTTCACACCTGTGGAAACATTTCTAGTGAACAAAATTACAGCCTACACAGTATTTATCATCAAAGTGCTGTAAATAATTTGCAAACACAGAGATAGAAGCACCTAGAAACACTGAAAAATTCCAGCCTGCTGCGTCACTTGAACATACTAATCATTATCATATGCATTCTTCCTTGAATTCACAGTCAAGTCTTTATCAGCAGTTTTAATTACCCTTGAAAATTTTAAGCTGTATGTAATATAACAAGTTGGGATTTCATAGATTCATAGGCTTTTCTGAGAGTCAGAGGCAAACTAAGATTTTTATTCATTTGGATGTCTTTGTGTGTATATCCTTCTCATGGGTTAAAAAGAGAAGGAAGCAAGAATTCTAAGCGCTTCATCATCCTAAAATGATGAAGGGACTAGAGGGTGTCTCATATGTTGAAAGGCTGAGAGAACTGGGACTGTTCAGCCTGGAGAAGTCTCTGGAGATCTTATCAATGTATATAAACTCCTTCAGGGATTCTGTGAATACAACAGAGCTAGGCTCTTCTCTGTGATGTCCAATGAGAGGCAAGAGTCACAAACTGAAACAGAAGAGGTTCCCTCTGATCATGAAAATTGAAAGATTTTGAGAGTGATTGAGCAGATTGCTCAAAGAGCCTGTGGTATCTCCTTGAAGATTCTCCAAAGCCATTTTGATGGGCCACCTCCTCTAGATGTGTCTGTTTGAGCAGAGAGACTGAACAGGATGCCTTCTTGAAGTGTCTTCCAAACTCAACCATTCTTTAATTCTATGAAAAAGAGGTATTATAGCTCCACTGCACACCTCTTGGCAAAAAAAGGGTGGGATCCTGCCTACTCTGATGCTAAATGCAAACCTTTACCTTAACGAGAAAAAAACCTATATTTTCTAAGACACATAGATGTATCTTTGTAGATTGGCTTGAGGTACCAATTTATTTTTGTTTAAAAACTTGATAGAATTGGCTGTACATTTGGCATTTTCTTGAGATCACTTTAAATACTTAGGCAGTCTTCAAATAATAATAAGCTTCATTCTGACAAAACAGAGGATTATATTCTCCCTTTTAGAATCAGGAACACAAACACTCCTGTTCCTTCCACCTTGTATACTTCCCAATGAAGAAAACATCACATAAGACTAACGAATTTCTTATTTTGTGTTTGGTTTAGAATTTCTCAAAACAGGTGGCTATGAGGTGAGGCTGTATAAGCAAAGAGGCAGGATGGGTTTCACCAGCAGAATGACCTTCAGACTGGGAAGAAGGAAATGGAGAACATTAAATATCTGAGGAGATTATGGCATGAAGCCAAGACAGTGAAAGAAACATAATGGAAGTACCTCTCTACTTAAGTAACTGGAGTCACAATAACTTACTTTCTGTTTTCATTACTATAGACTTTGTTGCTTTTTTTCCTCCTATGTACGTTTTTGAGGATTTTGTTGATTTTTTAATGAAATTGAGAGGAACAAAATGATACTACTTTGATTATATCACTCTGATTTACAAAATTTTGCTCTTTTATCTGTACAGCTGAATGTGGAAATATGGAAAAGAACAGCCTGGTGTCAGCAAAGGTGGGCTGACCTGTCATTTATATATGCATTTGATAACCACACAAGGGGGAATTATAAGGTAGAAGTTGGCCACCCTTTCAAATATACAGCTCTGTCAGAATATCTCCTGCATTAAACCAATAATGGTCTGAACTTTACATTTAAAATAATTCTCTGCCTTTTTATATTTTTACTAGGTGGTATTTCATGGTCTATCAAATCACAATATACTTACCTATTTCAAAATAATTAAATTCAATTAAATTATCTTAAATTAATTTAAATAACTTAACTTCCTACTGAAAATCTGAAAGCATTTATTAGCAATAAATCTTTTTTTGGTAATAATATACCTACTCTGGGAATTTAGGTAAATGGTCTTTTTTTAGACACTGCCTAAGGTCTTGTCCCTCTTGGAAAGTTGCTGTGCATCCCAAATATTACATAGCACTTCTACCTCAAGTTAACAGCAATTTATTTCCCATGTGACATGTTTTAGTCCTTGGCTCTTATGGTTCCACTTGGAGAGATCAAAAATAAAACTTCTTTAGCTGCTTGGCTACTGCTCTGTATTGGAAGCTCCCCAGTTCTTGATTCTGCCATATAAAAAGTACAAGAACTTAATCTGCTTCAAACAATATAGTCATCTTGTCTAAAAATATGCTTTAAAGCTTCATCACTTTGAAAGAGCAGAAGGAGGTTATCACTGCAACATCTGTTACACAAGAATGTCTCTTCTGCTGAGTAGTTTACTCTCAAGCCTTGACTAGTTAATCTCATAGAGTAAGGGACAGTAACTAGTAGATTTTTGGATACTTAAACAGAGCAAACTGCAAAAATGAAAACAGATAATATAAGATTTTTTTTTTTATAACAACTTTACACATTATTTTATTGAGAAAAAAGTTTAAGCAGACAAAAAAAACCCCAGTAAAAAGTGTATAAAAGTGTCAGGATCATTTATTTTTCTTTAAGATCCTGTATGATGTACATGTAAAGAAGATTTGCATGCAAAGAAGATAAAGGAAAGGGGGAAAACCCAAAGACTAATCACTGATTTTTACAAAAAATATCTGTGATGCTAACTTGAAAACAGGTACAACAGGATTCAGATTATTAAAATGTCCCATGCTGACCAGACTGAAATAATCCCTGCATTTGTGATCAAGGAGTGAAGATGTTGCTCACACTTGAACAGGATGCCAGTCCTCCCTGAGCAGAAACACTACAAAGCCAGCTAAAAAAGAGTGCCTTGCTGGCTTTAAGCACAGTAGGAAATGTACCTAGCTTTTTTCAGCTGGAACTCAATGTTTTGTACTTCATTTGCATTGCATTTGGCAGTCTTTGCATCAGGTGAGAACTACCATACCAATAACTTCAAACAACTGGATTTAAATGTGTGTAATACAATTGTAAAGTATTTTCTATGCAACTTTATGATTTCCTCCTGCCAACTGATGTGCCATTAACAGAGAGTAACATTTTTCTGAGTCTTTGTCTATTATCATACTTGCAACAAAAGTACTGAAGGAGAGTCCTGGGTGACTTTATATAAATTTTCAGAAAATTCTTTTTCTCCAGTCAAAGTCCTCTTTACTCTGCCTCCAAAAAGGTCAACAGCCTATTCCTACATCTTTCTTTACACTTTGAGGATGCTCCTACTTGAGGCATTTCTGGGTAGCAACATCACTTGTCAAACAAAAGAAGCATTTCTCCAAAATTCTGAAGAAACTTGACGATTTTTCTTTTCCATGTGCAGAGACAATCTCTGGATGCTGAGGACATTGTTGGTCAGATTTAAAAGAATTTAAAATTATTTTACATTATGGGTCCTGGACTATAAGCATAAAAGTTGCTGGGATTTTTTTCCTTTGCCTTAAGCATTTTTCCTTGAAGAGAGCAAATTTCAGTGAAGAGAGATTAAGATAATAAATTCAAATGTCATCCTTTGTTTCTCTTCGCATATATACCAGGCTGAATATCAGAGCGTTCAGTGGCTCCTTTCTTACACTAGGAAATGAAAAACCCATTTTCCTGAAAATGTTTGGTCCTCTTCACTGTCTTTCCAAACCTCATGGAGAGCAAAAAAAACCCATTCTTTGTTTTTAAAAAAAACTATATAAATGGGTGAATAAATTCTAAATTTACTATCCTTATTTATACTATTGAGCCCTATTTAAAAACTTCAAATATATTTGACTGAGAGCTTAATTATTTAATATGGTGTGTTCAAAGCCAATCTCAAATTACTGTCTTTGACACATCCAAGTGTAGCAGGTGTAGAGCAGAACCATGCTGTCACAGGCACAGCACAAGCAAGCCTATGCTTAGTGAGTTTTTTTCTTATATTATATCCACTATTTGGACCCCCATGTGAGTACTGTATACTGGTTTCCTTACTGCAATAGAATTTTGAGTTACTTATTTCAATTATTGTCTTTTGGTTGTCTTCTGATTGAAATATAAGCCATTCTATATTCAAAGCAAAATATGCTTCAAATTCATCAAGATTCTTTCCATCAAAGCATTTGCAGCTGGGTAGGATAAATAAAGATAGTAGAACTTAAACACGGGATTTCTTGCTCGGTCATTAGAAAATTATAGTGCATATTTGATGAAAGATTTTTAAATGTGCAAAAGAGCAATCTCATTATTTCTGCCTTTTTCCTTGTATATCTGATTGCAAGGTAAGAAAGGTAATTATGAGCAAAGAAGTGAAGGTAGCTATTCATATAACATAGGCTATTTGAATTAGCTAAACCTTATCTCTGTTCTGCACTACTTATGAAGCTTCTCTGAATTTGAAGTGAGAGTTCATCATATCCATTGAAGAAGGTAGAAATCACTGGTAAAGTATTTGGAATTATACTTTGCTACTGCTTTTCTTTAGCCCATGGAAATCATGTTAAAAGGCAATAAACAAGGAAACTACATTTTACCTACAAAATAACTCGGGCTGGGATTGAAGGCCCTGGTCTAGGTTTGCACAAGGCAGTTCTGTGTGAGGCTGTCTCAGGGCAGTTAAGGTTTCATACTTAACTGCTTTGAGAGTACTTTTATGTAGTAAATAAGACTGCATAAGGCTTCCATAGAAATAAATACATTTCTATATCTATGGAAATGTAGAGAATCTTCCAATAATTTGGAGTGACATAGACCATGAGAGGATGTTAATTCCACCTCTAGCTCAAAGCAGGGTCAGTCATGAAGTCAAACAGGGATGCTCTGGGCTGGAGACTGCACAGACTCTCCAGACAAGCTGTACTAATTCATGGCTGTGCTCATTACTGACCTGTGACCAGTACTTAGAATCTTAAAAAGTACTTAGAAGTACTTTTTATATAGTCTGAACCTTTGCTCTTTTAACCTATGCCTGTTGTCTCTGTCCCATCAGGAGCCCCTGCAGAGATACTTTCCTATCTTATTGACCTCTCTATAGATGTTTAATGGCTTCTATGAGGTTTCCCCATAGTCATCCCTTCTCCACGCTGAATCAGCCTCTCCTCACAAGGAATGTGCCTTGGCCAGCACAGTGGCTTTCCACTATGCACTCCTTAGATTATTGATTTCTTTCTGTTTGTAATGAAAAATTAGACATGGGATTCTAGATGCAGTCTAATGAGAGCTGACTAAAGAAAAACAATAATTTCCCCTGATGCACTGGCTCCACTTCTGTTAACACAGCACAGGAGGCTTTTGGCTCTCTTTGCTGCCAGTGCACACTGCTGGGTGATGATCAGCTTGCTGTCTGGCAGGACGCCCAGGGCCTTTTGTGTGGAGCTGCTTTCCATGACATCAGACCCTACCCTGTAATGCTGTCAAGGATTCTTTCTTGCCAGATATGGGATGTCCCACTGTGGACAGCCCATGGCTCTTGTCCTCTCAATCCAGCCTGCCTGGACCTCCTTGATAGTTCTCCTGCCCTCGAGTGCAGTCATGAGTCCACCTACCAGTTTGGTGCCATCTGCAAACTTGATAAGGGCACACTGACACTCCTCTCAGCCTTTTATAAAGACATTAAATAGGATCAGTCACAGGACAGACCTCTTGGCACTGCTCTTGTTATCAGCCTCTAGGAAGAGAATTACCCATTAGCCTGAGTCAAATAGCTCAAACATTTTTTTTTCCTTTCTCCTTTCCCTAACTGGTTGTCCATGCATCCAAACAACGTCCTTACCTTGACACAAAGAGTACTGTTAGGACAGAGTGACAACAGGCATCCTAAAGACTAAAATAATTGCATCTAATGCCCTCCTCTTATCTAGAAATCCAGGCATACCATAGAAAGCAATTGAGATGGTCAGGAGTGATTTGTTCTTGATAAATTCATTATGGCTATTCCTAACCAGATTTTTCTTTTCCAAGTATCCAGAAATTTTAAAACGATCCATTCCTTGATTTTCTCAGGGACTGTGGTGAGGCTGACCAGCCTGTAGTTTTCTAAATTGCTAAATTCTCTCCAAGGTTTTTGGATGAAATGGCTGAAACATTTGCCTTCTCCCACTAACTGGAGAATGCCCTGATAAAAGCAACTGTTCAAAATGCTAGTTGCCTTGCAATGACAAATGCCAGCTCTCATCACCCTTGGATACAAGGTGTCCATCTCATACACTCACATCGCTCAAGTTCTCTGAAGTGATCTTTGACTCATAACTCATTCACTGCTAACAGATCTCTTCCTTGAATCCTGCCTTTTAACATAAGGGCCAACGACACCTTGTAGGAGGAAGTTTTTCCTTTGGCTGCCCTTGCTGAGCCAAAGGAACACATTCAGTACCTCAGTCTCATCTGTCCCCATTTTTAATCTATTCCTCCAATACAGCCCAGAAAATGCTTCCTTTGACACTTTGGGTTTTTGGCAAAGTATCAAACTCTTAACAAAACTTTAAAAATTAATTTTAGTAATTTTAAAGTGAAAGGGGTTTACTCTAAGTTTTCTGTAATGCCCTACTGGCATCCTAACTTTAAAAATTGGGGGCATTACGCAGTTGTTGTAAAAATGTGCAAACAAATAAAACTTAGGAAGCTTTCCAAAAGTGTTGGTGCTCATAAATCATACTGGAAGTAAAATGTCATTGTAGTTTTGGAAAGCCTACACTTAATAAATCATTGCTCAGCAAAAGATTTTCTTCATGCATGAAGGAGAGGATAGTGGGGACACATCATATAATTGCAGCTTTTTTTTTCAGAGGGAAGAGGGGGACAGAAGGGCTGTAAACCGTACCCCTTTTTAAAGGATATGCATTTAAAAGAATATTGAAAGAAATGGACCTATTTCATGAAGATTAGACAAAGTTACTCCACTGTAAAATATTTCAGTTGTTATTTCTCCTGATAAAAATATATAATGCATATCTTCGTTTAATGATCACTTCAGTGATCATTTCTCACTTTACCAGTTCTGGTAATTTTAAAAGCAGGTTCACTCAAATGGGAAGTACATGACTGAATGCACTCAAAATTTTCTCTCAGCAAATATCTGTCCAGAAATTTTGTAAATATAATAAATGATGAATCTTTTTGTATAGATTTACTAAATATTCAGTTGCATAGAAGTTCTTATATCTATCTTATGAATATTAATACTCAAGAATTATTTACTGTGCCATTTACAACTTATTAACTGTTTGATCAAGTGGCGAAACATGATTTCTTTGCACATTCTAGAATTGTTGCTCACTGACTCAACATAATAGTGTTGTTTGATAAAGAAAATTACTTCAGAACCCAAGTGGTGTAATTGAGGCAAGCAGGTATTAGGGCTTAGCTGATGCATGATAATTCATTAAACCATAGTAATTCAATAGCTTTTGCTCATATGATAATAAAGTATATGTAACATTCCATTTTGTCAATGCAAATTAAAAATCAGTGGGTAATTCTTTAGATTTCTACCACAATCCTGTTCAGTTTTGGGGTTTTTTTGTGATTGTAAGAGGCCTATTTTATATTTTTTTTTTAATAAGTAATCTAAGTTTTAGACTAGAAATATATTCTAATTTAGTGAAAATCAACATCATTCAGAGCTTTATAGTAATTCTGTGGGTGTAAATGGAAATTTTCAGTAACCACTGCAGGTTAATTCTTCTGCTACAATTATAGTGCCATACACCTTAGGATAACTGTGTCCCACCAGCATTTATTTTTAGTATTAGTAGAGTGAAATTAATGGCATGCAATACTGTGTCTCCATTATTTCTTTCCTTAGAAAAAAAAATATTGATCTAGTTAATGAAATGCACATAGATAGCAGTAATAAATTGAATTCAATGGTGTTTGAGGTACATGTGATGCTCTATTAATGTAAAGTCTCAAGAGGAAAGAAATCAAAAGTTTTTTAAGACTTTCTTCAAAAAATGCTTATATGAAAAGCTTATGATCTCAATGTTCTTTCCAAGATGGATAAATGTGCAGTATAATATACATTCTTGAATAAAAGATATAGAAAGATAGAATATTCTTGCTTGTAAGGTTTTTATAAAGTCAAGAGCAAGGCATTAAAGCTATAAACTTGTTATCATCATGTTCTTAAATATTTTTTTCCTCTATATAGCTTTTCTACACGGGAAAAGAAAACCTGCTATATTAAATTGTCTATTTACTCCATTATCAACAGCTCCCCAGCCATTTATAGTAAAAGTGTATGGTTTAAAGGGTTGAGCAAAAAAGCCCCAGATAATTTTATTTCCTCCTTTCAATATCTTTTCCCTTCATGTTTTTGCTTAATCTCTCTGTTGTTATAATTTCTGAATTAAGAATCACAGAATTACAGATTGGAAAAGATCCTTGAGATTATGGAGAGCAACAAATGACCTCCTGCAATTGTGAGTAAGGAGAGTGTTAATTCTATTCTCCTATAATGTTAGCACAAATAAATTACAGGACATCCCTTTGTAAGACAGGGTTCACAGTAGGTAGAATGTTAAAGGTTTGCATTTTTCCCAGCTAGACTTGAGAGACCAACTAGCTTCTAATTAATTTGGTTTCAGATGTTGTTTTATTAAAACAATTTTGAACAACAACTTATTTGTTGTTGTTGCTGTAACTCCTGCTGCTCCTGTTGCTGTTGCTGACACTGACACAAGCTGCCCAGAGATCTTGCGGCTGCTCCATCACAGGAATTGGTCAAGTCCAGGTTGGATGACACCCTGAATAAACTCATCTAATAGTGGAATCCCTGCCCATGGTGCAGGCCTTGGAACAATGTGGTCTTTAATGTCCCTTCCAACACAGACTGCTCTCTGATTCTAGTGTAAGGACTAGTAGCAATGGTAGGCGTTGGAAAAAAAAAATCATAAAAATAAAGTTTGGACAAGTGAAAAATTTTGTGTTTGATTCTTTGGAGCTGATATAAAGTAGTTCAGCAGAAAATAAGTAAAGAGATCTTTAAAAAGTTTCCCTTTAAATGGAAATTTTCCAATTTATTTTCTTTTAACATTAAGTATGATTAGTCCCCTTTTATAAAATTGCTGTTTTCTTCCAAAAATTCAGCTGCAGACTATCCGTGTGTCTATTGCACCATTTTCTGAACAAGCTGCTGTTGATAACATTTCTGTCGTTGCTTCTAAAATACATAAATTCAGAAGTGCTACTACCATTCAAATATCAGCCTAAGTGTAATGTTCTCCATATTAGCCACAGGACAGGAACAGAGGGCAAATAAAGGAAGAGTTTGATATATTATCTCTAATAGGTAATCAGTGGCAGATAATTTGCAAAAATAATGAGGAAAAGTGACAGTAAATTACATTAAATTGTTCTTATATAAACATTTTAAACTAACTTAAAAATGTTAGTTGTTCATAACATTAATTATTTTTATGGGAATTTTGCATCCCTAGCAATTACAAGTTCATGTATGGCTTTCTAGATTTATGTAAATGAAGATGATTATGCTCAGAAATAGTAGAAAAAACATATTTAAGGGAATTATCAGTGAATAACGTTTGCTGTTTATAAAATATGGACATAATAACTTACAGTTTAAAATATTTACTTCAGGTTTAGTTGGGGGTTGGAATAATTTTTAAGAAACATTAATAATTCAAATTATGAAAGATAGTAGAAGTTACAAAAGAACAGTTGGTGGGTAAGAAAAGCTTGTGGGAAAAAATAATTGAACAGTGGCAACAATAGAGAAGAAGAAAAGAAATTATTTTACTGTAAAAAAACTTTACTAAATTCACTTATTTATCTTGTCCAATTACTTAAATTCAAAGTAATATAATCAGCATATTTCAGAAACGTTTAATGATCCATTTTTTGCACATATGAACCTATATCTACTGTTGAAATTCATTTATTATACTATTATATAATACTACTTATTACATAGTATCATGTCATAAATCCTTGATGTCAGCCTCCAAAATATGTGTTTACAGGCAAAAGAGATGTGCCTCTCAAAGCAGAATTATGCATTTCAAAACAAATATACCGAGAAGGCACAAAGTAATAATCAAAAATATTTAATTTTTTAAAAAGTATTTATTAAATTAAAAAAAGAGAAACCTGTTTCTCTTCAAGAGTTGATTAGGCAACAGTGTCGCATCAAATACACTAAGGTGTTTTAACAAAAAAGAAAAAGAAGAAACCAACAAAAAAACTAAGAAAGATAGGTATCTTCGAGTTTAGGCTGCTTTTCATTATTTCTTAAACTGAAATATTTCCATATTTCATATTTCCCCCTCGACTCTGCATTGGTGCAGACTCACCTTCAGTCCTGAGAGCAGTTTTGGGCACCACTGTGTAAGATGGATATAAAGCTACTAAAGAGCACCCCAAGGTGGGGTCCTATGAAGATGGTGAAGGGCCTGGAGAGGAAGCTGCATAAAGAATGACTGAGTTTTATGAGATTTCCAAAGAATCACTTAGGTTTTTCATCTGGAAGAAGAGGAGTAAGGGGAAGTGGAGAGGCAGGCATTGACCCCTTCTGTCTGGTAGGACACAAGGGAAATGCAAGAAGCTGTGTCAGGGAATATTTAGGTTGGATTTTAGAAAAAGGTTCTTCTCCCAGAGGGTGGCTGGGCACTGGAACAGCTCCCCAGGGACGTGGTCACAGCACCAGCTGGGCAGAGCTCAAGAAGGGTTTGGACAATACCCTTGGGTACATGGTGGGACTCTTGGGCATGGTGCTGTGGAGGGCCAGAAGATGGATTTTGGTGATCCTTGTGGTACCTTCCAGCTCAAGAATAGTCCATGATTCTATAGTTCTATGATTAATCGTGAATTCCAAAGTATGTTTTTACTCAACTTTAACTCTTTCTTAAACAGATAGGAATAAATTTCAAGTGTGCAAATATTTGTAGTATCAGTGGCTTTTGGACTAAGATTAAGATGATCTCTATAGTGGATTACTTTATTAACAGATTACTACAGTTAGATTACATGTTATTTTCATTTCATCTCATACTTCCCAAATGCCCACACATTTCAGAAGCGATTATTTTATTGCCTTTTTTCCCCCTTTTTTACCTTAAATATAGAATCACATCAGAAAATGTATTACAGAGTCTTTGCTGTAGCTGCTATAAATATTATGAATCACATCATATTTGCAAATCATTGATGTTCAAGTACAAAAGAGTTCAAATTATCTCTGAAGGAAAAATTTGGTGAGAATTGTTGACAACTTAGAAATATCATTATATTTCAAATTTATTGAGTGATTTAGGATGTGCCTAGGGTTCCTAGAGGAGATACTCAGAGTGCTTGCATTGTTCTTATACTCCAGGCATATATTTGTACTTTTTTTCTACTTTTAGAGACAGGATGCAAAATACAGTGGGTATTTGATTTAAATCCATAGGTTTTCTTTATTATAGTCTTACTTATTTCTGATTCCTTCTAGTAGTTTTGGGGGTTTTTGGTTTGTTTGTTTTTCTTGTGTGTTTTTGTTTGTTTGTTTTTGTTTTTTGCTTGTTTTCATTTCTTGGTTGCTGTCAATACTAGAGGCATTCAGTGCTATAATCACAAAAACCCAAATAGTGATCACACAAATCACACAAATAGCGATAACTATATTTTGTTGTAATCTTATCCTTCAAGGATAAGATTTGAGGAGATAATTTTCCTATGACATGTACTTACATTTGAGTTATATATTAAAGATAAAAAAGCATGGGTCTCTGTTAGTAATGGAATTATTAAGACTATCATTTAAAAAAGTGTACACATACCAGAAAAAGAGGTGTTTTAACTTCTCTTATAATCCATCCCTCTTAACGAGTTTATGCAGACTTCCATTTTTATGCTGATTCACACAAGAATTAAACTTCACACCTTGCAGAAATGTGTAATCACTGATTTTTTACCATGACTTATTATAAAGATGTCATCCTGTGTAAAACAATTAGCTAATTAATAGATTAATTTTTCGAACAAATGAAGGTTTTAACAGAAGGGCACATTAACCCAGACAAATTATAAACATAATGATATGAGAGATGTACAGGCAGTGCAGACAACGTCAGTGCAGCTGTCTGAAGAGTCTGCCAATGGGACAGATGCTGCTGTGGAGAAAATATATTTCTCAGATGGCATCGGGCTAGTGTTTGTCATCTGAAAGTGAAAATGACTTATGTTTGTAATGTGATAGGGCAAATAGCATCTATTCCATCACCATACGGTCATCTTTATTAAGTGTCTTTGGAAATCCATTCTGTATGTGGATTTTACATTTTATATTTCACTAGTGGCAGGAGTACTTGATGTAAGTAATCATGGGAAAAAGTATTTGATTGAATTAATCAAATGATAAATGGTAAATGATAGCACAAATGAATTTTCTATTTTATCCTTAAGAAAAACTGGTCTCTTCCTTTACTCTTTGCATTTCAAGGAATACTTTTTCAGATTCTATGAGAGTAATAATTAATATTCTTACTCTTAAGACCGGACAAAGATGAAGTTAAAGTGGTGTCAATGACATTGAGATTCGGGGCCATTTTTCCTAGTTGAAAAATTCAGAAGCAGAAACTTCACAAGTGTTTGGATTGGGCTTTTTTTTCTCTCTGTATATGTCTGTCTAGATCTAGACAAATACAAATACAGATACATGGATTTATATAAAAATACAGAGAATCCTAATTGCCTTCTTACTCTGTATGAAAGTAAAATCAGACTTCATCTTTCAACCTTTCTCCCACTAAAAAGCTTTCAAAACAGAATTATCAATGACCAAGTAGCACTCCACTTCTGAAATTATGACAGATCTGGAATTCTTTGGACTATAGCAGAGTCTTCACAGCTTGGCAAGGAATTAGGAACATAAAAAGGCCAAAAGTGTGACTTAATGATAAAGAAAATTTCTATAAGAATAATATGTTTTAATATCATCACAGGCAAATTTAAGGTGTCACTCAGTGCTACTTCACTGTAAAGAGATTCTATGATAAATACAAGCCAAAAGAAGAATGAAATGGACAAAGTGAAATAGCTCTTTTTCCTGTTGGATTAAGTGTGACAAGTGAATGTTCAGCATAGACTTAGTTCTAAAAAATACTGAGGCTTTTATACAGCTGAGAAGTTTTATGAAATTCAATGCATAGTGCAGAATTCACCATGGGCTTGTTTGTTTGCAACATCTCACATCCTTAGCCAAGTTGCATCACCTGTATGTGAGTATTTTTGTATGTTTTAGCTGTTTTTTAGGTGAACATACATTTGTATTTCCCTAACACTGAGTTTCTGTGGAGTCCTGAGAAAACTAGAGTATTCTGTTTAGCAACAGAGTCTGGAATTTGACTGTGCCAATAACTTGACCAAATGACACTGGTCAGAGCAAGACAAATTATGTTAGATATAGAAACAGAGAAAAAAGTGGGAGATGTGTCAGACTGAACTGCACTGGGACTGCCCATTATTTGGACAATCTTCCAGTGGTTTTAGGGATTTTCTCATCTTGAAAAATGACTACAGGATAGAACCAAAGCAACAAACATAGAAGGCCAAATCTAAATTCCTTAAGATAACTCTCATACAATATTTTCTTCCCATTTCAAAGCATATCGACACTAATTTTACCATCTGAGAGATTCATCAAAGTAGATCCATGTTTTACCATGCCAATAGTAAGTGTAATAAAAAATTTACCTTCCAGAATTACATGCAGTAAGTATGAAACACAATTTCTTTTGTACTAGGTCATAGAATCATAAAATAGACCTTGAATGTTCAACTGGTCCAACATGTCAAGGGAAAGGAGTCCAGATGAGAGTACCCAACACCTGTTCAGCCACCTCATGAACAGTGGTGACTTCTATTCATGGTGGCTTCACCCCATCCCTGGGGAAGTTCTTCCAGTGATTAATTATTCTCACTGTCAAAAATCCTTCTTTTATCACTATGAAACTGTGCAGTGCAACTTGCAGTCATTGCCACATTTCCTATCCAAATAACAATCATCAGCAGCAGATTAGCCCAAATTTGTTGAAGTAATTGGAACTGCGCCATTTGAAGGTTTCCAGCAGCCCTGTTAACCTTTATGTTCACTCTAGTCTCCATTTTATAATTACATCAGGATCCAGATCTATTCTTTAAAGTCTTAGAAAAATTTATTTTGGCTTACTGACAAAATCCAAATGGTATAATCATTTTTATAGCAGAAGTTGACTCCAGTGAAGATTTCTACTTAAAAGCTGGTGCTGTGATATATTCTAAAATTATTTGGTAGAGTTCAGTGTGTTGACAAGAAACCATGGAATAGCAGTTGTATGACTCTAAATAATGGGCTGTAAATAATGTCCTGATAGAATTCTTTCTTATGAGGATCACAAAATCATTTTAAAATTTAAGGAAAACCAAAATACGGGAGCCAAGAATGTTTCAAGAAAAATAATATTGTCATTTACTTGTTATGAGTTTTGCTGTTTGTCTTGTCCCTCATACAGCAAACTTACAATAGATGGGAAATAAAAAGATAAAATCAATAATTCTGATTTAAAGAGTAAATTTTTATATTCATCAGGGATAAAACATTTCCAAGGCTATATATTTCACCCATTTCACCCATTATTCCATTTTCTATATGAAAAAGATGAATTCTTTCATTGTTCTACTGTGTTAATCCATTCTTGGAAACCATCAGCTTTTCATAAGCAAGAATTTTCTTTGTCTGCATATTAGAAAACTTCTTCCCACTTATACTGTAATATAAAAATCATAAATTATATTTTTCACAACAGTTACAAATGTTGGCAATGCTTGTGTTACAACATTTTCTGATAAATTAAATTTCTATGTAGCATAACTGTTTCCACAGGTACCAGGAGATTTCAAGGATAAATCAGGATAATCTCAGTTTAACCATCTGGAATAATTTAATAAAGTTAAAACAATTTCAGTGAACTTGTGTTTTTCAAGTTTGATGAGGGCAGAGCTCCACTTAGAACACTGCTTTGTGAAGTTAGTAACTTGGAAAGGAATTTTTCAGCTGTGTTCAGGGCCTGATAAAATATGGGTTCATTGAGAACTTTCCAACTGACAAGGATACTACTTTAAAAAAAATACTCTGTGTGGATCAATTCCATTAGAACATTTGATTGCTCTAGTGTGTTATCAAAAAATTTACCAGAAATTTCCAGATGAGACTGCTCAGAATAATGGAAGCCCATAAATAGTTTATCTTGTAAATAATTTAAGAATAATAACTAGTTGTTCATGCAGTATAATACAGTCTTCCAACTGGTTTGCATCAGAAATCCACTAATTTGCCACTAAAATCTGCTTTTAAAATTCTCTCCAGAGACTTAAAAAAATCTAAATGAAATATAAATCCCATTAATTGAAATTAATAATGATAAATTTCCTTGTTTTCATAAAATGAAAATGCATAGTCAGGGAAAAAAAAAGTCAAATAAATTAATTTATGTAAATAATTGGGAGATGGTGGGTATGTCAAAGAGATGCAGGTAAAAAAGTTTTTGAATGAATAGTGAATTATCAATTTGTGTGGAGACTCTTCTGCAACAGGCACAGCCATCTCTTTCAGGTCCATAAGGAATCATTAAAAATTTAAAACAAACATTAAATTAATGGGTGGTTTTTTAAGGAAAAATAATATACAAATGAAACTGACAGAATATCTGACATGTAAAATCCAATTCAGCCTTACGTTTTCAATTTTATTTATTAAATTCTTGAGAAAACAAATGAAAATGAGAAAAATATTGATTAAATGTCTCCCTTTTTTTCCAGTTTTCCTTTAAAAGATGGTGGTAAAATCTCAAAAGTTTGTGGTGCTTATTTCTGAAAAACCATATCTGATTATTTCACAAAGTAGTTATAATGCAGATTCTGAAATGCCTGCCTGTGTGTTTCTTCTGTTTTCTGAGGAGCTGACTTTGTAACTAATGAACTCAATGGGAAATTTGATTATCATAATAAAAATACAACATTCCAAAATGCTTTCTGCAAATACAGGGCACAAGAATTTAAAATGTCCATGAACACTTTTTCCAGTAATGGCTGCTATATCTAGTAAGTCAAAATTTGTCACCAGTAACAATATTTTCTCACTGCATAACCTCATTATCCTTTAGCTTTACGTATTTTTCTTCCACTTATTCTGAATCCTTCAAAAACTCTATAAATTCCAGCAATGCATGATATTTTCAGAATGCTCGACACCTCATATTGGAGGGATACTCTGCCATAACACAAACAGGAAATAATGATTTTAAAATTCAATTCAGTTGCTAGGAGTACTTGACACAGTGATGAATATGAGAGAATATTACTTTATTTATTTATTTATTTGTGATTTAGAATGATGCTTTACTGCTCTGGGCACTGTAGAAATAAGTGAAATCTGGATGAAGCAGTGGAGTGGATGGAGGTGTGTGGCCACCTTGTGTCACAGGCAGGAGGAAATGATGTGTCAGGAGTGACAGTGAGCAGAAGCAGGACTGCTGGCTGCTCTCTGGCCAAGAATGCAGTGCAACAACAAAGGCAAATCTTTATCAGTCTTGTGGCTTGAGCCATTGGTCGAAATTGCCTTCTGTGAGTTTCTGGGCAGTTGGCTACACCAGGCTGGGGTTTGTCTGCCTCATCATCTGTGCTTCATGTTCCCAAAGACACAAGAATGTTTAAAGCACATTTGCAAATACTGACTATGTTTATGGGATGGAGAACTGAAAAATCACTTTTAGGTCTGTTTTCAGGTATTTCTTGGTCCTTGAGTCTTTAATTTCCTATGAGGAAATAATCCAGATACATTTTTAAACTGAGCCAGTGGAAAGAAAAATCTACATGACTAGGTTCTTGCAGAACAAAATCAGCTCAGATTATCCAGTAGCATTTTGCAAAAGCTATGCCAGGACATTTTCCATTATGTATTTATACCCATGGGTGATTTTAAGGAAACTGTTCATGTTTCCTGTCTTTAAGTAAAACATGATTTTCTACAAGAAACAAAATTAAAACTATGGATCTCTTTTCAAAAGTTATTGCCTTGTAAATTATATTTGTTCTGAATAGAAGTTCATTGCAATAATGTATAAACCAGTGAAATCTTAGAGTTATGAAAAATTAAAAACCAAACCAAACCAAAAACTGGTTTCGTTTAAGCTAAGCAGGTAACTCATTATCATGCAGACACTTATTCCCTCCAATGGCATGTGGGACAGAATTGGAAGGTAAAAGTGCAATCAGAAAGCCTTTTGTAGTTTATTTCTCAAAGGATGATATTTATTAGAATGAAATTTATTAATGATTATTTTTTTACTGATGATTTTATTAATGATTTTTTTTTCAAACCAAAGCATGGTTGGTTTGATTTAGTAGGAAATCAAGGACTTTCAAAGAAAAGATAATGAGTCACATTGTTCAGATATAAATTGAATTTCATTTATTTAAAGCATGTGTTCATCACCCAGATATAAATCACAAAGAAAACATTTAAATTATAACCAAGAATCCTTGATGTGATGCTTTGAATCCTAGTTCCTCCTATCTGCTGTTTACAAAAATAGGAAAAAATTACTTAGGCAAGAATTTTTTTATGGGGAAAATATGTTTAACTGGGATCAATAGTGGCCCAATAGAATCAATACAGTCTCACTGAGCAGCTGTCTGAGCCAGGGCTGTTTGCTACAAAACAGGAAAAACAAAAGGGATATGTTTATAGATGTGGCAAGCAAGCTGAATAACCCCAGAGCATGAATAAAAATTACAATTTTGTAATCATTTATATGAGGAAAAAGTCATAGAAAATATATCATATTTACTTAATTCTGTCACCCCAGGCTTGGAAATGCAAAGAAAGTGACTTAGTGCTAAGTGATTTTTGTTATTCAGCACTGTACTGTAGTCAAACGGCTGATATTTGACAGACATTGAAAGACAGCAGCATTAAACTTGTCCCTTCATCACAGATTATGCAAAACAATTACTCTTTCTGCTTCATTAGGTGCCTAAATCTACTACTTTGGCACCTGTGACATCTTTCAAATTATATGTTAGTTTTCACTAATTCAATAAGTATTCACCTGTTCGGTGGATGTGAACCAAAGTATTCAAGGTAACAAGATGATAGAAATTTCAGCTGAGACCTCTCTGGAAAGAAAATGTTAAATTAAGTGCACCCCAAGCATAAGCCTCAGAAAAGATCCATCTACAACTATATAGCACATGTTTGGCTGTTTGAGGAGACATTAAAAATCTACATTTCTCTGTGAACTGAAGCCTAACACAGATTTCCAGGATGATTATTAGGCTGTCAGATATCTGTTCTGAGATATCTTGGTGTATGCCTCCGGCAGACATGTTCTACTCTGTATTCAAAGGACTAAAGGAATTTTAAGAATAAAGGAATTGTTTGTATTTTTTGTAAAAATGGTCTTTCATATCCCTTTGGGAGGATGCTATCTCAAGATAATGAGTATTAAAGGATAAGGTGTTGACTCTTCTTTCAAAGATATGACAGATAGAAACCTAAAAGCTGTGTAATACCAGCTTAGGAGTAGAGCACCGTCATCATCCTTTGCCTTTTCAAGCAGTTTTCAATTTTCCAGACACATTTTGGCCAGGATCCATTATCAAAAAGCAGTTTTCTTTTGCTAAAAAATTTTTATGTAAAAAAAAATGAAGCACCTTATACATAAACACGGCAATTCATTATTACTATCATTAAAATTATAACAGCTTGATAATTTCTAGCCTTGCCCTTGCCCTTTCACACACACATTTCTCAGTAGTCCTTCTCATATGGGTGGCCTGGAAAAGCTCATTCATCATGGAATTACAACTTGCTAATGAGATAGGCATTTCTTGCATTACTTCAGTAAATTCTTTTAAGAACAGAGCCTACGTGACTTTCCTGTCTGTTAGCTTCCTTTGAAGCTTGGGATGAAAATTTTTGTCATCCCAGGCTTTGTTTCACCTCTTCAGCATGGCGCCAGCTTCATCATCAGTTGTGTTGTGTTCTCGAGACGTGGGCAGAGTTGGAGCTCTGTGGAGGTGAGGCTGGCAGGCAGGAGGTGCCAGGAGAATCTGAAGCTGTGACAGGCGCTCCTAGTCTGGCTCTCCCTCCTGCAATACTTGTAGGTTGCACACAGTGGAAATGGTGTGATAATCACATAGCATGATCGTGAACTCAGTCCAAAAGCTGCTATTGTGGAAGGCAGAGGGGTCTCATGCAATGCAAGGCAATAACACCAGTCACAGCAGTGGCAGGGACAGGAGCCAAGCTCACAGTGAGCTCTGCATGTTCTCAGACTTTCTATGAAGGTGATTTTTTGGTTTTTGTTTGCTTTTAATGTTTCTACATTTCTGTAGAAAGCTATTGATGCACATCACATGTATCCATAATTTTAAATTATCTAAGACCTCATTATTGATCATCCAGACCCTGAAATAAAACATCTCCAGTATCTAAACTGCTATCTGTGTGAACAGATTTAAATATGACAACATAGCAAATAGTGGCATGTATTTTGACACCATAAGAGTGCAATTTTTAAGCTTTAGGGAAGCTTGAATTGTAAAGATTCCACAGGGAAAAAACATTAGATCTTAGTTTGATTTCTGGTACACTCTGGGTTGCAATCCTTTCTGAACTGGAACAATCTTCATTTCTGTGCATGAGTTCTGCTCAGGTCCTATTTCCTGTGTCCTGCAGATGCCTGCATTTGCAGGGTTATTTTTATTCTGCCTCAGTAATTGGAGTGTGGGATTACATGCTACGCCTACTAAGCCTACTGCTGGGATTATATTTATTCATGGAATTTTGCTTTCTGACAGGCCCTGTTATTACCTGGCCTGCACTTTTTATGTTGATATGTTGGCCACGGGGTGTCCTTGTACAAAAATCACATGCCCATACAGAGTCTTCCTTCAGAAGAGAGATGTGTCCTTATGAATCCCTTAGGTGCATTTACCTAAATGGTTTACTAGATTGGATTTCCTTCACCAAAGATAGAGAAAGTAAGCAAGAAACATCCTTTGCACTTTCTAGCATGCAGGAAAAGATGCTGGATACTCCTTAAAACTCAGCCAAAGGAAAGCACAACTGTTTATATGCTTCTGTCTAGCCTTGGCTTTTCTACATGACAGAAAATGCAGCCTTATGAGAATGATAGTTTTTACAAAGGAGTTTTTCATATTAGTGTACATTAAGGATGTAATCTTTCAAGATACTGCAGGCCATTCGGTAGCAGTAGTGAAATTCCAATAACATTAACAATCTAAAGATCAAGTTCTCATGAAAAATGTGATAGCTATGAATACTAATATATTTTAACTATATTCATATTTCAAAACAATACTGAAGCATGGAGGAATGAGGAATTAAGACACATTGAAGAAGTTTCAATAAATCAATACCTAAAGAAGAAATTATTCAAGTCCAATTATATTGGAAGTTTAAAACAGAAGGCAGCTAGGAAAATATCGCTACTTCCTACAGTTTACAAGTCTACCTTCCATCTTTCACACCAGGTACTAAAATAAAATATGAAGATAAGAGGAGAAGTGTAAGTACCCTGGGTTCTTTCCTATTAAAATCAGATTATGAAATGTATCAGGAGAACTGTTCAAATATTCTAATTTGTCAGTCATTAAATCTGCAAACCATGGTTAAATAGCTACATGTAGAAATGTGCTGACATTTGTATACAAGCATAATTACAGTTTTTTAAAACATACTTTATATAATTCTTGTTTGATACGCCACGCAGCAGACCCTTCAAGAATCAGCTCCTCCTTAAGTGAGAAAGAGAGAAAATTTTTTCATGTGTGCTTCTGTAGCACTTCAGACACGAACTGAATGGTTGCTATCATCTTTTGGGTTTTCTAATCTGTGAATAGTGATAAACTTATACAGAACATCTGAGACTCCAGACATTTGGAGACGATAAAATGTCAGTTAGGTCTTTATTTACTATCATTAGCTTATGATCCACTGAGCCTTCATCAGAGACACTGTTTTGGGTTTGTTTTTCCCCCAACAGCTACAACACCTGGTCTCTCTTGGCAGTAAGTTCTATGTGTTATACAGCTATTACCTCTGATATATAAAAAGCTTCCCTGAGATCTGGAGTGGAAAGCTAACTCATGGAGTCTTTTCACAGTCACCAGAATTATATATATAATTCATTGACTATTTTACATAATTCCCATTAAAAGTTTCGACGAATTCATCACCTTTAAATTGTAACTTCCAATCTATTTGGAATTCTTGACAGGTTATTGAGATGCTCAGCCACACCTAGATGGGAGAAGAAGAAAAACTCAAGTCTGGGACTTTATACATCGCGCTGACTATTAGAATTCAGTTCACTAAAATAAGCTGACAAAATGTTCCTGTAGTATATTTTTGGAGTATTTTATTTTTTTGTCGGTTGTTTTATATTTTAGACTTTTCCTCAAAAAAATGAAATAGAAAGTTCTTGAAAATTCAAAAGATATGCTTGACACCAGAACAAAAATTACTAATTTTTCAGAAGCAACTTTCTTTTACTAGAAATATATATTAAAATATTATTTGGAGTCTATGTGTATACCATTTATGTATTGTACTATTAGGTACTGATGGTAGGATGATGATGTTGTGCTTAATGTAGCAGTTCTTCCAGTATTTTTACAAAAAATTCATTTTACTTGTGAAGACCTGCAGCTTCAATGAGCGGGCAGGGAATGAGATGCAGGGCTAGAGGGCAGGAACAGTATCACAGGGGATCTCAATGGTCGCAGGGAGGAGGATAGCAGAGTCAGAAATGGCATAGTGTGCATCAGCCTGAACAGAGAGTAGGAAGAAAAATAAAGAATTAGTGAAAAAAGCCAAGGGGATATAAAATCAAATTCAAGTCTAAAGATACCTCTGTGTCAGGATTTAATCTCAGGGTTGCTTGCACTGCTTTTAAAGAAAAAAATTCAAACCATTTTGCTGACATACTAGAATCTCATAATTTGCTTCATTTATGTCATAATAGAACTGAAATCTGGCCACCATCTTAAAATGATTAGAACATATCAACAACAATGTCAGAGCTGGAATTTTTGGACTCTCAGGATTTCTTTCTTCTTTTGCAATGGTGTCCTAGCATTAGGCAATTTGTTATTTCTCCCTTTCTGGTCAATGGAATTGTGGAATCAGAAAACCTCTCCTCAACCCTTTACAGATGTAAAGAGCATATGGCACATGCACTGCATAGGTGCTACTAATTTGCTGGCCTCCTGTCATCATATAAAACAGTGTGGTGATTTAATAGAGCTATCTTCTTGGAATTTAGATGTGGCAAACAGCGTTTTAATGTTTTAAATTTGGCAAGGTTTATTCTTTAAATTGATTGACAGGTTTATTCTTTAAATTTATTGTTTTGTCTCTAGCCATAGACAAAATTGACAATATGACACCCTGTGATAACAGATCAACTCATTTATGATTTATTTAAGCTAGACTGGTTGTTCACTGCTTGATGGAGAAATTCAAATTGTAAGTCATCAGCAGTGGTAATTTGACACTAAAATAATCTGGAATGGAGGGTGAGAAAGCCCACCTACAGAAGGGTTTAAATTGGCTGGAAGCAGGAATTTCATAGCCAGTGGGACAGACTGTTGAAGAGACAAGAAACAGACAGCATTTACCTGTCCTGCAGCCATCCTACAATGTGAGGAGCTGCAT
This sequence comes from Zonotrichia albicollis, assembly GCF_047830755.1. Lineage (NCBI taxonomy): Eukaryota > Metazoa > Chordata > Aves > Passeriformes > Passerellidae > Zonotrichia > Zonotrichia albicollis. Next base: position 140,525,028 of record NC_133819.1, read on the forward strand.
TTGGGCAGCAGGACTAAAGGCTGGACTAGGTGCCCCACATCAGCATTCACAGGACTGATGCTAATACAAGCAGATATAAGGAATCAGCTTAGCATAGGACTCAGCAGGGTTAGAAATAGTGTTGCCTGTTGCTTTCCTAAGAATGCATCAAGAGTAAAATATTTATTAACAATTAAAAAATTACCTTATAAGTGTGAGGCAGTAAAGATGTAATTGTGTCATAACTTCAAGTAAAAATATGAGATCTTCAAAAACAATGAACATTAAATATTTTTGGAAGTAACATATAGGTATTTGTGACAAGAATACCTCCAGAGTAGGAGAAGTCCAAACATAATGTACCATAAAAGCTTGAATCTTGTCCTCATTTTTCACATATTGATGGCAAAGTTCATAATTTAAAATGGGTCTCAAGAGAGGTACAGGTTCTGGAGTGCAACTTAGTCTATCTTACATCAAAGAAATTGAAATATCATTAGCACACAGAAACCATCTCTCCAAGGTATAATAATGTATTCTATATGTCAGCCTGCTGCCCACAATGAATGCATATTGTCCCATTTAACACTTGTTGCATTATTTAGGGTCTTGAAATCAAATTGAAATGGAGATACTATTCCTTCCCTGGTTTCTCAGTAAAGTTATTGTAGAACTACTTTTTAATTAAAACAAACAGATAAAAGCCACACAGATAGCCAGTTGTTGGGAGGGCTTATATTAACATCTTGAAATAAATCACTAAACCATAAATTAAATGTGTATATATTTTATTTTAAAATAATAAATTATTTTTATCACAATTGCAATTGGTCATTTTCACCAGTGCAGCCAAATTGTTCTTGGCTTAGGGCTATGAAAGGCAAGGACAAAGTATTGATTGTTTTACCCCTATGAGCCACTGACAATAAACTTGTCTGACTTTCTAAAAGCTTGATCAATTTGCATCATGGGCATATTGTATCAATGGAACATATTGTATCAAATGGGAGGCCTGAAAGCAGAAGCCATCTGGCTATATCTCCCTCACAAGGAAAAGAATCTCACTATTATGTTCAACAGCACTCTGTCTGCTTTGAGCTGTTGAATGTCCCAGAGATAGCAAGCTCTAAGCTATCAGTCTCCAAATCACAATACATGGCTTTTATTTTGTGGGACTGTTGTCATGAGGTCATACCACAGAAGCACAGAATTACAGAATGGGTAAGGTGGGAAGCATCCCCAGTGGATCAGCTGGTCCAACATCCCTTCCCAGAGCACCTGGCACAGAATTGCACCCAAATGGTTCTTAAACATCTCCAGTGAGGGAGACTCCACACATTCTCTGGATATTCTTTTCCAGTGCTTGGTCACTACACATTAAAGAATTTCTTCCTCATGCTCAGGTGGAATTTCCTGTGTATCAGTTTCTGCCCATTGCCTTTTGTCCTATTGCTTGGCACCACCCAGAGGAGCCTGACTCCACTCTCAGACACTCATAGACATTGATGAGTTCCCCTCTCTAGGCTGAACAGGCCCAGCTCCCTCAGCCTGTCCTTGTGAGGGAGCTGCTCCAGTCCCTTAACCATCTTTGTCACCCTCCTCTGGACCCTCTCCAGGATTTCCAGGTTTCTTTTGTACTGAGGAGCCCAGAACTGAGCACAGGACTCCAGATGTGCCTCACTAGGGCTGGAGTGAAGGGGCAGGATCACCTCTGCTGACCTGGTGGCAATGCTCACTCCAGAACACCATTGGCCTTCTTGGCCACACAGGCACACTGCTGGCTCATGGTCAGTTTGTTTTTCCCAGGTTCCTCTCCACAGAGCTGCTTCCCAGCAGGTCAGCCCCCAGCCTCTACTGGTGAATTTTTATTGCAACTCCAAAGTACTTACATTACCTCTAACTCTTAGAATGACTACAGACTATTTTTGGATGGGAAAGAGAAGAAATTAAATTATAATGATATCAAAAATTGAAAAGTAATGCATATGTATAAAAGCGGGTGAGAATTGAGATAATAAATTTAGATTTGGATGAAAATTGGTAATTACATTTATTCATATGCAAAGTAGATTTTCGTATGCCAATCTTCCAGCTGAATAACTAGCTTTAGTATGTCCACTAATCTGAAATTCAAATGAATCAGTATTTGAATAAGACAAAGTAAGCAAACAGATAATTTTAAAATGTAGTACAAATTTACAGGAAACATCAATCTGATGTCTTGGATCCCTTATATTTTTAAATAAACTGAGTTTCTGAAAACCTCAGTATAAGGTTGTTCCAGATTCCTAACACTGTTTTATCAAAAATGATGGTGTAGTCCTATATATTGCAAAATAAATGCAAAAAAAATTTGCACAAATGGATTTACAAATATTATGAATGTGGTATGCAAATCATTCTATGATTCTGTAGTAGATAAGAAAAAAAATCTGAACATTTCAGAATTCATCAGGAGATGTATTACAGATGTATTACATTTTTTAAATTACCCATATCATATTAAGTAGTGTCAGTTTTCTGGGATGCATGAAACAATGAATGTGCCAACCATTTGAGAAACTCTGCAATGTTAAATTGAAGATTAATTCAGTCATTGGAGATTTAAAAGTGCCTTTTTTAATCACGTGGCGTGGACATCTACTAAACTTGTGATCAAATTTTTCAAAAACTAGTGCAATAGTCAGGCCAAGTAAATTTCTCTATTCTTTGTACAGAATAGAGATAATAATTAGGACAACAGATTCTCATCTGGAATTCTTTATAAAAATGAATCTTATCCATTAAATATAGGCAGCCTGAACTATTTAAGATTCAGCTGCTTCTAGACATTTATTAAAAGTAGTTGTGCATTTATAGAAAGATAGGAAGATGGGTTACAATTTAAATTGCACTTGAAATTCAAAAGGTCATTTTATATTTGACTGCTGCACATGCTTTCTATGGTGATTTTTTTCATTTCAGTGAGAAATACAAACCCCCTACTTTTGACTGCAGATATTGTAAATGCACCTGAAATGGTTTCGTAATTTTCAATTTTCTACTCCTAAAATATTTTTTGTGCCCTTCAATAATTGGATGTATTTTTCATATACCTGACTTCTTGTTTTGAAGATTTTACATCCGTGTCTAAACATTAAAACTAAAATTTTTCATCCAGGATCTATGCCTGAAAAATTATTAAACTTTCATGTCAAGTAATTCAGTTGCTTCTAGTTCTAGAAAATTTTACCTTTTAATTTTTGAATTGCAGCAGCATAGCTGCACAGTTGGGATAGAAATCTGAAATGCCTTTATCTGAAATACAACTTTTTAGGTCTTCTTGGAACCTTCTATCATCTTATGGAACTCACCAGCAGTTTAGAAATGTAATTTCTTCCTCAGAAGAATGTCTCAGGGTTTTGCTGCTGTTTTTAAGCATTCTTAGAATTGTTCTGGTCCCCAAAGTTCTATAAATACCATTCCTTGTTCCAGCATCACACAGCTCCTTCAAAAGTGTCAGTCCACCAAGAATGTGATAAGACATAGGGACAGGGATCAGACAGGGAAGCTGGAAACTCAGCTAAAGGCAACTGTAGGAGTTCCTGTAACCTCACAGGAGTAAAAAATGCAAAACATGACCTAATTGTGGATGTTTGTCTCATCTCTTTCACTAGATACTAAAAAATTTGCACCTCAGTCCTACATAGGTATAGTCCTAAAAAAATAAGGTCCCTATGTCCTGACCTTGAGGGAAACAAGTTTTTCTTCTCAGAGAGAAGTAGAGACTTCTCAGGATATGCACTTTGGATGGATGATGGAAATAAGAAAAAGTGAAGTTAAGGTACCTGAGCATCAAAAAACCCCCAAAAAATTAAAAAAATTAGTCTTTTCTCTGTTGGTAACCCATGACTGTTTTAATTTGTGGTGGATACCTCAGAGGTATTTCTCCATAAGGGATTCCTCAAACACATGCCCAGACAATCTGTATATACTCAGTAGCTTGAAAAAGCCATTAACTAATTGTTACAATCTCTACAGTTGAAATCTTAAGTTATAGCCTACTAGTTCATACCAAATTGTTACAGAAAAAGAAAGAATTATAACATGGTTCAAATTATTACATAGACCTTTCTACCCCTTTTCTTTTACTGTGTTCACCCTTGCCCTTCTCTGGATTCCAAGATTGGTGGGTTCATTTTGCTCATAGTGGCATTGGGCATTACAGTGGGTGGTCAGCTCCTGGACACCTTCACAACTAAGTGGAATATAATGTGCAAGTTGATGGTTTATTATTCCTCACTGTAGGATCCACTTGAAATAATATCTTTTTGTATATTTTCTAACAGTTTTACACTTACACGCCTTTTTTGTTGGTCTGTATTTCTATATTCTGTTCAAATTTACTAATTATAATGGCTTTTACCTATGCTGGATTAATTTTTCTCCTTGTTCCTCTTAAGAGGATAACATTTTTTTTCTCATATTTTCCATCTGGCTTCATAGGAATACAATTTGATACTAACAAACAAATGCGCATCCATTTTAGCATTATCCACCTGTGCAATGAGATGGTGCAACTCTGTTTCATTTCTGCTATTCATATTCCAAGTTACTAACAGGCATTTTAGGAGGACCATCCACATTTCTTAACACAGCTTTTACTACGTATTAGTATCACATTATCTGTTGGCTTGCTTTTGGCTCACTGGCTGAGGAAATCTGTTTCACTTTTATTGTCAATATTTGAGCTCCTGATACTGTGGGGATAACAACATTTTAAGCCTAATAACACTAATGTTGAAAGTTATGTCCAGCTGAATGAGGATATAAGGATGATATAAAATGCCTGTGTCAGGTACTTACTTGCACCCTTTTATAGGATGGAAATAGAGCACTGTTACACCAACAAAAAAGCATCTACATTTTTCTCCTCTTTCTTGTGTTCTCTCATGCCTGCAGGATTTTTTTATATTTCAATCTTATTCAAAGGTTTAATAATTTTGCAAATTAATTTTACCTTCTTTGTTTAAAATAAACATTTCCCACACAAAAAACACTTTGAAAAGATCTGTGGAAATTCCAAAATCTACTAACTAAAATTTGAGTTAGAATCTGACTATTACTCATGATCCTTTTCTTTTACATACATTTTTGCAATATGCTTTTTTTCTTGCAGGAGAGTGACTCTTTCTTCAAGTGATTTATTGCAATCAAAAAAAAATTGGAAATATAGGCAAAAAGTCTTTCTCTCTTCTGTAAACACTTATTTTCAGAAACTGGCCTCTTTGAAGAGAAAAATAAAAGGCAAAAACAAACAGAAAATTCAAAATACATTAAAAAAAAGACAATTGCATGTTGAGAGCTGAAAACATTTCAAACAAGCACCCTCTAGGCAAGCAATTAAGATGGGTCAGGATTAAAAAAAAATGTAACATATTTAAAGCAAACTTTTCCTCAGAGATCCATCTGCTCCCTGGTGGTGGGAAAGTCACATTTAGAAGCGGCTCCACCTGTGCAGCTGCTGCAGAAGAGCTCCCCCTGGCAGCCCTGGATATAAAACTCGTCTAACACAGGTTAGCATCTGAAAGTCTGCAAGCATTCACTCTAAGCTTAACAAAATTTCTATTTATTTTTACTCTAGCTGAATTTTTTTGCCTACTTGTTATTTTAATTAATGTGTATTTCTGTATCTCTGTGCACTTCCACAAAAAAGAAATTAATACTGATAAAAAATGCATTAAATATTCATTTCAGTGTTTATCCTAGGGTTTTTTTTCCAAATATTCAGGGGTGAAATACTATAATATGCAAATAATAATATGGTAAAAATATCCTGCTGATGATATTTTTAATATTAAAAAAAAGTAAAGATGTGGTGTAAAAAAAGGAACAGTAAATTCCCAGAAGGAAAAAAAAAAGTAGAAAGAAAGAAAATAGCTGAAGGTACAGAGCAATTTAAAGTATTAAAGTAAATCAGTAGTGCAATGGAAAACCTCATGCATTGTTATAGGAATAAATTAAATAATAACCATGAACTCTACATATTTTCAGTGTGAAAATTCAAGCTTCCTTTTTGTTTTTTCAATCTGGCATTTTATATCTCCTTTGACATTGCCTATTAAAATCCTGAAATCAAGAAGCCTGATATCATTACATAGCCAGGTTTCACAGAATTATAGGTGGAAGCACAGCCCATAGACTGAGAAAAGTTATTATCCTCCATCATTCAGCACTCATTAGACCACATCTGCAATACTATGTCCAGATTTGGTATTCCAGTATAGACAAGACATGTGCAAACTGTAGTGAACTCTTTGTGAGGCCACCAGGCTGGCTGAGACTGGAGCCCTTGTCCTGAGAGCAGAATCTCTCTCAGTGGACCTGATCAGCTGGCAGGAGGACCAGTTTTGAGTGGGTGGAGGGCTGGTTGAAGATGGGCCTTGGTGAGAACAGTGCTGGGTGGGTGGATGAGCAATGATCATGAGCTGAATTTTTTCCCCACTACAGGACGAGGCTGCTGAGACAGTCAGTGTGGTCCCCACCTCTGGAAGTTTTTCCAGATCTGATTAGGCCAGCTGGATAAACCCCTGAGCAACCTAAACTGATTTCACACCTGGCCTTGATGAACTGGAGACCTCCTGGTTTCTCTTCCAGCCTAAATTATTCTACCTATGCTATCTTTAATTGCTGTACAAGTTAAAAGCAATATTCTGAAACACCAGACAGATTTTTTCTGCTTATTCCAATATCACCTTCCACCTGTTAATTTTGTACTCAGCACTTTTCCTTTTAATGTGTATTAACTGGCATGAAGTCAGTTTAATCTATTCCATGACCCAGAAATTCTCTTCTGTCCAGCAAGAAATCTCTGGCTTCCAGCAGTCCACTGCAATGAATGGCCAAGCAAAAAGCAAAAGGATGCAGTAATAAACCATGACTTCTAACCTTTTTCACACCATTTTCATTAAAAATATATGAATAACATGGCTAAAAGCCACACCACTGGAGTGACACATAATGTTTCATCCTTGGCCTCTACTATGCATGTTAATTTAGATAATCATTCTTAAATATTTAACCTATTTTTATTTTTATAGTATACTTATTTTATATTTACTATTTTTTTTATTATTTTGTTTAAAGTGTATGAGATTAAATAAACTACTGATATCAGGAAGATGCGCACAATAATTTCTGAAAAAATTCTACCTAATTTCTCAATTTATTCCAGAGTTCTAAAGATGTAGTCATCTGATTGAAATTGAATTGATTGAAACACTGAAAAAAAAAAAAGTATTAATGCTTAACTATCAGTAAGCTGTTTTAAATAAAACAGTGTACTGAATGATGTGGTGTCCCACCCTTAAGGGGAAAGGATGAATTTCTTGGAGGGAAACCAAGATTCATAAAGTTTCGGACACGACTGTATATGTATATTAGGCAGTACTGTGGGATGTTTTCTAGTACTCTTTCATTTAGTAGTGTAGAAATAGCCTTAATACATTGAAAAACAGGGGCTGCCCTTTTCAAAGATTTTCCTCTGATGTAACTCTGTGCTCCTGACATGCAACTATATTCAGGTTTAGTGAATTTAGGTGGAATATGTGGGGTAAATGAAGATACTGAAGATGGAAATACACTGTCATTACACAGATAGTAGGAGAAAGTGCCTATAGGGTGTTAATCAGATGAAGAAAAATAAAAACAGATGCTCTTCCTTTTGTGTGTGAAACTCAATATCTCTGATGTCATGTCATCTGAAGGGTAAAATGAAACATTTTTGAAAAGCAGTATGGGTTTCTTACTAGATAACTGCAGATTTATTCTTCTTACACTTAGTTTTTATATACTTTGAGAGCTTAAGTTCTGCTTCTCTGTCTTCAAGCAGCTTCCTACTCAGCTCTTCAAAAGACTTTTTTTTTTTTAAGAGATGGGTTGTCCTGGAGAACAATTACGTGAGTTGAGCACAATTTCTGAAGGTAGTTAATGGGTCCCATTGAACTGCCAAAGCTTTGGAAATAAATTTGTAAAATGTCAATTTAAAAATACTATAATTAGGCTGATATGAATGACTACATTATTACACTTTTTTAAATTAAAAAGAGAATAATTAAATAAGTGCAGAGGGCATATTTGTTTCTGTCTATGAGAATCACATAGAAATGAAATAATATGGTGTCCTACCTTTACTAACTATATTTCATCTACCTCAAAGCAAAATAAAGTAGTAAACTCTGTAATAATCTTTTAAACAGATCATATCAGAGAAAAGTTTCATATTATCAACATGGGCTGATTTTATTTGACCCAATTGCATATTATGGTATGCAATTTTGGGTTTAACTCTTGGGCACTATTTATCCTAACTACTTCACAAAAGTTTTCCAAAAGTATTGTTCAATTTCTCTCTATGGTAATGCAGAGTGTTTTTAAATTTTGAAAGCATTTTCTACCATTTTTGTATCTATAAAATGTTAATAATGGCAATTTTTAAGGATTACAGTGTTTCAGAAATGAAGCTCTGTATTTGCAAGTGATCAGATATATCCTCAATGATTTTTCATCTTCACTTTCAAGCTGATGAGAGAAGATTAATATGTAAGTGAAGTATTTGGAAGTGGAGATTACAGCAGTGCATGAGTGAAGCTGTGGTACATGCCCTATGATTATCCAAAGATTCCAGATGTCTATCACAATCTTCAAGTAGTCACAGCTCTATTCTTACACACCAGTGGTGTATAATTTCATTGTCATGATATGCTCTTCTACTTCTGAAATGGGAAAGCACACATATATTAACATTTACCAACAATTTTTTTCTTTTTTTTCTTTTTTTTGGTGGTGATATTTGTTTTGTTTTGCTTTTATTTTCTTTTCCCCAGCTTGATACAAGCAGAAAAAAATACCTGGTGTTAATCTTCACTCTGATTGATAAAATAATGCAGCATCTAGGCAAACCTACTATTAAAATGAATACAAGTAAACCAACACAGATTAATTTATCATGCCACAATGCACACACAAATACTCCAAATTTAAGTGTTTAGGTTTTTATATGAAATGAATGAAAGTTTTAGGATTTTAATAAAACTTTAGGACCAAACTCTCCTCCTGGAGTCACCAGAATAATTCATGAGTCATCGAATATGTTACAAAAAAACCAGCATCATTATTTGGCCTTAAGGAAAGGCTTATGATCCTATATGTTAGCAAGATTCTGGAATGGGACATGATAATTTATTTCTAATCCTCCTTCTTCTAGTATTATTGAAAAGGTAGAACCAACAACTAGATTATGCAGTTAAAATACAGAGAATGTGGAATTTCCATTTGTATTTAGTGCTTTTTTTTCCCTCAGTCAGAGCAAAAATTTTTCTAAATTTCTTATATTATTTTTGATGTGTCAAACTAATTTTAAAGTGATAACAGTAATCTTAAGACAAAAACTGAAATTGTTATTCTAAAGGGTTAAAATTAATTAATCAGCTCTGCCTGTTAAAATCTTGAGTTTTGAAGATAACAAAATAGAATATAATTTTTCATTATTTTTAAAGTGTGGAGTTTTGGTTAATTGCTTTTTTTGTTAGTGTTTGTCTTTTATCTTTTGACTTCTAAGCTGTCCGAGTCTCAGGATTTCTGCTGGTCCAAGTGACCCTGAGACACATACAAGTGTCCTTTCCCAGCCTGGCAGTCAAAGAAGGAGTCAGGATTCTTCTGTTCTCGTTCTCAAGGTTGTTTATTATTTCTTATCTATAACATTTTTTCTCCACCCTCTGTGGTCTGTCTGGCAGGTCAGGTTGAGGCACGCTGCCCGTCCTTGGGGCGGTGTTGTCTTTTGCACAAAAACTACGTGTACATTATTTACAATAACTTCCCAATACCTATCACCCATCACTCATAGACTGTGAGTTTCTACCTTAAACCAATCCAAAAGTGCCAACATCACCCAGAAGATGGAGGCTAAGAAGAAGAAAGAAGGACAGGGTGCACCCAAATTCCTCCATCTTGGGACCCCGAGCCCCCACTCTAAAACCCCAAAAATTTACTTTTCACCCCCTGACAAACTAACTATTATTCTACTTAAGCTCTCTTGACTTGTAATTCTTCATATAAAGGTGGTAATTTGCTCCATGGGTCAAAATCAATGTCACAGATATCTTGGGCTCTGTGCCAAGGTCTCTGAGCCCCCTGGTAGGGGCTCAATCCATCCAGGACAGCCAGAGAGATGTCCTGAGTTCTGACATCTGGGTAAACAAACAAGGTCATATTTTCAAAAGGATACAAATTATGTATTTAGCAAATATTTTTGAAATATTTGTAATGAATGTTGAAAGAGAAAAAAAAAGCTATTGAAAAGAGTGAAATCAAGAAAATACAGAGGAGGAAAAGAATTTACATTGTGCTTCATTAATAAAATTGCATTAATATAATGAAGAATTAGCTACTGAGCTACTTTCAGAAATACTAAGTATATATATGCATACAAATATATACTGTTGTTGAAAATCCAGTTTAGTTATCAGCTACACTAAAAAGCTAGGCTACTCTTTTGATTTGCCTCACAAGGATATATGTTACTGGTTTATTTTTCTGGAACAAAATATGCAACACTTTTAATATATACACACAGTATTTGTTGTCTTTTGGGTATCTCGCAGATCAGATGCATCTGTTTAATGTCACCTGTAATGATAACGCTTGAACTCACACAGTCTGAATCAATCTATAGATGCATCTTTATAAATCTAATTTTAATATATGCATAAGTCTAATTGATTCTGATGAAACTGAAATATACACATATTATTACTGTTTTTCTGTATTGTCTGATAAAGAGGAACATCTGTTTGCCTGAAATTTTGCTTATTTCAACATTCACCTCTTTACTTCAATTTTCTCTGATTATAGACATGTCTTAGAGGACTGTATTATCAGGTGAATTTGATGACTATAAAATTTCAAGTGTTTATATAAATTCAGAAGATATTGGAGTAAGCTTTGGTTTTGTTTTGTTTTTTTCTCTACTGTTCCTGGAGTCTAGCCCAGAATTCTTCAAAGGGCATGTATTTGGCCTGGAAAATATTCTCAACGTCTTGAAGTCACTGAGGTACAAAACTGAAAAAAAGGCAAAGTACATGGTGCTCAGAAATGTAACATGTTGAAATCCAAAATCCCTAGATAGATATAATGGTGTTTGCTATGAAATAAAATGGGCTTTGAATCATTCAGTGAAGTGAGGGTGGGAGCCTTTTAGTCGTTTAGCTAAACTCTCACCCTGCTTTAGCCAGGGATCTGTCACTCATCCTGCCTCAGAGGAACAAGCCCTGCAGTCCAAGGTCCCCAGACATCATCTGGAAGAGCACTTGTTGATAAAGGCCAAAAACATTTCTGGAAGCATTTTGAAGTGGTGTTTAAAACATGCATGCCTGTCTATTAATTTAGAAATAGACCCTTTATACAGCATACACAGAGGATGGACCCATAAAAGCCAGACATTAAATTGAGCACTGCTTAATTGAACATTCCTAGTCAAGAGGAAACGCCAAGGAAAAGGGATCTGTGGCTAACTGTGGTTAATTAGATTCTTCTACTACAGCATGCCTCACTCTGAAGTTAAAAGAAGCATCTTCCTGGAATGAGAAGCAAGAGATTCACAATGCTATGAGTGCATGGACCTTGTTATTGCAAACACAAAGTACCATGGCACTTATTCAGAAGATCAAGCAAGAGTCTACTGACACTGTTCTTCTTGTATGAAAGAAATTAACCCACAATTGGGTATAAAAAGTTAAGAAGTACACATTAATGTATGCTTCTTTATTTTAGTCATACCAATAATATTTTAATAGTTGCAAATTAGTTATTTCTGTAAAGGACATTAATAAACATTTGTAGGGTGTCCACAGTGGCCAAGAATGATACCTTTTTTTTTTTTTTTAATACAAAAATATATGGCTGAAGAGTAACTTTTTGCATAGTATTTAGAACCCATGCAGAAGAGAGACAATGAAAAAGAAGTAATGCATATCAATAACATATTGTACAATCACTTCAAACCTCATTTAATGTATATTTCCTCATTGAGAATTTCCAACTGCAAAGTAAGATTCAGTTCTTGTGAGGTAGAGGATGAATGAAAAAAAAAGAAGAAAAAAATTAAAAGTTCTGATAAAGCTTTGATGTCTTTGCAGAAATTATTTAATTAGGAATTTGCTTTGCGTGAACACAAAATTTGCATTGAACTCTTAAGTATCAAACCACAGTCTGCTGAAACATTTTAGTAGGCTGCCTGTATCTCAAATTTGACAAAGCCAAAGATCATGATCTTTCTTTGTAAACCCTTGTTTTAACTTCAAGATATCAAGTTTTGCAGTCTTACACAGCTCTCTACTGTTCTGAAACTTAAAGGCATTTTGTCCTTGAATATCATCTTTTGAGGGTGGATAATTATCCCCATCCCTACTGGTTTTTAGCCATGCTTCATCTGGGCTATTAGACGACTCTGTCCACACTCAGTGGGAATCCACTGTGTTACTCTTCTACTCTTCTAACAGTGCTTTTCTCCAGAATATACTGTAGATGATATTTTGCCGTCCAGTACTGTCTATTCTTCCCTCTGATAACAACTCTCCTCCCTCACTATTCACAACAAAGACTCAGTGTGTCTCCATTCTGGTTTTAATCGCTATCCTGTTTTATTCCTCTGCTCCAAATTATTTCATTTCTTTCCCCTTTTATCCTTGTCATCTCTTCTTTTCATCTTTAACTGCTTCACTGAGCTCTCATGTTCACCTTTGACCCGGTGTGGAATAAAGTTCCACCCATTGTCCAGTAGTGAGCTGGGATTGCACCATGAGGCTAAAATATCTCTGCTAGTCTGACATTGAAGTATATGTCCAGATATTTTTATAGTGGAACATAAAATGGATATTTATAAAACCACTAGCATCTTCCAGCAGGTCTCATCTTTTGGTTTTGGTTTTGGTTCATTATTTTGTTGGTTGGGGGTTTTTCGTCTTTTTTTTATTTTGCATTTTTTGTTGTGTTTTTGGGGGGGTTTTTTTTTGTTTGACTTGGTTTGGATTTTGTTGGGTTTTTTTTTTTGTTTTTTTTTTTTAACTTCCTGTGGAAGTCTTAAGTTCTTTGAAGATTTTCTTACTGAGAAACAGTCGTCAGGACAACAGTTTTGTAAGACATTGTGTATGTCTTCATAAAGACTAATCTGAGTTACATGACATAAGTTTTAATATTGTTTTAAAAATACCACAGAAATATCTCCCACATTTTGAATGGGCTCTCATTAATATTTTGTTTAGGTAGCTCCTTTTCTATTTATAAGAGTTGAAGATGCACACATGATATCTTTCAAGACACAATTTCAAAAGAATGAAACTCCAAGCATTTTTTCACTTGAATGACAGTTACACATAATAGTCTGTTTTGAAACCTCAACAATTAAGGAACTGCTTTGAGGAATGCTTTGCTTAAGAGAAGATAGTATCATCAATATGGCCACTGTAAATCTCACATATATAAAAAAGTAACATTTTTATCTTGGACATTTGTAAGGATAAGGGTTTGAGAAAAAAGCAAGAGGAAGATGAACAGAGAGATACCAAGAAAATAATTAGAAAGTACCAGAGACATTACAGACGTGTGTTTAAGAGCATATCTCAGTTGTCAGGTCAATTTTTTATCACAGTTTATAGACGCCTAAAATGGAATTCTCAGAAGGGAATGTTAACCTAGATGCAACACCATGCTCAGAAGGCTGTTGGGCATTTGGATCAGAGCTAGTTCCATTGTGTCAGCTTAGAGCTCAGTCAGGCTAGGCTCAGCTGAGGTGCATGAAGAGATAGTTATGACTTTGAGTGGTTTAGATGAATCATCTTTATCAGCCAGGCAGTTCATGGGCTTGTTAATTGTATGTTTTGATTGAAATTTCATTTTATAACAGTAGTTACTCTTAAGCTATTAAAACATTCTAAAATGGCTGCTTTAATACACAGTAATTTAGAAAGTTAATAAATATCACTGTCTTTGGAAACTTGCAGTCAATGGTAATATCTTATCTCTATGTCTTCATCCTAGAATTACCTGTCCTCATTCTTGGCTTTGATATGAAAAGAACTTGGGTTATGTTCACTGCATCTTCCCTAGGCCTTAAATATGAACATTGTATTCAGATAAGAGGAGGGAAGAAATGAAGTTTAAATGGATATTTTCCTAACATGTGTGAAATGGATGTGAATGTTTTCTTTTTATTTTCTCTAAAAATAATTATTATCACAGTTTTTTTCATCTCCAAAGATGTTGCATGTTCTCTGTTCTTTAAGTTCTCATTATTTCATAGCTTATTTTTCATCAAGAAAATGTTGTTTACAGATATACCCAAGAAAGGAATGTAGTGCAAAACCAAAAATTTTACCTAATTTAATCCATTGAATTATCACAACATCTGGTAGACCTGTAAAAGATAGAATTACAGATTGATTTACATTTGTAAATCAGCATATGAAAGGGGTTGGAAGCTTAGTGGTAAATTCAGAGAACAGATTATCCACTAGTGATTAGAAGTGATTAGGTCACTGTGCAGTGGGGTTGTTGTAACCTCAGGCATTTTATGGTCAAAAGAATCATACTGGTCATAGTGAGCTGTTATATTAACTCTGTTGTATTGCTGTTTTGGTAATTTCAACAATAAAATGAAATGTGGATTACACTAAGGTTTTTGGCTTGTTTGGGAGGTGGGAATGTAATTTTGATTTAGCTATTCATCATTAACACAGTGTTAAGAATTTGAAGCTTATATCAAGTCATAATTTTCTAATTCCTAGTAATTGGATTTTGTTTTGCTTTTGTCTACTAAATGGAGTAACTCAATTATTTGCTAGGATTGGGATGAAGTTGCTACTATCTTAATTGCAACAAATTATATAGTGATTTCCTTACATTTCTTATTATGAAGATCACTAATCAGACCAAAAATACTCTAGAGACAGTTTTCAGATACTTATTAAACATTTTCTTATCCCTGTTGTAATGTTGCTTTTCATCTCTCCTGCTCCCTCTCTCCAATACTTTCCAGTGTCACAAGTAGAAAATGTCTTAGCATTGTCATAAAGGACTGGAGAGCATTTTATATGTCATACTGTGTGAATGTAGTTTAACTGTGATATTCTGTCTTCTCTAAATTTCAGTTACACAGCAAATTGAATTACAAAACCCTTGCCTCAGGGACCCTGGTTTTTCACTGTATTTTTTAATACCTAACTGCCCACTTTTCAAGTACTTGTCAATACCAAGCAGGTAGATATTACCCTTCTTCATCACTGAATACTGTCCTATTTTTTGAGTTTTTAAAATTCTCACCTTCATACAGAAAGATGTAGTTCTACAGTCAAGTATACAATGATATCTCTTCCCACAAAAATGTTGAGCTTATAACTTTTGCTCCAATTCCATGGAAATTTATAGTTTCTTTCCCAGCTATGTGTAGAATGGTAGCTGGAAAGTCAGCAGAAATAAGAGCAAAGGATTTTGGAAAGTGCCCTTTGATTTCTGATCCTCTGAATTTTCTTTCTAAGCATTATTTTCATGTGTTTTGGGCAACTAACAGAGAAATAGTAACAAGACTTTTCTCAGCTGGATTCAAAGACAAGTCTGAATTCAAAGGATTTCAATAAATGAAATAAAATACTGTAGCATAACTTAGATCTATCCAAAAATGCCTCTGATAAAAATAAGCCTTTTCCCAGGCTTTAATGTCTTGCAATCAAGATTTAGTCTGGGAATATTCTCAATTGGGAAGAAATTAAAAGAATATTTAATGCTTCCTTCTCAGATATGCTAAACTTTCTTATTTCCTTGCTGGATCCACCCAACTAGACAACTTTGTTTTTCCTTTCTTCCCTTCCCCACAGCTAGCAAGTTCATCAGGTGTACTGCAGTCTATGTACATCTTCTCTTATTCTGTATTTATCTCTCAAAATCCAGGAGGAAAAAATTGCCACCTTTCTTTCCATACACACAGAAAACAAAACAAAACAGATATGGAGTTTAGGTTGAATGATTTGTCTTCCTCTAAAATATAGAACAAATTTATTATGCCTTGTAACTCTTCTATGTATTTGATTTTCACTTAATGTGAGTAATGTAATAATATTTTGACAGTGAAATACATTAAAACGTACTGTTATGCTGAAATTCTGATCTTTTTTTTAATTAAAATTTTTCTCATCTGGAAAATATTATTACACAAATTCAAGGATTGATTTATTTATATGTGGAGTTATCTGAATTATTTATTGTGAATGAAAAGAATTTTCTTTATCTAGAACGCATGCTTGGTTAAAAACTCAATCTGTTAATGACACTGGTGACAGCTTCAATAAGAGATTACTCTTCAGTGTAAACCAGTGATGAGGAAAGCATCAAATTCTGGTAGGTCACTCCAGAATTTACTCCCTCACTCACCAATGAAGAATTGCTGGATGTTTTGTACTGTCAAGCATTTTGAACAGTCCAATTTAAAATTGGCTGAGTGATTGGTACCCAATATTGACACATAGTTAAGCAGTCTATTCTAATAATGGCTTTAGTTTTTTTCTTTGTATTTCTGTCATTGTTCCTTGTTTTACCTCTCTAAAACAATCATTAGACTCTTGTGCTCTCTTTCAACCTACTTTATATTTGCCTGAGTTATTGCATGTGGTACTCATCCTTCTGTCTTGCATTCTTCAGGTAAACAGAATAAAACAATGCAAAGCAGTCATATCAGCTCAGCAAGAATAGAGAGAAATCTGACTTTCATACCTTCACTGTGATGAAAAGTATCAACTATTATGCGTATACAGCTGCGGTGAGTTTTCATGGTTAATTTTTTGTAATTGGACAGATACAGGAGTGGCAGGGGAGAAGCTGCTGGAAGCTTCCCTTATGTCCAACAGATCCAATGCCAGCTGACTCTGAGACGGACTCACTGCAGGCCAAGGATGAGCCCATCAGAGAGGATGGATAAACCTCTGGCATGATTTTTTTTAGGAAGCAGAAAAGAACCTGTGCAATAGCAAACACAGTTGAAGAGAGGAGTTAGATTATATGATAGAAGCAGCTCCACAGATTCCAAGGTCAGTGAGAAGGAAGGGACAGAAGATGCTATAGGTAGCAGAGAAGAGCTTCCTTTGCAGCCTGTGGTGAAGACCATGGAGAATCAGCTGTGCCCCTTCAGCCATGAAGGTTCAGGGGTGCTCAGAGATCCACATGTAACTCCTGGAGAAGCCCCCACTGAACAGGTGGATGCACCAAAAGTGGCCTGTGAAAACATGGAAGCCTGTGCTGGAACAGAGAGCTGGCAGGACTTGTGGACCCATGGAAGAGCCCTACATTGGAGTACCCTGCTGCTGAAGAGCTGCACTCTGTGATGAGCTGCAGCACACATGAAGGATTCACACTGGAGAAGTTGATGGAGAACTCTCTGTTATGGACAAACTCCAAAATGGAACAAGGAAAGAGTGGGAGGAGACCTCTCTCAGAAGGGTGGACCAGCAGAAACAAAATGAGACCACAACCCACGTTTTCTGTTGCCATCTGCCACTATGGGGGGGGACATATAGAAAATTGAGTGTGAAGTGGATCTAGAAAAGAAGGGAAGGGTGGGGTGAAATTTTTACATTATTTATTTTATTTCTCATTGCCTTACTTTGGTTTGCTTTTCAGTAGATTAAATTAGTTTCCCTAAGTCTGTTCTGTCTATGATGGTAACTGGTGAGGAAGATGTCCCTGGCCTCTCTTGATCCATAAGCCTTTCATTGTATTTTTCTTCCCCTGTCCAGCTGAGAAGAAGTGATGGAACACTTGTGGGTACCTGGTGTCCAGGCTAGGTCAAACCCACCACAATGACCATTTAAAAATCAGATACTTCCATTCTTCATAAGCGTTAACAGTTGACTTCTACACCCAGATCACCTTCATGGCATTCAAATTTCTTGCTAACCAAACTTACAAAACTTAATTCCAATACTACATCAATGTATACTATTTATTCTGAAAATTATCATAATTCTGCTAGGAGCAGGAACTTGGACTCAATGATCCTTAAGCATATTTGAGATGTTCTCTGTTCACATGATACTTTATAGAAGTATACTATTATATGTATACTTATTTGGTTTTGCTAAGAAACTACTTTTAAAATAATTTATTTTAATTTAATAAAATTTTAAAACAAACATACATATGAATAAAATGTATCTGTAAGTGCTATAAAGAGCTAGAATAAAAGTTGTGAAACAGAGGTCACACGTAGTTTACATGAATAACATGTGTAGCTACAAAATAATCAATAGGTCATATCTATAAGAAAGCCCTGAACTCTTGAGAAAACAATTGGCATAGGATAAGAAAATATGGTACTTAATTTTACTAAAATAGAAAACCAAATTTGAGGCATCAGGAATTCATGAAAACTTGATGACCTGCACATCATTCTGTGTGTTCTGGCTCTAGTAAAACAAAATGTTGAAAGGGGAAAGATAGCCTGATTTTTTTTAAAAAAAAGCTTAAACATGATGCTTAAATTTACAGAATTATTTTTAATTCAGTTCTTTTTTTGGCTCAAAGTTTTAAAAAATCAATTACAGCTAATATGTTTAAATTTTAATAATATTTGTTATAGCACTGGAAGAGAGAAAAAAAACCCCTCTGAATACTGCAAATGATTGTTTATTTGGTCTGGTGAGGAAACAGACACTAAGGAAGAGAAATAACAATAAGAATTTTATGGTTAACGATGGCCATATTGCACCACTATTGTGCTTCACAGAATAACGATCTGGAAGGAGGGAGTAGACAGCCTGTAATTGAAAATCACAGATTATCTCAGAAGAAAAGAAAGAGCCAATAGAGAGAACATCAAGAATGTTAAAAATTGGATAGGAAAGAAAGCAATATGTCCCTTTGTGTGTGGATGTATAAGTGTATACAGAAACACTTGCAATGTCTCTCATAATTTTGCTGGCTTTGGTTTTCCATGCTATAAAATGGAATATTGAAACTTCAGTCTCAACTTAGAGAGATAAAAAACAAACTATGTTTCAAAATATATGTCCCCCTGACCTTGAACTTGCTGACAGTTCCACTTGATCTCACCAGTTCTGTTTTTTCAATCCATTAGTAAGCATTCCAATGAACTCAAGTCTCTCAGGAAGACAAAGTTTTTCTAGAACTTCAAGACTTGAGAGGAAATAGAAAATAGAGTACCAGAGAGGGGACAATGGAGGGATCCAAAACATGTAGGCATAGTGGGGCACTTGTCTGCCCCATATCACAAGGTAGATTTGACTCTTGGGTTCGGGAAGATGCAATGTCTAGAGTAAGAAGTGGAAATGAGTGGGAAATGAGCCAGCTCACAGAGGGAGCTGGCAATACCAAATAAAATAAAATTGTTAAACTGTTGTTTGGCTAAAACATGTCCAAGCGACTTTGTAGCAGTAGCACAGACATCAGCCTGAAGCTGTACAATGGTACTGTGTTGAACAATGGAGTAAGACTGAAAATTAGATTACTTTGACAGAAGTTTGTCTTTCTCTCAGGGCCATGTACTTTTGCTTTCTGTAAAAATGATCCAATAAATTCCCTTTGTCATCAAGAACAGAACATTCTTCATCATCATATGGAAAAGAATGTTCCCTGAGCACTTTACTTCCTCTAACATATTGGAAAGGTGACATACTGCATAATCCGTGGTGGGCTCTACTTGCCTTCCTTTCCATTTCTTCTATTTATTTTTTGTCTCATTGATAGAACTCATTGACTAATTGAGATACTTTACCAAAGTGTTTTTCCTGAAACACCATAAGATAGCACTCAATTACCTCATAATGAGTCTCAGTTTGAAAATATTGGAAGAAGAAATCTGAATTAACTATGGACAAGAACTGTCCTTCACCATGGCTGTCTAGGATATAACTATGATTTACAATGTTTGGCTGTAGGATTTATATGCTAAGTTGCCATTAAAATCTTATGATGTGAGGTTCCCAGGAGTCAGCACATGTCTTACTAATGTCATAATTTTGATAAGCATCAAATGAAAGCAAGGTTTTGAAGGTCAAGTAAAAGTTTTTTCCAAGGTATTTAAAACTGAAACATAATAATAATAATAATAATAATAATAATAATAATAATAATAATAATAATAATAATAATAATAATAATAATAGTAAATAGTAATCATAATAGCAACACAGAATAATATTTCCTGAAAGTTTTTTTGATAATTGGAAAAAATCTTAAGGTTATATCTTAGCATGTATAACCTTTTTGTCTTAACCGGTTTTTATGGACTACAGATGAACTAAAAACTAATCTAGAAATACTTTTGAGTTTATATTCTTGGATAATTCAGTGTTAAAATGCATTCTTTAGACATTTTTGAGGATTCTTCTGCTTTTCTAGAATAGTTATCATTTGGTTCTTGCTATAGTCCTTGGAAAACAAGCAAAACTACTCAGTTAGCAGAAAAGCAGACCTTAAAAAGCAGGAGAAGAATTAGCAATGCATTCTCAATATATTTTGTATATGCAGGAGATAGTGGTAAGGGGAAGAGGAAACAAGACAGAAAACGAAAAAGAATCAGAATGAAGACAAACCCCCTGGATTGATAGTATGGATGGAGTCCACAAAAAAAATACTTGCCTACCTTCCTTATGACCAAAAAAAAAAAGAAAGAAGACATTTATTGCTGCTAGAGACAAAGCAAATTGACAAAACTGAGACAATTTTGAAACAGTAAAGTTCATAATCCAGTCACTTCAGTGTAATTCAGGGAGTGTAGCAGAAGCACAGAAACAAAAGGTAATTGTGGCATGGCTCCTTCGCTTAGCCTGAAGGATATGTTTGCCTGGATTAATTTTGCACTTGTTTAAAAATCTCCCCATAGTTTTTAAAAGTCTAGGCACAATTCTGAAAGAAGTCTCATGTATACATTTTCAATGGAAATATTCACCCAGCTAGTGAATTATAGTTTATAACTAGTTTCAAGTATTTGCTCATATCTGGTTGTATTTCGTTCACATGAAATAACAGAAAGGGACGCAGAGAGAAAGAAATATATTTGAAAAGGTCATGAGACCTCAAGCAAAGGCAATGCTAAACTCTGTCCTGAAAATCACTAAGTTATTCAAAGATCAAGTGGGTCTGTAAAACTTTCAAGAAAATTCCAAGTTTTGAATGCATATATGACCAATACAGAATATTGAAAATGAAGCTTTACCATGCAAAGGAGATTCAAAGTATCAAAAGCTGCAGTGAAAATATAGTTCAAACACCAACTGTACTGAATTATTGAATGAAAAACATAATCTCGCAGATATATTTAACATAAATTCAGTGCGAGTACTATATTTTCATTTAAAGAGTGCAATGTCATCATTAGCCATTAACACCATAAACAGTCTTACAGTGCCTTAAAAATTCAATCCCAAATTTGGAATGCCCTTTATGTCATAATCAATAATCAGCATCAGGCTATTTAACCATAACATGGCCAGAACAATAAAATTTCAGGAGCCAGAACACATTTGAGCACAGACTGGTTTATGTATCTTCAAAAAGATCAGTAAATCATCTCTAATAAGGTTGAGACACTCTTCTTCAAACGAGTAAACAACCTTTCTCCTGATGATACTTATAACGAATTTCTGTGCTGCCTGGCAATTGTAAGTCATAATGACAACAGCAGAAAGCCTATAGGCTGCATTTTCAAATCAAAAGGGTTCCTGCCAACATTCTTGCTGTTATTTTTTACTATTAATGCATTATCTACCCTGACATACTTTTGTGTATAGTATATTTAATCTAAGAATAATGAATAATTTTAACATTTCTGTTTAAATAGTAGTTTAAATTATTTTCTCAAGTGTTATTTTGCCATATTTATGCCAAATAATTTTAATTCTCACTTACTGCTTTTTAAAGGAATCTAACTTTTGGTAGAACCTGTATTTGGCCACCAAAACAAGAGATGTAGTCATGCACTCCAATAATTTCAGTTCACATTTCTCTGCTGTAAAGTACGAGGAAGAATCCTTTTCTCTCTCAGGTTTGGTGCATTATTTTCACTGTGACTAAGAATCTGCATATATTTGTGACAGAATTAAATGCAGCATACAAACATATCCAAAAGAAATCTTGATTTCTTTCTACACAGGAAATAATCAGGCCTTTAAGGCACCTCCAAAGATGCCCATGTGCTTCAATGAGAAATGAGAGGATGGGCATCTTTGGCAAAGTACAAAGATGTCACATGTTATTTAAATTATGTGATGAGCAAAGACACATTATCACCCAGGCGGTGCTCAGATAAAATATAGGATTCATAGGTCTTAGCCATGTAACCTTATAGTCACATTGCATTATTTAGAATTGCATATTCTGCTTTGGGTTGGTTTCTTGGTTTGTGGGGTGTGTGGTTTATATATTAAAAATCAGAAAATAAATTAATCTTATTTGAGGAAAAGAAAAACTTTGGAAAAGTATTTCTGTGAAATAAAGAATTGTATAAAAATATTTTCATGTGTATGATAATTCTGTACTTCCATGCATTAGTGTATGTCCTATGTTTCAGCACTGAATGATGTGTTATTTTTTTCTATCTCATGCTTCTCATAAAAACCAGACGTAACACACAGTTGTAACATAACACTGTCTCTGGGCAGAAGAAATAATCAGCTTGCTCTGAGTTTCAGTTACATGTTTCTCACTGCCTCTTGGGAATACTATGTTGGATTTTTAAATTTAAAATTATTTATATTTCAGGACAACCTATACAACAGTGAAGAAAACCCCAGCAAAACAAGCCCAACTTTTTCTAGGTAATCAGCAAAATGTAAAACATATTTCTCCAGGCTGTTATTTTTTTGAAACATGCAGAACAATAAAAAAAAGAAATTGACGGAAAGAGAAGCATTGTAGAATCTCTTCTTTCTGAAAACTGGCTTCTTACACAGCTGTAACCTAGCACCCATTAGCCTGGTGCTCATAGAGAGCCTGCTGTCTTTTGTTGTGCATTAATAAACATTCTTCTATTTCTATTACTTTGTTTAACTCTGAATATCTGCCTTCAAACAGTGATAAGTTTTTTCTCTTGTTGGTCTTTAAAATAAAAAGGACAACAATAACTACTGAATTTTTATTTTATTTTTAGGTTTTCTCAGGCATAAGTGATAAAATCAGAATATTCAGAATTTTTTATCTGGAATTTTCTTGTACTTTATGTTAATATAATTTCACATAATCCTTCCCAACATAGTAATTCACGCAAAACCAAGACGCTGTAATAAATTAGATTTTCAAAAGTAGATCAGGTGAATTTTTATATCCTTATTCTGAGAAACATGTTCTCCATTTCTGACACAACTGATACACATAAATTGATTTTTACGAAACAGAACTAATGGGATCAGAACAATTGCGGGGAGCAGGGCAGGCTTCCTAAGGCAGCCCCAGAGAAGGCATAAGGCACCTACCTGGGAACAAGGCAGGTTGAGGCAAATGCTGGGGAACAGATCAGGTCCAGTAAGAAAGGAATTGGGGTCAGACACAAACCTGGGACAACTGGGCAGCTGAGGGGATGGGCTGAAACCAGGCCAGGATGGCAGCATGTGGGCGAGGATCAGGATCAGACAGTCTGGGCTGTCCACCATGGCTGGGTGGGGTCAGACTGCAACATGGCAGGAGCTGTGTTTCAGTTTCATGCACCTGGAATCCTGCCCAGGACCCTGGCAGGACATAAACTCTGGAAGACAAAGCTCTCCACCTGCTGCACCAGGCTAGTGACAATGCCTTCCACTTTCCAAAGCTTTGCTAAACAAGTACTAAATGTTTCTTCTAATGCCTGAGGCATTGCCCACATCCAGTCATGCTGTGACCTGGGTTAGAGTGACCTGACAGAAAAAGATCAGGAAAACAGATGCCAAAATCAGGACACATAATTATCTTCTTATCAAGTTAGCTATAGCAGCATGGGGGGTTTCTGCATGAACCCTTTGAACGAATGCATTTGCCATCTGCTGTTCTCTTGCAAGACGTTGTTCTTCTGCTTAGCACTGCTCCATGCACGCAAGCAGCACCCAGCTGCCTTCAACCGTGCACAGGAATGGTGTGGGCTATTCCTCTACAAAAGTAGAGCTCTTCTGAAATATGACATGAGATAGTCATGAGCAGTTTTTGTTAAAACTGGTAAAATACATCTATTCTGACTATAGTTTTTGGTGTACAAAAATCACTGTTTTTTTGTGAACAAGATTTCCTTGTTTGTACATTCAAACTGGTGAGGGAAATGACATTTGTCAACAATCATAATTCTAGCTCTTCTTTGGAATATTATTTGCTGGACCTTTCAAATAGGTGTTAGTCTGCTTAAGGTTTCTGATCTGTCAGCCTTTGTAAATGAAGAAACCTAAAGTTGGAAGTTGATTTGAAGACTGAAGAAAGAAAGAGAAGCCGCTGTGCTCCCTTGACAAGACATGCACTTGGATGGGATTGGTTTATTGAAGCACAGATCAACATTCTGACTTTTCAGAATGTGTTAAAAAGGAATCAAACCTCAGGGCAATTATAAGCATGCAACAGTAGTTCCCTGCTGCCTTTCAAACTATAATTTTTTCCTGTCAAGAAGAAAAACAGAAATAACCTACATAGAAAATGTTTTTGATACTTCTAAAGATGTTTTGTATTAGGGAGAATTATTTTTAAAAGAAAAATTATTCAATAGCTTGCTAATGTTCTTCTTATACACTACCCAGGCTTCATGTAATATATATCATAATGTATGACTTCAAAATTAAGTTTGCATTTGAAAACATATAAGACATGTTTTTATGTATTTTTCCCCATAGGGCTAATTTCTTAATCTGTTTTTTCTCCTCCTGGAAACATTGCTTGCATATTCAGATCTTAAAAATAACTTCACAGCAACTGACTTGTCTTCACATCCTATGCAGACCACTCTGGAAAACCTTACTGTCACCATTGCAGCAGACTTGTCAACAGCTACCTGCCCTCAGTTGCTGATGAAGCCATCAAGAGAAGTTCAGTTATTGGAGTATTCATGTAATAATGTTAATTTTGTGGATTTTTATAAATCAAAATATAAATCTACAAGGTAGAAACCAAATAAATATTTTCAAGATATGGCTAGTTTAATGTAGAACAGAAACTAGCAAGCTCTAAAATACTATTTTGAAAAATATTTCTTTTCCAGAGTAGAATGATACCACAAGTTATTATTTAATTTTGAAACCCAATAAATAAATTTTTAGAGTAGATTAGGCAAAATTTTCTTGACAACTTTTCCTGAGTCAAAAACCAAAAATATATAAGCTTCCAAATGTTTTGTAATGGAGCTATTCTGTGAACATAAACGTATTGGCAGTACTTTTCTTTACTGTTAAAAATAATGACAACAATAACAAGAAGAGTAAACATGTCTTGGGACATAATTTTGCAATAAGTTCTTTGCCTTTCTAATGTAGATAATATTTGAGACATGACTTTAGTGGGTTTCCTTTAAGTTCAGGATCCCCACTTTACAAAATTTAAATATACAGTATTCTTTTTAAGAAAAATTGCCTTCATGCTTTTATTCTGTTCAACACTCTTCATCTGATTTGCTGCTAGATTTTAATAGAAGAGTCTAGATATCAATGAGGAATTTAGGAGCATTAAATTATTATTAAATAAATGGAGGATATATACTCTTAATTAAATTAAAAGAATCAAATTAACAATGTTTTCTCAACTGTTGATGACATGTCATTTTGATATAGTTTTTTGAAAGGGTTGCATATTCATGTTATTAAAACAAAAATTTATCTTCTTTCATGCAGGCTGCAAATTACCTTGAGCTGAGTTCTTGTTTCTCTTGTTTTTCTGAGGTCTGCATTGGGAACACTAGGAGAAATAAGGTTTGTGCATATAGTGTATTATATAGTGTATTTGCTGCAAACTAAATTTGCCTTCAAAACCAGATGTGCAGTTTTATAAGAAATGTGGATTCATAAAAATGAATGAGGATCTTTAAAATTCTGGTAGTTTGGCCAGGTCAAAATTCACTAATTACTTTTTATGATTCTAGAAGTTGTAAACTCATTCTGTCCCTCCGATTGCAAAATACTTGCACTACTTCCACATTTTTTCTCATTTAAAAAAAGAAACCACGCAACTTTTTTTCCTTGCAAATTATATTTTAAGGTGATGCAGATGTGCATACCTTTTTTTCTTTCCTTCCACGCTTCCAAGGGTAGAATTCCCTAGAAATTATGGAAAACTTAAGCTCTGAGTCTGCTGAATAACTGAGCACACAGTCAGCAAAAAAGTGAGTTTCTTGACTTTGGTTATGCAGACTATGCAGCTTTCAATGGAAGATGAAATGTGATTCAAAATAATCTTTCCACCTTGCACCTTCTCACTTTAAAAAGTGACTGCTGTAAATTTCTACTTGCATAATGGAATGGGAAATGAAATTTTCCTACTAATTCTTGAAACTGAAGTTAGCACTTAACAGAGATTTTCCTGAATGACCAATTCAGTGGCTAGAGGAGAGGCTTTATTATTAAAAATATATCTTTATAATTAAACCCATGGTTCTGAATATTTTCATATCACCTTGGTTCCTTAGAGTTATTATTTGAATATGGCAGAGATTCAAGTAATTTTTAATATACCTGCAGGTAATATACAGATGACAATGAAACTAATATCTGATCTAATGACATCTGTGGTTAATTTGTCATGGATAAACTGGCAGAGTTGCACAGCTATTATATAATTAGGAAAAAAAAAATCAACTTAGAATAGGATGTGGCCTGTCCACAGCAATACTGAATTACCAAAATAAAATATGAAAATGATTCTGCATTGAGCTATGTGACTGTATTGTTTCCAGTGGGAGATAACAAACTAAAACATAACTATAGTGATGTGTTAGGATTGAGCACAGTATCAGCCTGATTTAAAATGAATGTATGTTTGAAATTTAGGTGTGTATTAATAATTCCATGTGGTACTAATAAACCGAGTTCCTAAGTCAGGGAGGATTTTGTGCAAGAAGATAAATCTAACAATTAATTTACTGGCCTCAACCAGTTGTGGCAGCTGGCTGAGTTTTGAGAAGAAGATACAAAGACTATAAATAGACTCAGTTGATTCAATATTTTGCTTTGCAGTTATACTGAGTTTTGAACATACTATGGGGTCTATTTCTGATATAATTTTGGAGCACTTTCCTACACATTAATACTGTATGGCATTACAGTCCTTTTGCTATTAAAATCCAGGTTATTGTGTCTGTCTAGAGTCTATAACAAATGGGAAACCTTGTATGTGTTATTTTGGCCAGATTATCATAAGGAATGTCCAATGTGTCAATTTATTTCTTGGTAAAAGCACTGACAACTTAGCTGTGGAGACAATAATACATATTATTGGTCTACTTAAAGTCTAGAGAGTTTAATCAAAAGAAAAAAAAGCTAATAGTAAGAAAAATAGAGGTGATTTCCAGCTACAACATTCAGTTTGAATGAACTCAGGAAAAACCTTTTCAATAACAGAGTTAAAACTTTCAAAAAAAAATAGAAAAACCCTAAAAAACAAACCCAAACAAAGGGGAAAAATCTATTTAGTTTAATTCCCTTCTTCTTTGTATTACTTTCTCTTATCCAGTGTCCTTCTGAATCCCCATGTTAATGTGTTTCTAAAAAACAAAGATGAGCAGTTAAAACCAGGTTAAAATATCTCAGAACAAGACAAATCCAGAGAGTTCCTGCAACCCCAGTTGGGTGGGTTAGTACAATGTCTGTGGCCTCTTCTTAGGGGTGGGACAAAAAATCACATTTAGTGGCTATGTTGTGAAATATCTGTGGAGTCTTTTCTTCTCTACATAATAAACTAAACTGATGATAAAGTGAGATTTCAGATGAGACTCAAAGAGAGATCAAGGAAGTGTAGTAGTGCCACAATGATAAGCAGATGGGACTCAGTTTCTTCATGCAAAAAAGCCCGATCTTTGTTGCACAGTTCATATTTTTATAGGATTATCAGAAAGGCACCGTGTTAGATTTAATTGGCTAACTATACACTGACACTCAGTTCATTGATCAGTAAATGGCATTTGGCATATCCATTAAACCTCTCTCTTTTTTGGTTAGTTTACATATTTTCTTCACTGATTCTCATGTGACAGATTTCTTGTTTTCTGCAGGTGTGAATGGTTCTCTTACCAGAATAGATTCTTTTGCTAACTGGCTTTCATTCTTATGATTTTTTCACATGGAAAGTTACAAGCTAATTGCTAGCTGCATTCAGCCAAAGTAACAGGCTTAACTCTATTTTATAAGGCTTTTCTTTTGTCAGGTATTACATATATGCAACATCTTAGTCTTTGAGCATGAATGTGGCATACCAGTAGTTATTTCACAATTCAGTTAAAATGTAAATATAAATTTAGTCCTGGCTTCATTTTACTCTTCTACACAATTTTAGTCAGGACTCACCAAATGTGCATCTTTACCCAAGCTCCAAATCACGGAATAACAGAATCACAGAATTTCTAGGTTGGAAGAGATCTTTAAGATCATTGAGTCCAACCCATGTTCTAACACCTCAACCAGATCACGGCACCAAGTGCCACATCCAGTCTTTTTTTAAACACATCGAGGGATGTTAACTCCACCACTCCAAACCATTCATTGGTCCATGTTATCTTGATAACTTGAGTCTCAAGATCTACATCTTTCACAAAAATGTAAAAGTGCTTCTGGAAGCTATAATATATTTTTATGAGTTTGAACTGATATCACATTTGCCAGGTGAATGTCTGTGTGTGCATGTGTATGTTCTTGTCCTTGATGTAACAACTGGTATTGATATCACTGTTTGCCAGCTGCAAACCTAAGATGACGGCAGTCTTGCGCTGAATGAGCTTTGACATCACAACTTCTTAATGGGTTTTCCATGTGCCCAGTAGAATCTATGCCTCAATGACAACTGCATGCATATGTAAAAATCTATTTTTTTGCATTTTATCTATTCAGGTAAATATTTTTGGCTTATGCAAATCAACTATTGTCCAGAAGTGATGCACCTGAAATAATGAAGAAATGAAGTCTCAAAGAAGGGAACTTCTTCAGGAAAGGGGGAAGGTTTTCAAATAATTTTAATACGAACCATCTACATGCATATTGTCTTGGCAGATATCTTGCTCTCAAATAAAAAAAAAATCTGTTAAGGCATCGTGCCTCCGGAAAGATGAACAAAAGTGTGAATTGACAAAAGATGAACTACAAGGTTTGCTAAAGGTAAGACAATCTTGCCAGATCTTCACTGTCCACCCTGAGGTTTTTGCTTTTATGAAGGACAATAAGCTATGTCCAATAAAGCTTCTAAATTCACTGTATATATTTTTAAATAAAAATAAAAAAATCATGACCAGTGTTACACGCAGTACTTCTGGCTCTGTCAGGACGTGCTTGTTTCTGAGTCAGGTTATATGCTGTGGTGTAAAGCTGTCATGTAGGAGATTTTTCCTTAACGTGATATAAATAGCCATGGAATTCCTTGAGATTAATAACTCCTTCTCATATATATTACAGTGCAGATTATAAAATAATATTATAAAATTATAAAAAATTAGAAACTTTTTCTATCTGTGATTTCCTTATCCACTTTGAGGAGTTAAAGCTGAGCAAATGAAAAAGTCACCTAATGACAATCTCTGTCACAAAACAGCTTATTGTCAAAGTGTAGTTAACCAAGGATAGTTGCACAGTTTGCAGGAACAGCATATCAGTGTGAGCAGAGAAAGGTCAGGTGGTAAATGGCATACTCATAGTTCAGTTTGGAAGAAAAAAGACATTTCCCCGGGTTGTGATTAGAAAAGGCACTGAAAGCTGATGAAGAAAGAATGAAAGAAAAAGCATTTTTTTACTAAGAAGAAAAATGGTTGTATTGAATTCATCTTAGCCATTTGTTTCAGTGTGTTTAGAAGTCTCTGTTTAATAAGCTGCTGTGCTCCATTTCAGTTCCTAATTCTTTTGCATTATATTAAGCATGGTGCTAAACAGATGACCGGAAACTTTATTAAGCCTCTTTTTTCATTAGATGTGTGTGCGTTTGATATGTTAGTGGTGGGCGGGGGGGAAATTTTCATGTCAAGATCTAAAAGTCATGTCACAAAGCCTTCATCGTTTAGGATTGTAGAGAAACATAAGATATTAATTTTATGTAAAATTTCATTTTTTGCAATATGCTTTTGATCAAAATTAGATAAAATTAATTACAGAGCATTTTTGTGGGCAAGATATTTCCTGTAGATGCTTAGTAAAACTGACCTTATTGTCAATGTTTTTGCTGCTTGAAGTATTTGGGTATCCAGAAAGAATGCTGATGTTATTTAGCCTCTTAGAAATTTTAACATGGATAGCTAATTCTGTAAATTTAAAGGAAGCCACAGAGTTTGATCTAAAATGAGAAGCTTAGTATATTTGACAGTGGTAGATCTAGAAGGGTTTTCCTCAGAGATTTTGAGATGAACTTAGCTCCAAACAGAACATGAATTTCCAGTGCTTTCAGATGCCAAACATCAAAGGAAACAGCTTAAGTTACAGATATCCAGGCTTATAAACAGTCAGTGGTGTAGAAGTTTAAGAAATTTGTTGCAACGTTTTGAAATATGAAGAAAAGAATACATTGCCCTAAATACCAGAGGAATATGCCCTTTAAATATGAAAAAACTGCTTTTGATGAGATAATAGAACATTCTGACTACAGAGTCCTTTTCTTGTCTATATATCCAAAGTTGCTAGAACTCTATTAGATATAGTTTTTATTACAGACTCAATATTTAGGAATCATCATTTTAGCACATTTCAGAATCTGAAAAAGATTCTGGGTTTTCCTTTAGGACAGATCCAAAATGTGACACAAAGAAGCTAATTGATGTAACATGTTAGGTTTCAAAGTAATTATTTTCTTATCAAAATGTTTGAGATTTATCTCTGTGTTCTCTTAGAAGTTGAACTAGAAAGAACAGTAAGTTAAGTTTTTACGTACCTCAGAAGCACAATGCCCTCTGATGTCTTTCTTATTTAATCTGAGGGTTCTCTAAGAATCTTGAACATCTGCAGAAAAATAGACACATTGCACTTGGTATGCTGTATTATAACCTGAACTCAGTTCTAGATATCTCTAATTACTTTTTTTCTTATTTCTGAAATGTGGTTAATCCGCAGAGCATATTCAAAGCATACCTGAAGACAGTTAGACTTTCAATTTGTGTCCAAATACTTATTCTGTGCAATTAGCTGATAAAGCCATTGAAACAATGCTGGAACCATGACCACCAAACACTCCCCTCTGCTGCCCAGTGTCACACAGCCTTCTGGTAAGGTACCTACTCACAGGAGTTGTGTAAGGGCAGCCCAAGGACTCCCTGCAGCAGCACTGGAGGAAGCCTGGAGGGTCTCAGTGGTAATGTTTTGTGGAGAAAAGAAAAAGTACCTCACAACTTTGTAAAAGTTGCAAAGCCGGTATGTTTATTACAGCGCTGGACACATACGGAGATTGCTCTCCTCAAAAAAGGCATGCCATGCGTACCTCTGAGAACTTCAGGTCTCTTTTTATCTCTCTCAAATACATATGCATGCAGTGTCACAATAGGTTCATACATATTCATTTTCATGGGTTTCGCATGACATTTACTGCTAGTTCCTTTTTATCAGAAAGAATTCCGAGGTCAGGTTGGCTTATCCTTACAGCAGTCCCTGTCGCTCTCTATCATCTTCTGTCTTCCTCCCTTTATCTCTGGCCTTCGCTGAAGTAACTTCACCGAGCTTAGGCCTTGCAGTCTGTCTAAATAACCACGATTTCTAACCACAGACTCAACTCAAAAATGTACATTTCACCTAAATTAAAATGGATTTATATCCTGGAAAATTTTCACTTTGCTTCAGTACAGAGCAGTGGGGTTTGTACGTGTCCCTCCTGTGCACAGCCCTTGGCCCGTGCTTGGTGGCTTATCAAGGTTTAGGACAGCAGAAGGCCTTGATACATCAGGGCATATTTGATATGCCAGATTATAGCAGGTGGGAATTTCTGATAAGGAATGGATCACATAAAGAATGGTAGTAATAACCCAAATTTATTTTCAAGGTTGGTTTAGAGATCGTTTGGGGGTTTTGTGTTGTGTTTTGTTATTGGTTTGGGGGCTTTTCAGTGGGCTGGTTCTTGTTGTGCTTTTTTCTGGTTTTGGTTGTTTTTGGTTTTTTTTTTTTTTTTGCATTGTCCCTCACTTTAAATAACTATGTGGATGCTCTTCTATCAGAATTCTATTTTAAATACTGCAGAAAATTATTTCCTTTTCCTGTCATGTGAAAATTCACTACATTAAGTACTTATAACCTTTACTTATAGAATAATAATTTACTTTAAAAAAAAACAAACCTAGAACTGAGAAAATATCATTACCTTTTTTCCTATAGGTGAAATACGCTAAATGACATACAAAAAAGAAATCCAGACAAAGTTTAGCAGTTCCCAGTTGAACCTGAATTTAATTTACAGGGACAAACAATGTCCTTTGAAGGGAGAAGGAGAGGAAAATTTATTTTCACCTAATTAGCCCACCTAAAAGTAAATTGTCAAAATTAATCCTTTTCAAATTAGTTTCAAGCTTTTATGAATGCATTTCACATTAAAGTGCATCAACAAACAAAATGAATTAAATACCCAGGACCACAGACAAAGTAAATCCTTCTGTCTATCAGCTTGCTCATAAACAATAGAATCCTGGTAAATCAGGCAAGTTCTTGTGGGTTCCATCATGTATCATTTCATTTAAATTTACCTTCAGTAGTCCCTGTACAGTCTGCAGTTCACCCTTCATTTATCAAACATGGCATATATACAGCACCCTAAATTAAAAATTAAAGTAAATTATCTGTATCCTAGAAACTTTTCTTTGTCATGACTAATTGTCAAGACTGATTGTCAAGACGAAAGTATTTGTTGGAATAAAAGACGTTTAGCAAATAATAAACTATTTGGAGATTCTAAAAAGGTTATTAATGACATTATTGTAGATAAAAAATACAAATACTATTATATGGAATCCTGTAATTTTTATTGTCTTTCTGAGTGATTCAGAAAAGTGAGGAGAAACATAATTTTAGGCTACCATTTTTGACTTCTTTTTCTGGGATCATGCATCAAATTATTTGATATATGAAGAATTTTCAAGCACTTTCTCAACTGTTTTAATAATTGTATTTCAGAGTTCATTAAGGTGATTCCTGAAGCTGTGTTCTGAAGATCTTGTTCCATCTTTGAATATAGAGCAGGATGTGTTTGTGTCTTGAATCTTCTTTTTGCCTGAAAATTCACTATCGCTCTCAACAGATTTTCATTTTGTTTTGTTTCTTTTAAGACATTTTTCATTTTCAAAGGATGTGAAAGATTTTTATTGAAAATAGAAATACAGATTTTTTCCATGTCAAAGACAGATAATAATATATTACAATTGATTTAAACATTTTCATAGTGGCAAAATACCAAATGTGAAAATTTTATGGAGTGCAGAGACAGTGATACAATTCCTACTGTAGAGAACTTCATATCAAAGTATGGATGGAAATGTTCTTTGACATATCTGCCAATGGCATTTCAGTTGTTTGTCTTTAGACGAAGCCCCATAGACTCCCTATTTAAAAAAGCTTTTGTAGGTCATTGACATTTAAGCACAACAGTGCAGGACACTTCTACATCTGAAATAAAGATAAACTTCATTCATTGAAGTTTATTTCACCTTGAGAAAAGGTCTATCTTTCTTTCTTCTGTAAGACATTTCAGTGAGAAATTGGGGGGGAAAAAATGCTAGTCTTAATTTTACTTCTCTTTTATGATTGAAGGCAAAGCATCTACAACCTCAAAAATAAGTAATTTTTTTTGAAGAGTCTCCTCCCAAAAATGAAGCGGAATTGGAGATAGGTTTTGCTAATACCCATGTTGAACATTATAAAAGAAAAAGCTGAATAATCAATGCTACGTTTGTGGTTGCATGGGTCATTGGATTTCTCATGCATGATTGATGATAATGATGGATGAAAAAGAGGTGGTGCAATAAATTATCAGGTAACTGAAAAGCATAGACAGCTTAATAGTCTGAAAACTTTAAAAGAAAATTTCTTCTTGCCTTGTTTTCCTTGCAAAAATTGCAAGGAAATGTGAGAAATGTTCTTTTTATCAACGAGTTTTGCCAATTTTTTTGCCATTAATTATGATATCTCATTTTGCAAGAATATATAACATCCTGTTATAGAGTATGTGAAAAATGAACAGGAAAATCTCTTGTGACTACTGTTCAGTGATTCCAGCTAAGACACAAATGTGATAGTTGTTTATGTTAGCAAAACTTTTTAAGAATTTAAAGTAACCAGAAATGCAAAATGCCTCCAGACCCATTTCATCAGTTTCGGCATTTCTAAGTTATTTAAATGTTCTACTTAAAAGAGATAAACAATTTGCTTATGGGGTCTTACATATCCATATGTAAAGATGATATGCAGGATGTTGAAATTTTTACATTATGCTTTATATAACAGTATTTTACCCATTTGTTGCAGTAAATCCCTATAAGTTTGGTTTCCTAATATGACTAATGGGTGTGGTCTTGTTTGTCCCTTCTTTTTTGTCAGTGAAACAGAATATGAATAAACTAAGTTATTGTATTAGAATTTCCTTTGGTGATACAGGAGCCTACTGGGATTTTCTGTGACATTTTCAGTGCTTGTCTGTCTCTCACAAGTCATGAGTTATTTTCAGTTCTTGAGTGAAAGTGCCTGAGTAGCTGACTTAAAGCCTGATTATTTTATTTATTTAAATACATGAACCAAAATAGCAAAGCGAGAATACCGTGGAATTTTATTATTGCAAATACGTTTCAAACCCAGACTGCAGCTATCTACTACTGCTAGGATAAAAGAGTTTTCCTAACTGCATGATACTGAGTTCTTTAATGCTTTGGTTATGTTGACAGCAAAGGGGGAAAAGCGGGATTAAGTTCATGGGTTTCTTTTCAAATCTGGTAAACAACTCTACTCCAGGAACTTGTCTCTGATGAATCAACTAATTCTGTGTGGGTCGGGAGATAGCTATCAGTCATAATTTTAGAGGTTTAGTTAAAAGGAAAATGCTGTCAGTTTTTAGAAGTCCAACCCCACTTACAACAGAAATGTGTCCAACTTGAGACAGAGAGCATCTATGCATGTCTACTCTCCTGTGGAATTTCTGGTCTTGTGCAGCAGATATAAATTCTGGCAAGAGGTGTGGCAAATTCCCCGTCTTGCTGCACTAGTTATATTTGATGCTGTTTTTCAAAATTCTGTGCATCATTTCTTATTTTTAATCTTTTAGAAATAACCTTGAATTTATCCACTGTCAGTTTGTATTATTTTGTTGTCTTTATTTTCCTTCAGCTCTTTCTATTTGCATGCCTAGTTTAATTATAGAAAGAAACGTACATTTCATTTCAACTTTACATAAGGAATAGTTTTAAGACCTATTTTTCTTTTTCTAAAACCTTTTCTTTACCCTTCACTTTTAACAAGCTTTTTCTGCATTTTTTCTAGCTCAAATATATGTTTCTTAAATATTGATTAAACAGCAGACCATACTATATAGATGAGTCGCAATTAATGCTTTGTACATTGACAGTAATATTACTTCATATCTAAATTGTGTTTACTATATCCAGACATTACATTTGTTTACTGCCATAGCTTCATCATGTTGGTAATTTGCAACCACCTTATCACCAGTTCATAAATCCTTTTCCTATTTCTTCTCTGCTTCAATCAAAAAAATTTTCTGTTCTTGTTAACATCAATAAAGAACCAGGTATTGTTGCACTGAATTTCATTTTTCT
This sequence comes from Zonotrichia albicollis, assembly GCF_047830755.1. Classification (NCBI taxonomy): domain Eukaryota; kingdom Metazoa; phylum Chordata; class Aves; order Passeriformes; family Passerellidae; genus Zonotrichia; species Zonotrichia albicollis. The sequence continues at coordinate 140,560,966 of NC_133819.1, forward strand.
TTTTCCATCCCTAAAGATTGTCCATCACTTCATGAATATTATTCTAATTCTCTCAAATCTTGTTAATTCCTTTTGTGCTATAAATTAAGTACATTTTCATTCTTCTTCCATCAATGATGCTAACAAAAATTTTTATATTAATATGAGCAGTACCAAGACAGATTCTTTAGGAGTTCACCACATTGGTAATTCCCCAGGGTTATAACACCATGACTAAAGAAATAGATTTATTGTGATCTCCTTCTAAAAGTCTCATTAGCTTTGTAATACATTTATTTTACTGCTATGGGAGAGAGGTTATGCCATTCTCTCTAAAACACAGTCCAACATAGCACAATTCCATGAGTATGCTTCCATTTCCATTACATTACCTTTTCTATTTTTGCTCTGTGTTTGAAATTTTCTTCTTTTATGATACCTGAATGAAGAACTTACATAATTTGTAGGCAATACCTAGATTATCTGCAATCTCAGTGCTTTCTCTGTGAAAAAAATGACATATTATCTCATTGCATTTAAGGTTTGATAAATTATATTCCTCTTGCTTTAATTAAACTTTGTAATACATATGTTGAAAGACTTTATGAAACTCTTTAATGACAGTCTGAGTTTCTACATTGTTTGATAAAATATGAAGTCAATAATTTTTTTAAGTAAAGAAACTCATCCAGATTTAAACCTCACAGTGAAATGCTATCTCCAGCTCAAGCTGACTCTGCTATGTCTGCTTCCTTAATTCTTGTTTGTCGCATACATGTTGGAAGACCCCTGTATGCCTTCTATGGATGTGAATATGGAAAAGAATTAATTGAGCTGTAGAACACAGAAGTGTTATGTCCTCTGTGTGGTACTTTGACATTTGAGGTGGGATATGTTAAATTCTATTACAAACACAATAATTTCCTCAATTCGAGGCATTAAAAATAATGTTCCAAGATTTTAACAGATCATAAACAGCTTTTCTAGTCATTCTAATATAGGAACAACCAAAATACAGCGCCAAACATCCAATTTAAGCACAACTCTTAGTCTCCATTAATTAGCTTATATGTGACTATATTTTGAAAAATTATTCTAAACCCGTAAGAAAAGAGTAAACTCAAATGAACATTTTGGGGAAAACAAACAGACAAAGCTTAAACCTCCATCATTTCACTTGTTATACAAAGAATAAAAAAATGCTTAATGGTATTATTATACGTTACCCAGTAAATTGTCATGGTAATATATAAAATTATCAGATCTTACTAATTTTTTTCCACTCTGTATTCTAATATTTCATCTTGAGATTATCTGGGTCAGAAAACTGTCAGAGAAGTGCTTGTTATTGTCTCCATGTGTGATTGATGGCTCATTTTAAATAAGACAGCAACATGATTCTACTAGCAGTGACACAAGATATACCAGAATATTTTAAAAATATATGCTCTGGTATTTTTGCTGCTTTAAAAAAAAAAAAAAAAAAAAAAAAATGTTAATTCCATTTTTAGCATGGAGTTGAACAGAATAAGGATTTCTTAATTAGGCCATGCCATTAATATCTTTGATTTACCTAAAATATTTGTAAAGCAATGAGTACAAACAAACTGAACCCTACACATAAAGTATGTGATTTAAACTTGAAATGAGAAAATCTTTTCCTGAAGGTTAAATAAATACAGATGATTGACCCCAGTTAAATTCCTCGGCAAAAAAAGAGAAGACTCTGGACTATTTATTTAATCTTGCTATATTCCTACAGATTATATATTGATTAATATTTTAGGAAAATACTATATTATGGATTTTTGAAAAGTCTCACACATTTAAAACCCATGAAACACATAGATATTATAGATATAAAAAAAAAAATCTAACTTTTTAGTCCATCTTAATGAAATTTCTATATCATATATATTGTTAATTATCCAGCAGTAGTGCTTTGTAATCTAGATACTGCTATCTGAAACCCTCTCAAATTATTGAAGCAAAAGGGCTTTCTTATGTCTGTATGCGGTTTCTTTTATGATTGACTGTAGTGTAATTTTAAAATATTAGTTATGGAGCATTATGTAGCATTCAGCTAGAAATTCCAAGGAAGGTATTTCACCGTTTTTTTCAGTTCACCAGAAAGGTAGTCAAAGATACAGAGAACCTGAAGACTTGTTGGTTGTCTACTGAAGGGTTTTGAAGTAGTTTTCATGTTCCAAATTGTCCTAAACACCCCTTCATAAAGATTTAAACTTCCTTGTCCTCTTTAGCTAGCTTAAGTACAAGACTACTCCTTCTTATTTGCTTGTAATTACCTCCTTCCTACATATTGCACTGCATATTTCACTAAGCTAGAGAAGTCCTGGAGACAATTCTTTTTTTAGAAACACAGCTATAAATTGTTCAAAGTCATGCGTCCTGAACCATGAAGATTATGACATTTAAGTTGTGTCTTTCTTCCTCATCAGACTTGGGCCACTTGGGTCCATTTTTATCCTTGCTGAATGCAGTCTGAGTCCTCTCTGTTTTCATTGTTTCCTAAATATTGAATTTTTCTGTTATGTTGGTTATCAACAAAACTGTTTTTATCTGATTCTCAAAATTGCACTGCTGCAGTGACCAGAAACTGAGCACAGTACGTGGAACCATCCAAGACCTGTGGTATCAACTCCTTTCTCTGCTTTTTTTGTTACAGGGTCATAGCTAGTTCATTCTACAGAGAGTAACTACTCTTCCTATAAACTCCACCAAACTAAAAACAATTAAGGCAGAAATTTCCTATTTGCAACACAGTTTTTAACACAGATAAACAAATCCAGATTGGCTTAAATTCACAAGAATCTCATGTTCTATATTGTCAATATAAAACCTGTGGCCCTGAACTAGCAAAAAACACTGGGCTACAGCTGATGAGTTTTTGAGCCAATTAGAAAAGTATAGAGTCCTACTGGCTATGTTATATTCATATATCAATGACCTTCTCAGGAGAAATTCTGAAATATTTTGGTACACTAGCCATCTGCCACTTCATTTAATGCAGTGAATGAGATCCAATTTTCCTCTTTAAGTTGAAATATATCAAAAAAGGTTATTTTGTCTATCTGTTTCGCAACTGCCCTCTGAAAATGGAATAACACTGAGGCATAAGGTTTTTGGTTGTCACTTAAAATTTTAGCCTTTGGATATTGTAGGTTGATCATTCTTTTAATCACAAACTTAAGAATTTATCTCCTTGTCCTCCTCATGACTGCAGTTCAACATCCTTTATCGATAACAGTTCATCTTGTCTTTCTTTCCTTTTGATTTAATCCTATGAGCTAGTTGTGCAAAATGTCAACTCTGCTAAGACAGAGGGAAAACATATAAATAATTCTACAGCAACTGCCAATGTCTCTCTTCTCTCCCAGGGCTTTTAGTCTGTGGCCACAGGTAAGTCTTCACAGTCTTCATCTGTACATCTGGAGATACATACTTTCACTTTTGATGGCCAAGGTACCTCTATGCTTATTTTATAATTTTTTATAACCTAAAAATTCACTGTCTAGTGTTTCATTTACCAGAATACTTCTTTTATGCATGAGTTGCATTGTGAGTTGAATCCTGTAGTATGTCCAAATTTGGCAACAATGCGTAAGGTACTCCATTAAGAAAGGCATTGACAGGATGAAAGATTTAAGTATAAACTTGAAAATATTGGAATCCTAATCTGTGTTGTTCTGGGTCAATAATTTCTTATAAAAGTTGCAGAAAATCTTCAAAACTCCTTGTCCTTTGGCTGGAAATTTCAACTAATGAAAATCTTACTGTGGGATTGGTGGCAGGAGATGACTTGGAATTGGACATTTACCGAGCTGTGTAAACTGCCTTTTTATATTAATTCTGGATAAAAACACAGAAACTGAGTAACAAATACCCCTCAACAGAACACCAAAAATCACAATCTGCAGCTAGATGAAAACAAGAAAAACTACACTGGATCTTTCTGGGCAGATTTTTGCTTTTATAGAAGCATTAATTTAGGAAACTCCTATGCTTCTGCTGTCTGTGTTATTATTTCTCACCTGTGCAACACAGATTGACCCTGTCCTGCTTTGCCAATACTGTTTTTGCATAGGGAAAAGAAGAGAGAAACCCTAACCTCCCAAAAAATAGTAACTATTTTTTTCCCCAGGTTTTGGTGTGTATGTACAAATACATGTATGTGTCATTTATTAATATAGCTCATGACCTTAATGATGTATTAATGTCAGAGTCCTCATACCAAAAAATGTCCCTCCTTTAAACATACTTTGTATTGTTATTTTCATCATGGTTATTTATGTTATAATAATTCACAACAGTTGTACACATCATAAGTGTATATAAAAATTAGAATTCAGACTACTCAGAGATAAAACCATGTACAGAACTATGCTAGCAAGAATACCAGTAATATAAATCATTAAGAATTGTCGTTATGTTTTTTGGTTTGAATTTATGATTGCTTCTTGAACAATGCAATCAGACTGTACTCTTTATCTGGAATTTTAAGAGATATAAGTCTCTTTCTTTAAATGATTGAAGTAAAGGAAAACTCTTTATACTGACTTCAGATGAACAGAAACTAGGATCTTAATAAAGGCATTTTTGATATTAAGAGAGAATAGTCACACTCATAGTCATTGGCTCTTAATGAGATACCTTAATGTTATTCTCTTTACTTACAAAATATAATTTTACTTACAAAAATATAATTTTCTCAATGTTCAAAGGGACCTAAGATTTTTCAGGCATTTGCAAGAAATATTCTAACCTAGTAATTTGATCGGGATATTGAGAAATACCTGAATGGCAAATGAACTGCAGTAGAATTAACCATGTAAGAAATCAAGCTGGATTTGGGCCACTGTGTTTTCTTTTTCATTACCAAGACCAGATATATTTGCCTGAACACTGTTCCTTCAGTACTCATTTTGTTGTATTCTTTCTGCTGTGCTAGTGATTAGGAATTCATCTTTGGTTCTGTCAGGCAGTGCTTATGATTTGGGCTTTTCATCAAATTTGTCCTTGCTACTTTCACTCAATTCTAGATTTTGATGTACTGCCACTTCTCTGGTCTTGAAGTAATTAAATAGATAAGAGTATTTTCCCATGATAGATATCTGCAATATAAAATTAATAGAATATTTAGAATTAAATATGTACAGCAACCAATAATTTTCCTTTGATTCATCATATCCTAGACACCATTTCTGCCTCTTAAATATTCTTGAAGAATATCATCACCTTGGTAGTAACTTCTATTTGTACTAGATTACAATATGTATCAAAAATTCTACTTTTCCTCAGAATTTCACTGGAATATTGTCTAATGTTTTATTAGCCAAAAACCAAGTTACAAAATTTTTGCTAATACTCAATGGAAAACACAGAATTAATAATTTATCCATAGGATCCAGACATTTCGTATTGATTAAGCGTAAGCAAAGGCTTTGGTATTTGTCTGTTTAATCACCTTTATGAGTTTTTCAGCAACTCTTCAACCTATAAGAGTTTTAGCAAATGGACTTCTGAACAAGTGTTTATTATGGTTCTAACATGAAAACTTAAATTTCACATCATTTTATTAGGACTGTAAAATGAGTAACTTTACCTACAGGATATTATTTCTTTTGCTGTGCATAATCCTGATGGAAATGACGGTGAAAACACCCCTTGTTATCACAGTCAAAATTTTGAACTCAAGACTCCTATAATATGAGATGAGACAGCTGGAGTATTCAAGATGGGCATTTTGCAATGAGAATGTACTATCTTGCTTTAATTTTGCTTTATTCAGTCATGACAGAAAATTTTAATTTCTGGATGCCATTCAGGGAATAACAGATATTAGCAGAAAAGAAAACTATCACTAGAGACTGAAGGACTTTTTCAGACTTTATTCTTGTTAATGTATATTCTTCAAATTTTAATGTCCTAGCATAAATAATATTTCTTTAATTTGTTCTGGTTTTTAAGTATTCCTGATTAATGCTGCTGAAATCTGCATTTCTGGTACTTATTTGTTTAGCAGGGTAATCCTGCCTATGAAGCATTGATTTAAATGCATAAGACAGAAAAACAAAATTTAAAAAACATTGAAAGAAATGTCAAAGTGGTTGAAAGATGAAATTTCCAACAGTGCTGAGGAATCAGGGACTGGACTAGATGATACGGTGTCTTCTTTTATGATAAACAAAGAAACTAACATGAAATTAACAGTGATGTTTAACAGGCTATGGGCAAATTCACCAAGAGGAATATAGACAATTTAGTCTATTTTGTGTAGCACTGTACATTTTACTGTGATTCCTCATGCCCAGCTGGGAAACATGGAAAATAAGACTGGTTTCTCTTTCCTTCCACCCATCTGCTGCTGACAGCAGTACCACTGGTCAAGCAGCTTCTGCAGTTAACCTGCAAGACTCTTGAAGCAGCCTTTCCTATGGAAACAATTAAATGAGGCTGTTTGGAGACCAGCTAATATCATCCACAGGCTTCAGCGGGAGCTTTTCAACATTTCTAAATTTCCAACATGCCATGTAGTAAACAAACACATAAGTAAAGGAAACTCCCAGAAGACAGAAAAGGTCACTAAAGAAATCACCTGAAGAAAATATAACAGCATCTTAAAAGATTGAAATGAAAGATTTAAACAACCAAAATTTCTAGGTATTGCAAAGAAACAGCAGAAACTTAGGAGAAAAGTATATAACAGGTACAAATCTAGCCAAGATTGCCCCAGGAGCATCACATCCTATTGTGTAACATATTAAAAAGACCAAAAGGTCCACATATTTCTGCAGTGTTAATTTTGCCTGAGGTTACAGCTACATGCAGAGATTGGTTAGGGCTTTCTTTCTCCAAAAAAATCCCAAACTCTTCAAATGATACCATAAGCAATGGAATCACTAAAATATAAGGAAACATAAACTAATTGAATGCATTAAATGAGTGAAAATTGTTCAATCTATTTGCTATATATTGAGAGGAAAATACTGAAAATTATTAGTTATTATGGTACAGGAAAGATACTTTTGCAATGATTATACATGAAATATGGCATCAATTAACAAATCCTAAGAAGATATTATTTCATTCTTATAAATGAGAGCAGGACTGGATCTGCCTCTTGTGACTATTCATCACAAATACTTCAGGGTATTTCTTTTACCATTCTTGTTTAATAGTTCACTACTTTGGCTTCATCTCATTAACATTGTCCCTTATTCATGCATTTAGTCATTTGCTGCTTCAAAACACTTCAAATAGAGCAATTTAAAGTATTAAATTGTAGTGTTCTGTATCCTCAGTAATGTTGTGTATAAACTCTCCTTCACAATTTGCCGAGATGATAGAAATAATCTCAACATGATGATAAAAATAAGCTCAGCATTTCAGAGACAGTAACATTGCTACAGATCTATACTAACTCCATTTTTCTACCAGCAGGACAAAGAGTACAGTCTGCTTTGGGGGTTTTACAATGCTGCTATGGTTCTTAATGTGCAATTAAGAAACTATCTGTCCATAAATATTCCATAGACTGAGGAGCAAGAATTTTGACTGCAAGGACACACAACTTTTTATTAAAATGCATATTTTTTTTTTAGAAAATACCAAAACATACTGCCTGACAGGAAAAGATTAATCTGAATCTCTTGTAAATAAACCTAACAGACTGAACATGCTAAGTGTGATTTTTGTTTACACAACCCCTAATGATTGTGGCATGAATGAAAGCCAAAGGAAATTCCTCCCCGTATCAGATGTAAGGCCACACTGGCTGACCTAATCTAGAAAGGTTTCCTGTTTGCCAGGGCTCAGATTAAGGACAATCTACTCTGCCAATCCTTATCCAGACCTCAAACCATCCTCCTCTGCTCATCTTCCATCTAGGTGCTGGCACTGCCATGGCAAAATCTGGAGTATCAAGCTTGCTTGCATGTCTCTAGAGGTGACAGCAGAGTGTAGAGGGATCAGGTGTTTTTGTTCTCAATCCTGATGTCAAAGGGAAATACCTTGAGATGCCACAGGGTTCTGCAGGTCAACAACTTCTTGAACACTTGCTGTTGACCAGAGGGAAAGGATCTAAGAAATGTCAAAATATCTGGTTTTTTTCAGTTGTCTGCTTAAGGACTATTCAGAACAATACAAAAGCAAACAAAAAGGAAACAGCTTAATTAAGCCCACAGGCCCATAGACTCAGAGTCACAAAAACATTAATATTTTGTGACAACAGAGAAGATCAGGACCTATCAGCCACTGAGGGGAGAAGGGCAGGCACTGTCTTGAAGAGGGTTAACCTAAATTCATCACTCATACAAAGGGGGAAACAAGAGTTACGTGAGTATTTTAGTATATTTGCTGTTACTTCTGGAACTGCATAAAACTTACTGTTGGATACTTGAGGGAAATTGTGGAATATTCAGGTGAAGAACAAGTATAGTAAAAGGAGGATAATGGTCCTAAAGAGTTAATGTTTTGTAAGTCTGCAGTCAGTCAATCAAACTGTCTGACAGAGCTCTACAACTGAGGGCAGCAGTCTGTCTTATCTTATGAACTAATTTTATTTTATTTTCTTTGTAATCCCATTCTACTCTACATGTAAGAGCAGCAAAGTGTGTGAATGGCAGGAAGAGAGGCCCCAAGTTAGGTGTCATGTTATCTGTCTAGTATTGAGCTTAGAAGGCAGGAGTTAGTGATCCATACAACGGCCAATCCAGGATCAACTGGGTGATGGATAGCACCTGACCACTGCTTAATCAATGTGTATTCAATCAATAGTATAAGTAACTTTTGTATGCATCATCACTACATAATTAGTCAATGTATATACAATGTGCAGTTAACATAACTGTATGCATAGAGTATTGTGTTTTCTTCTTGAAATATTGAAAGAATTTGTTCATGAGCTAATATTTTATAAGAACATCCAGGTGTATTGTCCAAGGGATTGTTCAAAATTGTGCCCACATTGCAGATTTGTCTGGTGTCTGTGAGGATGGATCTGTTTTGTGAGCAAGGACCCATCAGAATACCAGTGAGTTTAATGAACAAACCATGTCACAGATAGAATCTGTGCAGTATGCTGTGCCCGGACCAGAGGTCAAGATTTTACCATCTTGGAGTTCCAAGCATCAGAATCTACAATCAAAGCTTTATCATTTATGTTCCCAGCATCAGTAGTGGTGTAAGATTTTACACCTACTTATCACCCTTTCTGTACTACTGATAAATATCAGTATTTATCTGTAAATAGTATCTGTAGATATTTATCTCATATATAGTTATTTGCTTTGCAAGATGCTATGCCTTTTTTATTGACATCCAAAAAGTATCAGCACTTCGCCAATGTGAAACAGCCTTGGTGTTAGCAAATGGAGGGACTGGGGTGTCGATATGTATGCAATACAAAATGTGTTAAAAGGTATGAGTGCAGGCAGCTGGAGGCACTATGAACCCCAGAACTCACAGGCTTGTATGCCAGCACTGATGAGGCCAGGGTGTGTGTGCAAGTATGAGAGGTCTAAATGCCAAGAGCTAGGATTGTCTGGAAATATTTGTGTTTCCTTGGTGTATTCAATCCTGCATGTATGTCAGTGTGTTTAATCCACTACCAAACATCAAGAAGGACTAACTGAAGAGTGGGAGAAGAGCAGTACCTGAGCTGAGTCTGAGAATGGGTATTAGGCAGACCAAGAGTCTGTAAAAATATATGATTACAGAAATGCTTCTGAGATGACTGTGCAGCATCAAGCTGGACTCTCCAGATAGTAGAGGACCTGTGTACTGGGTAAGGAAACCCAGCATCTAGGCATGGTTATAAGCTGAAATTGCTGTGAAATATGAACAACACCCTTCCCCTGTCCTATGAATGTAGCAAACTTATTCAGTCTTTAAAGCACAGATATGTGACACTAAGTCCTGTAAGAACAAAAAGTTGTAATAGTTAAAATAGAGAAGTAAACTGTCAATTTAAAAATTAAAGTAAATAGAGGATCGTTCTTCCCTGCATTTCTTGAGAAACATATTTCTAGGGTTTATTCTGAGCAATGCTTAAATAGTTTATTAGAACAGGAGTAAATCTTTGATGTGTACTATTTTTATGCTTAATAGAGCTATCAACACCAGGGGCACACAAGTGTTATCAGGCTGCACATACAACGGCAAATAGGCCAGCTATTTTAAAATCAGATACTCCATTAAGATTGTTAAGTAAACTATTGCTTAAATATAGAGTTACTATTCTACATATTCTAATTTATTTGTAAGTAGTTGTAGAAGTTTGATGTATTTATGTCTATGTTTTTGTAACGGGGTTTCAAAAGAAATATATTCTACTAAACTGAGGCAGTAAAAATAGATGTGTTTATGTATCGTTCTTCACAGTATGAGGCTATGGGCTATGGTTTGGATTTGGGCTGAAGATAGTATTGGTAATTTTTACTGAGTGATGTTTGGACATCATCAAGGCCTTTTCTGCTTCTCACCCCAGCTCACCAGTGAGGGGACTGGGGATGCACAAGAAGTTGTGAGGGGCCACAGTCAGGAGAGCTGACCCCAACTCGCCACAGGGATATCCCATAGCATTTGGCATCATGCTCAGCATATATATCTGGGGGAAGAAGGCAGATGAGGAGGGATCTCTGGAGTGGTGGCATTTGTCTTCCCAAGTAATTGCTCTGTGTGATGAGAGCTTTTCTGGAAATGACTGAACACCTGCCTTCCCCACGGGAAGCAGTGAATTAATTCCTTGCTTTGTTTTTCTTATGTGGACACCTCTTACATTACTTATTTAACTGTCTTCATCTCAGTCCATGGTTTTCTCACTTCTGTCCTTCTGATTTTCTCCCCATCAAATTTCCATAGTTCCCAATATATTAAATTCCAAAAAATTCCTGTAGTCATACATATGCTCAGAAACAAATCAATATTGTCTCTGGTGAATAATTTCTTGTTCTTTCGAAAGCTGTTTTTACTATTGTTCATACCTTATGTAAACTGAAAGAGCTTGTATGGTGACTTGAATATACAGTTTGTACTTATTTCTCATGATTCTACACTAATTTATGTGTTGATAATATCACCTGTTAAACATTTAAGTTATGAGCTGTCATCTCTCTCAATCATTAGAGATTTTTGAATAGAATCATTTATGTTAAGTCCTTTCATATTCACAAGAACAACTACAGAGCTGTTATTGACATTATAATGAAAACCATGTCCTGATCATCTTCTGAATAGTACCATTTTTTATTCTGACAATAATTATCTGTAATATCAAGTTCCAGAGCCATTGATTTTAAAATTTAGCTTTTAAATAATTAACTATTTGTTCCTTCTCTTTTCTTTGGCTATATGTGAGACATGCTATAATTAATCAAACTTTACTGTAATTTCTTCATGGTTAAGTAGTGCTAACTGCAAAAACTACAGAAGGTCAAGAAAAAAAATTCTGAGATCAGAAACTCAATATGAAATTCTGTCTGCATAAAATAAAACACAAGGTATTGTTGTAAAATATTTTTTTACAAATTATTTTTACACTATATAATGTATCAACAAAACTCTAAGGAGTTATGATGGTGCTAACACTTACAGTCTGAATTATTTAATTACTATGAAATGCTTCTCCTTAACAATTGCAGTGAAAGGTTCACTGTCCTAGTATCTCTTATGTTTCCTTTCTGCTGCATTCACTGTTGGGCTGCTCCTGTGTACTGATAAAAGATTGTAGAGCATAGCTATAATAAATTGTGAGCCTCCTGATGTCTTTCCCAGAATGCAAGCATTGTCATGGTGAGAATTTCTTCTTTCTCTTTATCTAGATGGGCCATGATGTCAATGATTATAATTTTTTCTTCTTTTCCCACTTAAATCCATTGTTAACCTCTCTTCATAAATTTTAGTTTTTCTCCAGTAGTTTGCAGCTCTCTGTTATTTTCAACTTTACTGTATACGTGGCTTTTAATATATGTTAGATACTTATCTTTTTATTGCCCCTTAAAATGAGGTTTTCTCACCTTCTGTTTTCTTTTCACACCTTCTTTACATTGTTACCGATAATTTACCTTGCATGAGCTCTTGATAATCCCAGAGCTTTTTTTCATCTCTGGTATCATCTGCCCCATAGCTTTAGAGTTTCTGTTGCCAAGCCAGTCTTGTATTGCTTCACAAACACCATAACCTGTGCAGAGGATAGTGAAAAGGCTGTAGATGTTGTTTGCCTGAACTTAAGTCAAGTCTTTGACATTGCTTCCCACAATATTATCCTGGAAAAACTGGCTGCTCATGGTTTACTCAGGTGTATTCTTTGCTGGGCAAACAACTGGCTGAATGGCAAAAACAGTCAGTGGCAGAGGATGAGCTTAAATTCCATTGGCTGGTCAATGAGGACGAGTTCTCAAGGTCTCTTTGCTGTGGCCAGTCCTCTTTAATATTTTATCAATGACCCGCATGAGGGAATTGAGCACACTCTCAGTATATTCAAAGATCAAAGGAAGTTGTGTAGGAGTGCTGATGTGCTGGAGGGTAGGAGGGCTCTACAGAAGAATATGAAGAGGTAGGACTGATGGCCAGAGGCCAGCTGTAAAACTCTCAACACGAACAAGTTGAGCAAGATCCTGCACTCTCATCACAGCAAACCCATGCAGTACTACAGGCTGAGGGCAGAGGAGATGGAAAATGGCCCAACAGGAAAAGACCTGTGAGTATTGGACAGCTGGCTGAACATGAGCCAGCCTGTGCCCAGTGGCCAAGAAGGTCAATGACATCCTGGCCTGTGTCACAAAAAGTGTGGCCAGCAGGACCAGAGCAGTGATTGTTCCACTGTACTCACCACTGGTGAGGCAGCATCTTAAATACTGTGTTTGATTTTGGGGCCTTCTCTTCAAACACAATATGGAGGTGGTGGAGCAGGTCCAGAGAATAGCAAAGAAGCTGAGAGAATGGTCTGAAACACAAGTCTTAAGCAGCAGAGGAAACTGGGGTTGTTTAACCTGGAGAAAAGGAGGCTCAGGAGAGATCTTCCTCTATCTATAACTGCCTGAAAGAAGGTTGCAGTGAGGTGAGTGTTTGTCTCTTCCCCAAATTAACAGGTGATGGGACAGGAGAAAATGGCCTGAAGTTGCACCAGGGGAACTTTAGGTTGGATATTAGGAAAAAGTCTTTACAGAAAGTGTTGTCAAGCTCATTAGAATGAGCTGTTTAGGAAAGTGGTGAGTCTCCATCCTTGGACATATTTAAAGGAAATGTAGATGCGCCACATGGGATGGGGTTTAGTAGTGGACTTGGCAGTGTTAGGTTAACAGTTGTACTCTGATGTTGAGTCTTTTCACATGTTAATGATACTCTGACTATATGATTCTGTTATTCTGGGACCTTAGACAGTTCTTTCAATTTACATATTGTAGCCAATTGTTATGTATATCACAGATTAAAAAAGACATAAAATAAACAATTACAGAAAGGTATAAAAACCACTGCTGTCATAAAAAATACAGACTTGAGCCCCCGTTGAAATTCTTGACCTTTTGTAATTATCTTCTATTTTTCTCTTTTCCCATCAATCACAATACTAAGGCATTTTTCACCAAATGCATTGCAAAATTAACTTGTCAGTACAGCCATCTGAAAGAAATGAAGGCTCATTAATACCCTGTTTGACCTCAAAGATTTGCAGCAGAATACATTGCAGGACAATTTGACTCTCTCTGATTGATTTTAGCTGACTTTGTGTAAATAACAAGAAATTAAAATACTAAAAAACTCACACAAAAGAAAACACCCTACAGTGCAATTCTTTCACTACTTTGTACATCATGTGTGCCCGGTTAAATTAAAACTTTTTTGTCTGAAATTCAAGTTAACAGCAAGATTTTTTAAAACTGACCTAAGAAACTTTTAATATGGCAGTTGAATCCAACAGAGACAAGCACTCAAAAATATCTGAACGTGATTTAGATTCAAAGAGAAAAAATTATATCATTTTACTTGAAATGGGAAAGTAGAAGACAGATATAATTCAGTACAAGAAACTATCTCTTGAAATATACCATACAGGAAGTCTGGAGAAAGAAATCAGGCAAGATGTCTTGTGAATAATAATCCTACTGGCATCATTCCTTTATTTCTTTCTATTCTGTGTAAATTTGTTTTCTCTGCACTGTCATCAAACCTGTCCATCATAGCTTAGAATCACCAACATTTATTCCCAATTTTCTGTATGAAGGACGAATTTTCTAATATTATTTTCATAATAACATAGTTCTTCCACCTACAGAGTTTAATTAGATCAATGTCATTCATAATTTTCCTTCTGCTTCAAAAAATAAATGTTTCCTTTTTTTTAAAGTCCTCTGTCACAGTAATTGAATAGTGCTAAACTATTTTCCTGTCTACATATCCAATCTTTCCTCAAAAAAAAAAAAGAAGAGAAAGAAAGAAGAGAAAGAAGAGAAAGAAGAGAAAGGAAGAAAGGAAGAAAGGAAGAAAGAAAGGAAGAAAGAAAGGAAGAAAGAAAGGAAGAAAGAAAGGAAGAAAGAAAGAAAGAAAGAAAAGACATATTTTCCTTACTCTTTTCTGAACACTTAAGGTGATAATCAGCTTTGTGCCAGGTTGAGTTGCAGAGGAACTCTTCTATATGTTCATAAAATATTCCAGGACTTAAGCAGTTATCCCTGAAGCTTTTAATGAAATTAAGCTATTAATTTTCTTTGATATTTAATGTTTTCAGCTATTTTGTGGTAAGGACATTTATTGTAAAATCTGTTAATGACAAAAGATATGTGTATTGGGTTTGCATGGCCTGTTTTTTGGTGGCATGGGGGGCTACAGGGGTTGCTCTTGTTAGAATCTGCTAGAAGCCTTCTTAGACACAATCCCTGGTGGTACCAGAGATGGATGTGGTGCTGACCAAGACTGGGCCAATTTGAAATTATGACAATACCTCTGTGATAACAGATTTAAGAAGAAATCAAAACAAAAAGTGGCGGCACAGTTTTAATTTCAGCCATAGAGCAGAGTAAGATGATATGAGAAGCACAGCTCTGGAGGCACCAAGGTCAGTGCAGTAGGAGGGGCAGGAGGTGCTCCATGTGCTGGAGCTGAGATTTCCCTGCAGCCCATGGTACAGACCTTGGGGAGGCAGCTGTGCCCTTGCAGCCCTGGAGGACCATGGAGATCCACCTGCACCCTGTGGAGGAGCCCCACATGGTCTGGTGTGCAGGTGGAGAAAATGTGCAGGATAATGTAACTCTGATGATAGAAAAAGAATTGGAAAAGAAAAAAAAAAGTAATGCTGATAAAATAATGGATGGGACAATAATCAATGTATAATATGATGGACAGAACAGTTAAAAAATCATGGTTATAGTATTAATAAGAAGGAAATTGACAGGATTGTATAAAGAGAATGAGCTGCTGGTCAAAACAAATAGCCTTACTAGAAAAACCTGAGGAATTGAGGGTTGAAGAGTGGAATAGAAGAGTATGATTAAAAATCACACAAGAAAATAAGGACAATGAAAAATGGACTACACGGACATTTGTGACATGAAGATGAATGTCAAAATCACTATCAATGAGGATGAAAGATTAGATTCTTCACTCTCGTGCTTCCTCTCAAAGTCCTACCATATCCCAGCTTGGTTGGATGAACCGAGTTCTTGCAAAGCATTGACAACCTAAGCAAACAGCTTTGTGAGTGTAGGATTTTGCAGGTGACTAAGAGGTAAATGTACACTCAGAGTCAAAAAATGAAGATGATTTAGGACACTTAGTTTAAAATGTGCCTGCATTTAAGATCTCTAAGTTCAAGGGTAGTAAACAAGAAATTTAAGGTGCAATAAAACACACATATGCAGGTAACCATATTCATGAACTCAGAGACATGTTTGACAAACACCAATTTAAAGAAATTTATAGGAAAAATGATAGAATATAAGTCTCTGAAATTATTAGGAAAAGAGTTGGAAAGAGCACTTTCTGATGTGATGAGAATTGTATCTGTCCTTTAGTGTTGAGTGGGAAAAATTCCCCCCTCTCTCTCTCTTTCTCTTTCTCCTCCTTGACTTATCTCTCTCCCTCCTCACTCTTCAAGTGTCAATCCCATACTTATGTTTACACGTTAAAAAATGTGTTCTTAATGTAGACACAGAACATTAACAGAAAATTAAAAATCAATGTTAATCCTGACTTTAGTAAAGGGAGTGGCAATCAGTTTCTTTTCTTGGGAACGAAGAAGGATTTCCAGAGAATGACTACTTTGAAAATCTCATCCATACCAGGATTAGCAGAAGCTAGCAGCTCCTTCTGAGCTAGCAGCTGTTCCTAACTCTGTCTAGGCACAGGGAGCTGTCCACATAAGGAAACTGTCTTATCATGCCTGAACAGAAAACTGCTTGATCATGCATTCCCATGCTATGTCCATCAAAACTATTGTGAACATTGAATTAGCTGAGGACACTGCCCAATTGATTCAGAAGCATTTGAGATTTACTGCTGATTAAACCCATTGCTTTTTTTTTACTAATATCTCCCATGCAACTCATCCTTGAGCATGGATGGAATAACCTTGCTTTTTAACACTTCAGCTTCAGATCTGAACCTATTTCAGACACAGTTTCTGTGAGTCAGTGGATTTCCTGGGCACAAGCAGGGAGCTCACCTTAACAAACTCAGTCATGATTCCATTGCTGAAAGTAAAAATTTTTTCCATTCAGAAACGTGTTGAAGCAATGTAAGAAAGGACATACCAGTGGCCTGTGAAAGCCAGATCCATAATTTACATAGCCTTCCTAAAACAGATTTTCTAGAGCTAATAGAAACTGTTGATCTCTCCAGTATCTGACATATTGTCCATATCTGGCTTGAACCTTGAGATGTAGTCATTAAGCTTAGGACACTGTTCAAACAAAAGTTAAGGTTATGTAGAATGGAGAAATAGGAAGTGTTCTGAAACACTGCCATCTTAAGATACAGAAAAGAAGAAAAGCCAAGATTTTGATGTTCTACTTACACACACACACAAAAAGTTAATGTTTTAAAATCTTCTTCCTAATGTATGCTTTTTGATTCTTGATAAGTTTCTGAACGCTGCTCCCAGCAAAATTAACATAATTTTCTTTCAAAGTAATTTATTATCATGCTTAATGGCTGAAATATATTTTGACATTTCTTGAGAAAAATAGGAACCCAGAAACTTTTAGCTTACTCATTTTTCTTTAAGATTACAATTATTGAAGTTGCATTTGGTTTTGACACAATTTGAATTTGTTCCTTAAGAAAATATTTTTTTTCTTTTTACTTTTCTTCTAATCATTTGGAGAGAAAGGTAGGCAGAAATTTTTATAGTTTTACTTGTTGTTTTTTTCATCAATAAAACCAAAAGAAAATCATTCCTTACCATGAAATGCAGCATGTCTCACAGTAAATCACAAAATGAAGTATCTCACCTTCAAGATATTTAGACCCTTTGTGTTGTTAGTCTCCACCAGCACTTGGAAATGCAAAATATGATCTGTCATCCTACTTAAAATAGTGAAAATGTCAGTAATTTGCATCACAATTGAAATACTCTTTCACTCTGTTTCAATAATTCCAATAATTGAAAAAATAGTCAATTTCCGGCTAATAATGCTACCATTCAGCTGGCATTTACAGTTTAAGCTGCTTACCAGTTTTCTACTAAAATATGCTTTGATGACTTATTTACTACCTTGTTCAAATCATAATGTACAGATGTACAAGGATTATTCTTTTCACCTGCTGAGATATAACAACTTTGGCTTAGAATTTACTGTCTATTTTAAGCATTCTGTCAAGAAATTAGATTAGTTCAGGGATATGAAGACATTTATTATAAGGAAGTACAGGAAAAAAAGTCATGTCACATCATCTATAAAGTTTAAATAAAAGGTATATTGGGATATTTCTTTTGTCAGGGCCTGATCAGAAGAAGCAACAAGAATGTAATATGAAACCTTCTTCAGTAAACTTGAAACAGACATCCCAAGAGGAAATGACAATTATGACAAATCTTCCCTTGTGTGGCATATTTTAGGTGTCAGTGTGAGATGAAACTATGCACAAATTTAATCTTACAGACAAGACCTCACTGTCATTAGCAGCACATGGAAAAGTGCAGAAGCTCACTTTAATCTCTCACTGTCAGGTAGGTTTTGCTACTTCAGTGTTCTTTTGCAGACTTTCAAGTTTATAATCTTGATTACTTCTACTCTACCAATTCCAAAAGGTCTGCACTGACTCTTTCTATTACACAAAATAATTACAAACATGAATATTATCCTAGAGGAGTCTTTTAGATGTCTGAAGCAGTTATATATATCCAAACAACACCTTTCCTTTTAAAAAGATGAGTAGCTATAAAAAGGATTGTAGAGCAAATAGTCAGCTATTGGCACTCTGTTAACTTTCTTTCCCACACTAATAAAATGTACTTCAATATACTTCAAAAACACTAATTAGGAGATTCTTTTTTCCCCCCAGGCAGTTGACAATTCTTACCTGCACTTTGTTTTCTAGAAAATTTGCTTCATGTTGAAGGGAAAACTGCGGTTGTAGCACAGCAGTCTGAGCAAACATGAAGACAAAATTATCTTTTCAACTTCTTTGTCAGTTGTACCTCTAAACAGATAGGTTTTATACATTTAATCCCTTGGATGCTCACATTTATATAAAAATTAACTAGACAAAAAGGGAAAAAAAAGGCCTTTAATTTTCACATAACTGAACTGCAAAGGAAGTTTAATATAAGAGTATAAGACCTACAGCTTTTCACTGGAGAAATCAATGTGTAAGCATTTTTTCACTGACTTCAGTATCTCATGTGGGTGTCAATCTAGCCAGAAAATCTTTCATTTCTGTATTACTATACTTCCAAAAAGCCTCTAATCTGGAGAAAAGCCATCTGAATCAGCACAAATCTTAAACCCCTGTGGAATTTCACTCCCTAAAGTAGATAAATAAAAATTTAATGCATTTCAGAATCAATATTGTGGCAAACCATAAGCCACTTAGATGGGTTTAGGAAAAGTTTTTTTCTTTTCAGTCCTTTGTGATAGAAACTCCCAAGATACTGCTAGAAGTTCAATTCCCATGTGAAACAAATGCTGCATTCCAGCTCAAAATCAGATTTTCCACAAGACTGCTGCCCTTTTCATTTATTACAGAAGAAGTCAAAACTTCAAAGATGGCAGAAGCAGCATGTAGTAAAGAGCACTTTCATGACTTAGCTAGCTGGAGCAAGCTGCATCCAAATATTCCTTAACAAATGTAATTTTGCCTGGTTTTTGAAGAAAAAAGTCTTTGTTTCAGTTCGTGACAGGGGTCTATTAACTAAACCATAATAACTGTAAGTTTAAATATTTTCTTTTTTACAATGATTAGTGAGATTGAGTATTCTTCTTTGTACCAACAGACAGTAATGGCTTACTTGAGAGCTTTTAGCAGTTATAGCAAAGCTGAAGCTTTTTATGACTCTTACTTTCACCACAAAGACTTAACTTTGCCTTTTCTCTTCTTTAAGGATAACAAGGGAATTTCAATAAATTCTTTTTTATTATGTCACCCTGACAGGCCTGTGTTTATGCACTAGACACAGTACAAATGTGTAGATCCAGCCTCTGACCTGGTATTTCTCTTCTTTGTTTTAAGTGAATATCAAGCACCTTAAGTGCCATAGTACCTTTGAAAATCAGTACATTTCCAATAAAAGCAATTCAAGGCATAAATCCAAAACCTGACACCTCTTTCCTATTGCTTCATTTTTAACATATTATAGCTGCAATGCCAGTGAATCACATACATATAACAATATGTAATATACCATGTCCTAGCTTTTAGGAAGTTTTGAAGGAAATTTTGATAAATTCAACAGGTACCAGAAATACCTTAGGTATTGTTTGTGCAGCTATGGTTACAGTTACACTGACTACAGTTGCATGTATAGATGATCCACTTGTATAATTTAAATTCCACTGTAATTAAAGGTTATACAGGTGTGGGAAACTGATAAATAATGATGTGTCTGGTGGTGCTCATTGAAATTCTGACTGGAGGAAATTATAAGGTAAAATAAGGACATCTGGTGCTGTCTAATGAACCTTGCAGAGAAGTATTTGTGAAAGCAAATTAATTTCCATTATACTCTTTACTAATTTTTCTTTCTAAAAGAATGATTTTTCCCCAAAAACATTTAGAAAGTGAAAATCTTAAGAAACTCCATAAGAATGTGAGCAAATGGAGAGAAACTTGATTACTGAATATTTGGTGGGTCACATGTGAGTGTAGGAAGGTAATTGTTTTCCTTTGAGACTTAGGAAAGTTTCAATATCCATCCAACTATAAAAATAGTGGAACTATTTGAAACTAAGACCATGAACATCAGAGGAGTCAAAGGCAATGTCAAGATGATGGACAACTCATAAAATAAGGACATTTTTATTCAGAAAATGAACTCCCAATCTGATTCTGAAGGAGGGCTTCCAGTGAATCTATCTCTAAGATTTATAAGCAACAATTCTAAAAAGAGAAATAATATATTATTTTCTTAGAAGCTTTTAAATACCACTTTTAGAAGATTTTAATTTCTTATAAATTACTTTAAAGGGGTAATGTTTCAATTGTAAATATATATATGATTGCTATTAAAAATATAGGCCAGTATAGTAGCATTTTTCACTGTTGAACAGAAATTCTGTAGCTGGAAATATTTGTTTGAATTTTTTTTTTTTTTTGCAAAATATTATTGAATACTATAATATTTGTAGTATTTTCATGCTTAAAACTTTTTTCTTTTAAATTAATTTGGAAATATAAGTTCAATTATATCTTTAATTTAAAAGAACTCAATTTATGAAATTCAAAGAAAAGTAGAGAACCAAACTGTAACTGTGCTGAGTATATGAGACAACTGAAAATTTTGAAAAGCACTGAATGTGCAATCAGAATCACCCTCAAAATGCCTGGCTGACGTGGGATCAAATGAACAAAAAATGGAATGGAAAATAAAAGCTCCTTGTGTTCAACGTGATAAACATAAGGCTAAAATTAAATAAACACATGTCACAGGACTATACATTCTAGTAATGAACTTGAACTAGATTTCAGAATTTAAAAAGGAGGATGCTAGATTTATCTGCTAGGAGATACTTGACAGATGAAGAACAGTCAAAAGCAAAACAAAGAGGAAAGAATACGTAGGGGAGTCAGGAAATGCATAAGACATGTCAGCAGGGAAAATTCACAAGAACTGTAAATAGACTTTAGATGGCACTTGAGGGCTATGAGACTACAGCTGGCTGCAAGAGGATAGCTACTCTTATTAATAAAATAGCATCAAAATACTGTTTAAATTGTCAAAAAGTCTGAAAAAAATGTCACGAGTGGAAAATAACTTGGGCTTTGTGTTTACTGTCTTTAAAATCTGACCTGTAGTATGAAAAAAAAAAAGAACATCCCTCCTCCTCCAGATCATAAATGAACCCCTCCCTCCTGTGTTTTTATAGAAGACAAAAATTATAAGCAGGGACATAAATTCTTATAAAACCTTTCATGCTCTAATGCTGGACTTGTATCAAAACAGATTGTTGAAAAAATCAGTTCTTTTTCATGCGCTGCAGATTAATGAACCCTGGCAAAATATAAAGCAGAGATGTGATAAAATAAGCAACATTAATTGGCCAAAAAGGAAATGGAGAAGACTCAAATAGAAATTAATTTATTAAACAAATAAAAATTAAAAGATTCAACTTGTCTGCTGTCACAGATCAGGTATCATTTAAAGAACTTAAAATGATGGGACCAGCTTTGAAAGATACAATAACAAGAAAAGAGAAAGTCAGACAGAGGCTAATAAAGTCATCACCACTAGAGCCAGAAAAATTGAGGTCATTAGTGCTACTGTTAAAAACAGGTGCAGCCATATGTGATGACAACAGTGGAAATTGGTGAACCTTCTACCTCTAAGCAACCCATTCTTTTTTTTTAACCATTCCTCTGAGGTTTCAGTGCTATAGTCTCCACTTCCATCCTTAGAACTTTGAATTCATTTAGTCATACTAACATATCTATCATTTTCACACAGAGGCAGAGCTCTCATCAAAGGCCTAATTATTTTAAACATTTGATCAAAACCAACACATCATCTTACACCCGTCCTAAAGTCCAAAAATTAATGGTGTTTAATCCCAAGGTCATCTTGGGAGTTCTTGAAATTTTAGATATTTGGGATACTGCTTCCGACCCAGACAGATGCTGCATATCCTCACCTTTTCTCTTCTGTTTGTTCAGATGCTGCAGTGACCAACCCTCAGTGACAACCCCTTAAAGGCCAAAATGAGATGTCTCAACTCACCTTTTGGTGTGTGACAGGCAATAAGAATCTTGGGACAGAACTAAGGCCATTATATTTCAGTGAACAGGTCTTGACACTAAGAAAATATAAAATGATTCTGCAAAAGATTTTAACAAAATTTTCCCAAATATAGAAAAGGAAGCACGCATACAGAAAAGGAGGAAGGAAAAAATATGCCCAGCAAGGACATAAATCATTGTTCTGAAGTGAAATTACACATACTCAAGTTTCAGATCATGAGGCAAGAGAAAATTGACCTGTAAAGGTATTAATTGTGAAATTAATCCCGCAGTCCTA
This sequence comes from Zonotrichia albicollis, assembly GCF_047830755.1. Classification (NCBI taxonomy): domain Eukaryota; kingdom Metazoa; phylum Chordata; class Aves; order Passeriformes; family Passerellidae; genus Zonotrichia; species Zonotrichia albicollis. The sequence goes on from NC_133819.1 coordinate 140,583,629, forward strand.
AAAGAAAAGTCAAAATGACTGAATCAGTAAGTCAAAATCTTGAATGAAGTTATAAAATGTTCCTTGTAGTGCTGGGCAAAATTACTTCTAAATATTTAGAACATCTGCATAAAGTAAAGAGACAATGTTATGGCTTCAAAAATTAAATATTAATTACTCCAGGAAAAAAAAGAGTTTCTGGGAAGCCCAAAATAATATGGAAAAACTATGCTTTCTCTTGCTTACTCCTTCACAACAGATAAAAAACTTCTGGCATACAAAAGCAAAAAAAGAAAAAGCAGTTTAGAAAAATTGCTATGTCTGAGCCCCATTTTGTGTTTTTGGTAAAGTAATTCCATCGTGTATTAATTGGTGTCCTGATTAGAATTGGTGTCCTGATTAGCATTGCTGCAATTTTAATTCATCTTCTTACAATCTTGAAATAAATCATACATATATAAGATTCCATTTCTTACAAATTTTACACTTTACATCTAATTCAAATAAAACACAATGTGGTTGTAGTTGCATGTAACATTTTACTCTTTGGTCGAAAGTAATTTTGCATTGACATGTATGTCTTTCATAGGCATCTACAAATAGTCATGTTCTTAATTTACATGATTGATACTAATAAAAAATAACTTGGCATTTAAAATGTCAATAATTTTTTTCACGGGGTAATCTGAATTCATGCAGTTATGTTGTTAGTGAAGCCTAATATTGCAATGGAGGTAGCTAAGACAAAGTTTTCTCTGAGTGCTAGTTCCATTCCATTCTTCCATTATACATTATTTTTACAAAAAAGAAAAGTAACTTGATAAAAAAAATTGTGTGTATTTTTATTTTTTCCCCACTTAGGTATAATAATCTGCTTGAATATATAAGCAAACTGTCAGTGCAACTCTTAAACATAATATATAACATTGTCTCCCAAACTGTTCCAAATCATATAAATATATTCAAACATACACACAGAATTCAGTGTGTTTAGGTGTTGTAGTATTTTTTTAAACAGATTAGTCCACATGTAGTCATGTAATTCTTACCCTCCTGCCATGGGCAGGCATCCTTGTACTGTGTGCATCCCAACAGGGACCGTGGACTAAATGTATAACCACCCAGTGCATATCTTCTTTGCTCCAGCCTTTTCCCTTTGTCTCTGGGATCTTGGTTTCTTGAAGGACACTCTTGCAAGCAAAGGCTGAGGCAAAAATACCTTTTATACCAGAGCCTTTTCCAGGTCCCCATCTTGTTGGAATGGGCTCACATTTCCCCTAGTCTATTGTTAGTCACCTATGTGCTCATACAAATTCTTGTGTACTTTGACATGTCTGGCCAGATGCAATTCCATTTGGCATTTAGATTTCCTAATTTCATCTCTGGGTGTTCTAACAATGTTTCTGGATTCCTCCCTTGTTATCACACCCTGCTTGCTTCCTACCCCTGTATGACTCCCTTTACCTGATTGAGTCTGGTCATCCACACATGCCACCTGCTATTCTTGTCTAACTTCATATTTATTAGAATTGTTGGACATCATTTAGTATCAGTTAGTATAAGCGTGCATGCTTCACTTGTGTTTTTTTTTTTTTTTCTTTTCTTCCTCTGGACAACATTTTGTTCATCTGAAACATTTAGAGAACTGTTTTCAAAAATTCAAATTTGTGAACGTGAGTGGCTTCTTTTTTTTTTTAAATAAGATTTTTCTGGCACAAGGAGAAGACTGCTCTCTATAGTTTATTCATACTTCCTTCAGGCGTGATTCATCTGTTATAGAATCAAATACAGTTTGTGCTAGCTGTACAATGACTCAGAACCCTGCATAAATTAGAGCCTATTGTGCTGTGTGTTGTCACAGCGAGGAAAAGCAGCAGTGAGCTTTCAGGTACTTTTAAACATTGTTTGTTCAGCATGAAAGAACTGATCTAAAACACAGTGGTCTCAGTGTTGCTTGTATATTTTTGTATTTTGGAAAAGATAGCTCTATCCAATTATAACCTTGCCATAATGATCATCTTCATGCAAGGCATGAAAACAGGTAACCACAGCAGCGTCAGCGACAGGGTGAGCAGTTTAACCTTGGTGTGTGTTCTCCTACACCCACACCTCAGAGCAACCTGCTGGACACAAGACACCCTAATCACCTGCAGTCGCACTATAGATATACTGCAGAAGATCTTGAGCAACAGCATCTTCAGTGAAAAAAACTCAGGACTTTTGGCATCTCTCCATTTAAGGCATTGTGTTACAGGGAGATTTGGAAGGGACAGCCACCTTTTTTGCCCCTCATGTATTATTAAGTCTTTTGAAAAAAGTAATTCCATTTCAGGAGATGCTTTTTTCCCTTTTTCCTTTCTGCTATTGACATTGTGCTTATGTCTCTTGTAGAGAGAATAGAAATGTTAAACTGTTAAAAGTATTTATATTTTTTGACATATTGTTTTACATATTGCTAGAATCCTCCATATAATTTACTTGGAAATCTTGAACAGGAAGAACGAGCAGTTTGAAAGAGATTTTAAAATTACTAGACAAGACAATTTTTAAATATTAGTTTTAACTATGTATGCATGACAGTAGTCTTGGTCAGAATCCAGATCTGAAGTAAAAGTTCTACCTTCACTTTTGAAAATGTATGTCCTAATGACATCAGCTATGAGATATTCTATAAAGTTGATATTCTTCAGAACAGGTGCTTGTGTCTGGTCTGCAACACAGAGTCAGCATGGACAATAAAAGATGACATCACCTTTTAAATAAATATCTTGACTAATAAGATCCTCTCCTTGCAGTTGGAAGACATTCATTAGCACCAGGTGGATAGGATCAGCTCCTTTTGTCTCCTTAGAAATTTTTAACAGAGACATAACTCCTGTTGTCCTAAAGTTTGTGTTAGAGAAATCCTAAATATATGATTCAAGGCAAGAAATTATGACTTCTGTGTTGTCATTGTACCTCTTAAGCAAATGAAAGAACCCATGTTGTGTTTTCTAACAAACCTAATTATTGCAAACCTTTTTCTAGATGAACAGATGGATCAGTAGTATTTGTGTTTTCTAAAAGAGATAGAAAGATAAAGGTTACTAACTGATTACAGATTTATAGTAATTTAAAAACAATGACTGAGACAGAGTGTAATATATCTGAAATTTTCAGTGTTTGAAGGCTGTTTAAAAGTAAAATCTGTTAAAAAGTGATGCTATAGGCTAAATTTTCACCTAAGCACAGGGTCAGCAAGTTATAGTCCAAGAAAAGAAAAATGCTTCAGTCTTTTGTCCAGTCAAATTGCAAGTAAAATAGTTTGTAGCTGTCTTTCATAGGATCAAATTACTGACTTTTCCCCAGGCTGGAGTAGTCAAGTATTGATAAAGAATAAAATGTTGGTTCCATTCTTGCTACTGATCATGGAGTGAGGGTTCACAGCATATGTAAAATACAAAACCAAAAAAAAAGCACAAGAGACCAACCAAAAAAAAGTACAAACACAGAAACAAAACTTAAATCCCTCTTATTTGAACAATTTACCTGCAAGCATATAAAATTTTACTTTCCATAATTCAGAAAATGACCAAACAAGGGAACAAAACCAAGAGCACAAAACGTTGACATTTCAAAAGTCATTGTAGACCATCTGCAATCCTCTTAAATGCAGGCCAATATCTCTCTGAACTTATCTGAACTTTGGATGAAGTTTGTTTGTAGAGCTGTCAGTAAGCAATTTGACATAAATATATACATTATATAAAATTCATCAATTTAGGAATATTTAGGTAAAGTCCCATCTTAGAAGTGCTTTGTTAATTAGAAATAGATGAATCAATTTAATTATAAGACTAACAGAACAGACATCTTCAGAGCTGATTTTTTTTCTTTATAAAGAAGGCAGATAGTGCTGCTCTTGCATAATTCAGGGTTTAGATTTAGTCCTATATTTCTTTACAAATATATGTGTTTGCTACTAAGTACTTCTAATAATATATTTTTAATATATTTTCTTGAAATCATATTCTCAAATATTAACTTTTAATGTGAAAAAGTTTAATATTTTAAAGTTCATTTACCATTGGCAAATACTTTATTCCTTTGAAACTTGCATTAAATACTATGAGTTGACATGGAATGTACTCACTCCTTTCTCTTGTTGTTTATTTTTACACTGTGTGGATTTCCTAATGTCTATGGAAAATTATAAATGAGTAAAAATGTATAAACTACAGTAAAACCAATAGTATCAGGAAAGGGATAAGAAGACTATAGTTCAAGTCTAGAGAACAAAAAATAACCACCTATTATGATAACAGGGTTGTCATAACATTTTCTCTCAGAGTGGGTGGTGCCTACATCTGGCATCCCCCAGTGTGTGAGGGTCCAAAAAAGTGGCACTAAATGCAAAATATTGTTAAACAACTGCTGTTATATTTAAAAACATCTATGGGATTTAAAATAAACTGGCCAAAATTTAGTTCCTTCCTCCTTCTTGCTTTTATTTTGTCCGCGATTATGTCAGAAAACAGGATGACCAGCAGTTGCATTTTCAAAATATACTGTCACCATTTTCTTGTACTTCTTTAATATTATTTTCTTTTTGTTTTCCTTCTCAAAATTAAAGAGTAGTTTGGTTGGAAGGTACCTTTGAACATCATCTAGCTCAAACCTCTGCAATGAGCAGTGGTATCTCCTGCTAAATCAGGAGACCCTTGAAGAAAGAGCAAAAATTCTCTCACTGCAGAAAGAACAGCTTAGACTTCATGATGGTGGTTTCATATAACCTCAATTAGTTGTCTTAACTAGCACACTGATCCAGCAGCTGTGCAAAAACACTACTTATAAGAACACTTGTTTTTTATACTTTTCCTAATTTTCATAATGGACAGTTTTCATTGCCTTTCCATCCCCATTTCAACAGACTGTTCATTTCATCTACTTCTTTGTTGAGTGCTTTCTGGAACATTTCCTTTCCTTGGGATATTGGCCTCCAGGTCCAATATTTTAATGGTCATGATTTGGTAGAATAGTATGAGAGCTCCTTTTATTTTCCTAAATTATGCCTGGCATCCTGTAGAACTTGCATCTTGCAGTCCATTCCTTGTTCCTACTAATGTTAAGCACAAACTACAAAAACATCTTTAGGCACTGCTGCAGTCCTAAATCCACCATTTTGTTTCAGCCTCACAATTGTTATTGCTGCTGGCAATAATAATATATCAGCATATTCTCTCTGATTTACATTCATATCATGAAGTCCAGGTGTTAGACTCTTTTTAACATCCTCCACCCTCTGTCAGAAGATGTGGAACAAAAGGTAAAGATAATTAAAATAATTAGAAAAGTTCAAGTATGAGATTTGTGTTAAATATCAGAGAAAATCCCAGTCTGCAGTAGGATATTGATATGTTAATTAGCTTGTACTTTCACTAAAAGGAAATGTTAAATAAGGTCTCCACACACTTTATAAGCAGAACAGCTTGAACAATGCTTATCCTTAATCTAAGAAATACTTTCATGAATTAATTCTTTGGGTTTATTACCTCATTTTTATAACAATATAGTCTTATATTTGACAAAGTAAGTAAAATTATTATTAAATTTAATATTTGAACAGAAATATTTCTTTTTAGCTTTATAGCATGTTTATCATAGTGCTTTGGCTGAAAAGGGGAGATAGAAATTTGAAAATAATTTAGATATGAGTCTGGGAATATCACACCCTTGCTTATTGCATTGAAGATGAAAACCAAGTTTCAAGAGCTACCTTTTGACCTTCCACTTGGTGCTGATCTGCCATATTAGACATTTGAGATAAGAGATAAATTTATAATGCAATCAGTTTTGTTATTGTAAAGTCCATTCTCATTCATTTAAAGAGGAATTTAGAATATCTGTTTTCTGGAACTTCAGAAGGAGATAGTGCTAATGTCTGTGTACATTGCTTCTATTCCATTTTGGAAACAAAGTTCCAAAATTATCCCATGTTGTTTTAGTTACATTTCTCTTATTTATTTTGTGTCTTTAATGTCTTTGCTTCTGCTTGCTCCCTTTCAGCTTAGTCTTTTGGCTCTTTCATATATAAGAAAATTTCGTCAAACAATATTCCATAAAATATCTAAACTAAATATGGTTCATGGATTTATTTTGTTTATTGATTTAATATATGCTTGAAGATTCCCTTTATTACCAATTGCCTCTGTAGCAGATTACCTGGTAGGTAAAAAAAACAGCTATGTTTTTACAATTAATTAAATAAAAGAGTGTTTAATTATCCCAAATCCAGGACAGCTCTTATTTACTAGAAAATGTGATCTGCATCTCAAATTGCACAGGACCTTGTGAATGGAGCCTAAAATCCTTGGGAAGCAGTAGGCGTTTGGCTGGGAGCAGAGATTCCTTTCACCAGTGCAGCAGCTGCAATTGTACAGCAACCAGCACGCTCATGTCCTTGAGCATGCACTTGTATGCCTTTACTCTGTGACTGTGCCATTTTCCTCTAAGAAAACACATAATCTGTGTCTGAGCATCTCTTCTGTGTGCATTCAGTTTGGGAGAGGGGCGACAAAGCTAAACAAATTCCAACCACTTTGATTTAGTTTTTGGTTTTTGTTTATAAATAATCCACTGAGAACTGCAGTATCTGTGGACTCATCTAGCTCTAGAACAAAGAGACAACTGCTCTTGATTCTAGGAAGAACTGTGTTTTGAAATATTTCAATATTATAATATCCCAATATCTAAATAATTTTGTCCAAAGCTAGGCTGGGCCTAATTGATAAAGCTTTTTTCTTTTAACATGGCTGTTACCCTATCTCTTTCAAAAGATAGCACCAGGTTTTCTGTGTCTGTGAAGTTCTTCAGGCCGAAGTGTTGCATGTAGTATATACAAAAAGATGTTTGAACAATTCAGTAAATGACAGAAGAGAGCCAAAATTTCTCTTTTGCTGCTAGTTCTCTTACACCAAATTCACACTTCTTTCTTTTAAAATAGATATGTGTTTATAAAGGTATAATAAACACTTAATTTACAAATCTCAAAAATTTCAAAAAATCTGAAACTCAAGGAATATCATTGGCTGATTTAGATCAAATAGCACTGGAATATAATTTGGTTGCTTCACACACTGCATCCACCTTTCACTGCCCCCAGCTTTTTCACCAGGTCTGGGACAGGTGTTGCCTTATTTGATGAATTTGTAAGAACCCTGAGGGTTTGGTTTTTTACTCTTTCTGTCTCAAGTCACTCACAATAGTAACTAAAATGTGTGATTCACTTCAAGATGTATTGACAGTTTTTCTGACATGTTGTAGAGTGCTAGATTGTAAAATAGAAACATCTAAAAGTAAAAGCACAATATGATAGCAACATTTTTGAAAGTACTATGAGACAATAACAGAGGGTCCAAAAATACTTACGGTCAACTGTGACCACTAAAAGAATACAACCCTGGGATATACCTGTTCTCAGGGACAGCAGCAAGGAGCAAGGCTTTAATGTATACAAAACATTCTCTGGATAATAAGGGTCAGATACAGACTGGAATTTGTTGAGTAGTGTTGACAGGGAAGGTAATTAGGCAGTGAAACAAACACATTAAAGACACTAAACAATTTCATGGATATCCTGCTTTTGACTATCTCTGGCTGAAATTAAGAAAAGCTTAGTCTACTCAAAAATTATTTTTGCTTAAATAAAGACCTTACTGGCTGCACACCAATATTCTTTGGCAAATAAAATGCTTCAGAAGAGTTCAGACACATGATCTCTCAGCTTGGTATTTTTAAAAGAAATTCAGTATTTTCCTAGCCAATTTTCTGTGAGACTCAGAGGTGAGGGACATTTTGTACAGTTTGGCAGTGCATCAGCATGGCTGGACTTGCTTTTATAAATCTATGTGAGATACCAAACTAAAACCCACTGGTTTGGAGGAATCATATGTGATGTCCCACCCTTACAGGGATGGAAGCACTCAAGACTTGTGAATGCTCATAGTTTAAATGAATGACAAAATTCAGAAGGACCACAAAACAATCAGAAAATTTTATTAGTAAATTATACACTTGCCATATAAATTGGTGTGATTCATGTATTAGTCCCTGACCTAAATATAACTACATAGCAGAAATTTTTGGATAAAGCACTAGGGTGAAAGAGAAGAGAGAAATGAAGAAATTAATTCAAAGTGGAGGAAGGAAGAAGGGGAGGTAGACACACACACACCCACACAGTGACAGAGAAGGAAAAAAAGAAAGAAAAGAGAGAAAGAGAAAGAGAAAGAGAAAGAGAAAGAGAAAGAGAAAGAGAAAGAGAAAGAGAAAGAGAAAGAGAAAGAGAAGGAGAAGGAGAAGGAGAAGGAGAAGGAGAAGGAGAAAGAGAAAGAGAAAGAGAAAGAGAAAGAGAAAGAGAAAGAGAAAGAGAAAGAGAAAGAGAAAGAGAAAGAAAGAAAGAAAGAGAGAAAGAGAAGGGAAAAAATGAAAAGAAAAAAGAAAAAAAAAGGAAAAAGGAAAAAGGAAAAAGGAGAAAGGAAAAAGAAAGAAAAAAGGAAAGGAAAGGAAAGGAAAGGAAAGGAAAGGAAAGGAAAGGAAAGGAAAGGAAAGGAAAGGAAAGGAAAGGAAAGGAAAGGAAAGGAAAGGAAAGGAAAGGAAAGGAAAGGAAAGGAAAGGAAAAGGAAAAGGAAAAGGAAAAGGAAAAGGAAAAGGAAAAGGAAAAGGAAAAGGAAAAGGAAAAGGAAAAGGAAAAGGAAAAGGAAAAGGAAAAGGAAAAGGAAAAGGAAAAGGAAAAGGAAAAGGAAAAGGAAAAGGAAAAGGAAAAGGAAAAGGAAAAGGAAAAGGAAAAGGAAAAGGAAAGAAAAGAGAAAAATAAGGGAACACCATAAACCACCCCATGAATAATGTCAGCCTATTTTGTTGCATTTATAGAACAAGACAGGAATTTGTTCTTATACAGAAGCGATCCTGTTGGCTTCCAGATGCTCACAGGTTAGAACAGAAATTCATGTTTATCTAAGCAGAGCACTATGAATGAGTTGTAGCAGCACTTCATGACACTAAACTATTTTCCACAATTTTCATACAGTCACAAAGCTGCAAAATAAGATTCATACAGATAAAAAGTCTGAAAAGAAAGAAGTTCACAGGCAGAAGAGAAGAGTATCCTTTGAAACATCCTAAGTGTCTGCTCTAGTTTCTGGGTACACAACTAATTACCAGATAAATTTGGCCTCTATGGCCTCTGTTGACTGATTTTCTTTTACAGCAGGGGTTCAGATTAGCTATCCATCAGTGCCCTGAAGTTCAATCTGATCACATAATGCATCCCAACCAGAAGCTGACTTCTTAGTCTTAGCATGCCATCATTTTAGCAGGTTCTGCCAGATGTGATGAAATAAAATGGAAATAAATCCAGTTTAAAACACACTTACAAATGCATGAGAATTTGAAAGAGCTAGGATTTTATAATTCTCTCTTCTCATCTCCCTCCAACAACTGTAGTTATGGATCTGACTGCATTGTTTCCTTTAGATTTTATACTTATATTAATCTACCATGATGTTATTAGGATTTGGAGGTAAGAACCTAAAAATAATATTTATCTATACCATAATTTTGCACTATCATGATTACTAATCCTTCTTTTACAAAGAAGTTTGTGTTCAAACTGCAAGCCAGAGAAAAAATAATACATGAAATCTCTATTGTAGGAAAGAGCTGCAATATAAATTATGTCTCAGAAACATTCCCTATAGCACATATGCCCTGTGTCAGAAACATGAACACTTCATAACATTACTTTTGTGAAGTGATGACTTTAAAGGCTTTGCCTGCTTTGGCCAGGGTGAGATAAATACCTAAATCTCTATTTCTAATCAGACCTCATCTATTTGGAAGAGCTTGTCTGGATTTTTGTCATCCTTTTCTCCAGTGATAACACTTAACATTGCAAAATATGACAAACATTAGTAAATTAAAAGCATGGCTTTATTCCACAAAAGTCTGAACATTTTCTAAGCTCAGTAACAATGTCTGTCACCATAAATTCTCACTGCTAAAAGTATGGAATTATGAACAATTGATGTCTTGGTTCTCTGACTTAAACAAACAATCAGGGAATACCAGTCTTGGGTATTTATGCTGCTTTATTTCTGAAGTCCAGTTGAAATGGAAACATTAATAGGACATCTTAAGGTCTGCATGGATTGCAGATAATAAGATCTGCATAAGATTTTATCTCTTTCTGCCATGAAATCCTACATGCCACCTTTCTCCTTTAGCCTGGCAACATGTACTAATATTATAGAATCATTGAATCCTCAGGGCTGTAAGAGACCTTTAAAATTACCAATTCCAACCATCAACTCAGCACTACCACAGTAATCCCTAAACCACTAAACCACAACACCCAGCACCAGATCCAAACATCTCTTAAACACCTCCTGGCCGGATGACTCCAGAGAGGTGACAGCCTCCCAGAGCAGCCTATTCCAATGCCTGACCACTCTTATTGTAAAAAAATAATAATATCTAAGTTATCTTTTTAATAATATCTAAACTGAATTTACTCTTTCTTACCTTAAGGTCATTTTTCCTGGTCCTCTCACTGCAGGCACAGCAGAAGAAACCAGCTACAAACCTTGCTACAATCTCCTTTCGGGTACTTGGAGAGAGCAGTGAGATCCCCTTAGCCTCCCCTTCTCGAGACCAAAGAAATCCAACTCCCTCAGCCATTCCTCGTACGATGCGTTTCCTAAACCCTTCATGAGGTGCCCTTGTTGTCCTTTTCTGGACACACTCCAGGACCTCAATGTCCTTTTCAAAGTGAGAGGCCCAGAACTGAATGCAGGACTCCAGGTGCGGCCTCACCACTGCTGAGTACAGGGCGATGATCCCTTACTAGTCCTGCTGGTTGCACCATTCTGGATAAGCTGCGCACAGCACACACTGTTGGCTCATATATCTTTAGGGAATTGCTTAAATTGCACATCAGGAACCCACCATATTGTTACCTTGCACTCCTACAAGCATTCGGTTTATTGTCACACTTCATTTCCTACTTGGAAGGACGAGTTGTGAGCATCTATCTTAAGGAATGAGACTGCAGGCTAGTTTTCACAGGTGGTGTCAGTGTCTTTCTTTAGTAGTATGAAGTAGTAGACTCAAGAGTACAAAATTTATAAAGCAGCCTTAGATTTCCATTTTTTGTGTTGAGATACAAGACTTTTACAAGCTGAACTTGCCTATATTAGTTCATATACCTGTCCACCTTAAGTTTTTGCAAAAGGCAGATGCTGAGACTTTAACCAAAAAATATGAATAGTTCCTTCAATTATTAATCAATTTGATTTAAGTTTTTGAAAATTTTCTGAAATGTGTACCTGAAGATTAAAAAAAAACCCCACATTTACTTTGATAGTTTCTGTCCGCAAGGTTTCTATATTTAAAATATAAAAATTAAAAACAAATTCAGGAATATGAAGAACTCCTTTACTGTCCCTAATTATTTTGTTTGTTTGGTTGTTTCATTTTTCTCTGAAATACATTTAGGTGTCTAAGTCTTGTTCTGGATCTGGTCTCCTGTTTATTATAAGGTTAAGTGAAATACAAGACTTTGAAGAATACAATAAATAGCTAAATAGTAGATGGGATTTTTTTCTCTATCACTGAGAGAGACACATCTGAATGTGTATGCTTCTGCCAATTTCTTGTGGTTTTGGGTTCTTTCAAAATAGTTCTTATTATGCAAACTCTTCTATAAATCAGATTACAATAATCTGCATTGTGATAAATGAAAAATAAATGCTTTAACAGGAGGACTACTATAGAATTTAAATCAAAATAAATAACTACTTTTCCAATAAGAAAAAAGTCAACTTTCAAAGCTCGGTTTTAAAATCAAAATCTTGCTTATTTGCACTACACCCAGATATTCTGCATCTTAGAAAAAAAATTTAATTGGTTATCACAATACCAGTATCAGTAAACTGGTTTCCAGAAGACAAAAAAAAAAAAAAAAAAGAAAACCACACTGTATTATAAACTGCACTTCTAAGAGACTATTTTCTTCAGACTTTATTTCTTAACACCACAACATTTCATCATACTGGTCTTTAAAAAAATCTTAATTTCTTGCATTCTCTTTAAATATAGCACACAATTCAGAGGATTAAGTATGCATACTCTCACACAAACACATAGAAATAAGATACTGTTATCTCTTTTTAAAATTTGCTATTAATATCTGATAGTTTATTACTATCAGGAGGGCAGCTGCTGGTTATTAACTGATTTTTGAATAAAAACAAAGATGGGAAATACTCCTATAATGCCTTAAGAGGATCTTTAGGTCTTATTCTAATTCTTGTGATCTGTAAAATCTGCCATACGAGAACACCACAGACATTTGTCAACTATGAAGAACTAGCAGTCGCACTAATAACTGCTGTAATATTGCAGATTATTTGCATTCTTAGTGCATAAAAATTCTTTCAATTTTATGCAAATTGACACTTAGCAATAGTGTTTGAACAGTATTGGACCAGTGAACATCTCAGTTCAGTCTCAGAAGCATTGGGCAAGACATTACACTGGAACAATTTTGACTATATTTTCTTTATTATTCTAATGAAAGTCAAGAAAATATTCACGCACAATCCAATATGATTCAAAATAGACCATGAAAACTTCATAAAACACCCACTGCGTATGTGGCATTGTAACTTACATTTCTTTCATGTCACAGTTTTTGATCTGAGTGACAGCTAATTTTGCAATTGCATTTGCTTTTGCTTATTATAAACCAAGTCCTGCAAAGAGGTGTCTTCAACTTACATTGACCTCAAGGGAATAATTCCTGACAGTTTGCTATGGTTTCTGAGAAATGCAAAGATGATTACTATTTTTTTGCTCTGTTTTTCAAACACTGCTGGCTTTAGGACCTGGACTCTTCGGGTAGAATTTTGTGTCCAGGACTTAATGACTCTGATCCTATTTCTATTTTTTTTTCTTTTAACTATTACAATTCCAAAAGTAAGGCTGAAAGATACTTGAGGGAGGAGAAACTGCTATTTATTGATGCATACAAGTGGATGTCTTGAGGAATTATGTTCAGGATCAAACAAGACAATGGTTTCTATGTTGCTATGGTTAAATAAATTCTGTGGGTATGCAAGGCTGGCATTACATTAGAAGAAGGACAATGGTAAACAGGGATAAATTTAGATTAAGTGGAGAAGATAACTATTGAAAAGATTTCTATAGAGACACAAGTGAAGACAGATTGTCCAGTGCCTTAGAAAAAGTTGCAAAGTTTTCTGTGAAAGAATAGAATGGAAAAACATGAATTTTAGGCTAAACATTATGCTTTTCATGGCATTCTTTAAAGAATGGAGGTTGTATATTGTCCTGGTTTAGGGCAAATTTGGGAGAGAATCTCCAAAGGGGGCCCCTCCAGAAAGCACACCCACACGCCCCTTCTCTCCCGCAACAGGCTTGGGAAGAATTCCTCAGAGAGAAGTGGAAAGAACCTGCTTATTTAACAGGCACAGCATCCCCCAGCACACAAAATGAACAATACCAGATGACACCACTCTTTCAGCGCTCTGAAAAAGATGACAAATTCAGAAAGTCTCTCCTGGGGGTGGTTGCTCTGTTATTGGTCCCTCCAGCCCTGGGGCAGCTGCGGCAGCCACAGGGTGCCAACTCTCGGTGTGCCCAGGTCCCAGTCTGGAGCAGGTTTAAGTAGGTCCAAAAAGGAAAGAAGAAACAATCCAGGAAGGAATTCGGACTGTTTAGGTAAACTAGCTAATCAGGAGTAGCAAGAGCAAGCAGAAGCAAAGCAGAAGCAAGAGTGAGAGCAAAGTGAAAAGCCAGGCAAAAAGCAAAAGCAGCACAATGCACTGTCCCATCTGTGTGCTCCGCCAGCCATGGGGGAGTGGCTGATAAGAAACCCAAACAAAACTTTCACTTTTCAGAGCCAGTCTTGAAGGCACAGAACATGATATCCAGCATAAACAGCACACATGTATGGGAATACAAGCATGATAACATCATCCTTGGATACCTAGGACACATCACCCTAAGTTTCTTTAGTGTAGCTCATTAAAAGCAGCTCAGAATCTGGTGCAAATATATGCCCTCTGTCTAGTAAATCTATCAGTTGATTGGATTTTGTATTGAGAGTTTTATTGTTATTTTGTAATTATATGGTTTGAAAAAACATACCTTAAAAGTACTTTTTAAAGTATTTCTGGAACAAAACTTTAAATTAATGGGTTAATTTTGTCCAGTATTATGGGTGAAAAGAAAAATTTAGATGAAAATTTATGTAAATATAATTGTACCAAAATCTAAACATGTAGAACAGGTGACATAATTTTAGAGTTATATTTTAATAACAAAGACAGAAAATAACTGAAATGCAGAAATCTGACTTGTCTTCTTGATCACATCATAATTAGGTCACTTCATTTTTTTTTGCTTTCACTTAACTTTTTTTTCTGTGACTCAACCTATAACTTCCCATGGGTGTGTCTACCATCTGCAAATCTTTGCCTTAAATCTTTAGATGCCAAGGAGATGTTGTTTAATTTCCTTTAGGGCAGATTTTTTTAAGTCCAAAAGCTCTCAGAGGTTTTAGGGCTTCTAATCACAGGATGAAAATAAATTAAAATTTTCCCCTTTATCATGCTAGCTATCTTCAATGTTCAGGTTTGATGCAGTATTGCTTATTTCTAGACAAGGAGTGATCTGGATTACAATCTGGAATGGGAGAGCTGAGAGTGTCCTGGGGATCTGTTTGTGGACCCCATAGAGGGAGAACAGATTGGTAACTCTATAGGTCTATCAGAGGTGTGAAACAAACCAGACTTCTCTGCAGACTGTGTGACACCACTTTATCAGCATGGTATATTGATCTGTAAAAGATAGACTCGGTTCAAATAAAAGGGAATACCGTGCTGTGACCAAAGGTATGTGAGAAGGACTAAATAATTTGCATGTTTCAGATTCCATCAGTTCATTGACACTGATAAGTTCTGTGTCAATGAGAATTAAAAAAATCTTGTAGCGTGCATAATGACTTGAATCTTACAAGTCTGGAATTCATTTCAGGATTCTTTCTGTTGCAATAGCTCTGATAAAACCATTCCTGTTAGTTATAGTAATATTTTAGCAAATGGCAAGGGCACCTTCTGGGGGATTCATGTCATATTATCCCCTCTCTGTGTGTGTCATCCCTGAAATTAAAACAACGCAAAACAAAACAAAATTGGGAAAAAATGACTTAAAGTGAAAAGAATAAAAAACATATAAAATTGAAAGTAAAAGGGAAAATATTTCTTGGACATGCTGTGTAAAGAGTTTTTGATTATTGAGTGTCTTGTTCTGTCATAGTCTCTAAATATAGCATTTATGTACAGTGTATTGGTAAGTTTACAGACAGTTCTCATTTAGAGAAGCATAAAAACTAAAATATATAAAAACATCTTGAGTTTTTCCATACAACTTTTATATCTAACCTTGCATCCTGTTTCCGGTAATGGCCATATAAGTCACTTCACAGGAAAATGTATCATTTTAGAATAATAGAGCAGTTGGGAGGGACAGCTTCCTCAGGACCAGATTGGTCAGAGCCCCATTCAACCTGACCTTGAATACTTCCAGGGATGCACTTCTGGATGGGTTTCAGTGTCCCAGCACCCCAAAGGGTTTTCTCCCTAATATCTAATCTAAACCTACTCCCTTTCAGTTTAAAGCCATTCTCTCTCATCCTATAATTGTACTCCATGAAAAAGGGTCCATTTACTCTAATCCTTTTTAGGTATTGGAAGTCTGCTCTAAGGTTTCTGCACTCTTCTCCAGGCTGAACAGCTCCATCTGTCTCAGCCTCTGTTTTCAGAGAAGATCTGCTTGCTCCTGCCTCTGATCATATCATGGCCCTCCTCTGGACATACTTCAACAGGTCCACATATTTCTAGAGCTGGGTAAAGAACTCCAGGTGTGGGTCTGATGAGAGGAGCAAAGGGGAAAATTAAATCCCTCCAGCCTGTTGGCCAAGCTGCTTTTGATGCAACCCAGGATGTGGTTGGCTTTCTGGGCTGGGAGTGCAGATTGCAGGTTCATATTCAGTTTTTCATTCACCAGTACCTCAAGAAGTTCTGCTCAAGGTTGCTCTCAATCTACTGTTCGCCCAGTGTGAATCCACATTTGGAATTGTCAAGAGTCAGATACAGGACTTGGCCCTCTTGCCTTCAGAAACTGTCTGAGATTCACCCAGGCCCACCTCTCAAGCCTGTCAAAGTCACTCAGGATGGCATCCCTCCCCTCTAGAGTATAACCACAGCACAAAACTTGGTGTCATCCTTTTTTCCAGCCAGTAGAAACTTTGCTAGTCTGTCATAACTGTCCAAACATGACAGACAGTGGCTTAGCATTTGAGTGATTCCTCAGGTCCCCTTACCAGATCCCATGGACTTGTGCTGTTCCTGGTACTTTATACTCCCAGTCTCTGCCTTTTGAATTTGTGAATTGGATAATGTGGCTGGAGCACTTGCTGGTGCAGACTAAGGCAAAAGAGTTATGGAATATTAAAACTCAATTGACATTTGAACTAAAATATGCAATCTTACTACAAAATATAGATTTTTTGCCATGTTGGGTGACTTTTCAAATTATTCAAAGCTTTTAGAAAATACAATGTCAATAATGTGATCATCAAAACTCAGAAAAATACCAGTCCTATTTTTTTCTGGTATCCTAAAGACAAATTGTTTCTTTATAATAAATTTGTGCCTATTATGTAACAGCTACCCAAGTCAAAGTATTTGAAAAATACTTTTTACATTATGTTATGTTCTCCAAATGCAATCATTAGAGATACATTAAATACCACAGCTATTTTACATGCCATGACTGTGAACTGCAGTTACCAGACAAGTACAACACTCTGGAGGAGATGAACTGTGTAATGATTTATTTGACTCTTTTTGCTGGTTATCTTGTTTGAACTTAGTGAGCTAAAATGGCAGCTCTGACCCAGGTGTGATACAGACCCTGCATGGCCTCAAATCTCACCATAAGATGAAAAACAGTCAAATTTGTAACAAAAGACTTGATGCTAAGGAGCATATCTTGGGCATTCAGAATCTAAAGAAATACAAACACTCACATGTGTATAGTCCGCCAAAAAATGTTATGGTATGAAACACTGACGAGCAAATATTTTTCATGAGTACTGACTATATGCAACTCTTAGAAATATATCAGAAAGATTAAAATAGAGAAATGATGAACCAAAAGAAAGCCCTGCAAGAATAATTATTTGATTTTAATGAACTGACCAATTCTTTCAAACTCTCAAAAACTGGTTGGTGGTAATAGAATTTCAAGCACAGATAAAAACACAGCATATATTTGCAAAAGAAAGATATAAAGTGAAAGATGCATCAAACAATAGCAGCAACACCAGACTAATTCATGAAATGAGTGGTGTTGCCAAGTTTGCAGCTGAAGATAATTACACTTAGATTTGTGCATTCAGCTATGAAGTCATTAAAATAGACTCAGTTCCCACCCTGCTGCAGCAGTTATCACCTTAGCCACACTGGCATAAGATGACATTAATCCCTTTGAGGAGCTCTGAACTCTCAGCAGATAGCACGCTTCCCCTGAAAATAGGACACTTGGATGCAAACCATGTTTCTTCTCTCCCATGAGAGGTACTTTAACCTCAGGTCATAGCACAGACTGAGCTGGAAACTCTAAAACCCTCTTGTTTACCTTCTGACATTGTTAGGCAAGAAATACCTATTCATGGATTCAAGATGTGACAGAAAATGGCTTTATTGACTTTCTAAAGAATTTTTTTTGAGAAGGTGAATGTCTTGACCCTGACCCGAAAGACATTTCCAAATCTGATCCATTAACTCTTACAGCAAAAGGATCATCACAGTGCTCATAAATTCAAAATGTAGATGGCAAGACTCACAGTGGAAAGAGAGGATCCTGTAGATAATTTTGGTAGATAATTTGGTGATACACTACTGAATTTGGGTTCTGAGGGTTCTTAAGTACCATTGTGTCAATTTTCTGAAGCCTAAGTGAATTAGTTAGAAATTGGATATCAAGTTCCTGAGAATGTGAAAGTGGTTGAAAATGTAGAGAAAAAAACATTGAGGATTTTAAAGTCAAATTAGAAGATGTCTTTTAGGTTTTGGAATATTATGAATAGGTGTCAGCTGTCTTTCTCATTTTTGCTTTATTGATGCACTTACACAGCTTTTGAAGTCATGATTTTTCTATGAAAAATACATAATGTAAAGAGATTGAGTTGGATGCAACATAAAGTAGAAATAATGACCAAATGCAAAAATGTATATATATTCTCTAGAATCAAGTTAAATATGCACATTCTGAACAGAAATTCATTACAGGGTAACAAAGATAACTGAATAATGCAATAATGATAAATGCTATATGTGATATTGTAAAAATTGAGAAAATTCAATTAATGAGTTAATCTCATAAAGTATGTTACATATGTGCATGTATATATGTGCATGAAGTAGATGCAGCTATAATGGATGGATCCACACAGCCTAGTTGTTGCTCTGGTAAACCATTGCATGTAAACTACAAGCCAGAAAATGAAGGGTATAAATAATTGTTCCGCAAAGAAATCAAGATGTGAAAAAAAGAAGACATGGATGGGGATGTCTAGAAATTAATATGAATATAATCACAGTTTCATTTTAGGGTAGTAAAAAGATTTACTATATTCTTTTTTCTTTGAATATGTTCATTAGTAATTATAGAACACAAGTGTTTGAAAAAAGACACTATAAAAATGTATAAATATTGATTTTAAAAGAAATATTAAATTAGACTTGCTTTATATTTTGATAGTTTTGGTTCAGCTGTTTTGGGCATAGAAGTTGAAAAGAGGATATAATTGTTTCACAATGTAGCTTGATTTCAAAGCATTTAGGAACAATTTTTTTCTACCTAATTTATCACTAACTTCAATTAATTGTTTTTGTTTGTTTTGTTTTGCTTTATTTCCCCTTCTATCTTTTTATCTCAATGGTCTTTAATTATACAGAAAGTTGTGATCAGGGTTTACAGAATGATAACAGACAATCAAAATGCAATCAACATCAACTCCTGCCTCATGATGGAAGCTTCTCTACCTTTGATGAGGATTCTTTACTGCTTTCAGAATATAATTTTGAAAAGAGATTTCTTAACTCCCTATTTGACTTTCATTATGCGAACACTGCATAATAGCAGTGGGATACCGATATCAAAATGATTAAAATTAGCCATTATTTCACACTTTTAGTGTTAGCCAAGAGAGACACGCAGTGGTGTGATAAAGATACAGACTCTATGGTTTCAACGATTATACTATTTTGACTTCTGGAGAAAATTTAACAACTTAAAATTACATCCTATTAGAAGAATTTGGTGTTGCAGTAACTTGATTATACAATTAATCACTTTCATATAAGTACTGGGGGAAAAAAATCTACTGGAGTGGAATTCATATGGTAAGTTAGCACATGACCATGTCCTCAGGCATTAGATTTGTTCTCTTTCTAGCAGTTTTTAATTTCACTTGCAGTGAAGCTATTTGAAAGAACATATGATATATCACAGTGGTCAACGTTTCATAAATGTAGGATCTATCATGCCCATTATCTTGCTATCTAAGCATATACAAAATTAAGGAAATATTTTTGTAAAAATTTTACGGCTTACTTTAAACACATATCCTCAGCTAAAGAAAGTGGCACTTCTCAAATTTACTTCAGTTGTTATGTAATAGTCATGGGTAGATGGTTTTGCTGTGTAGAATGTGTACTAAAGAAGGCATATCTTAAGAAAGAAAAAGTTTGGAATTCTGACCGAACATTGGAAGGGGAAGTGTCACAGTAAGCTAGAAAGGTTAGGATTAGAACTGCTTCAAAGTATTAAAAATGGGAGTGTAAATTGTCAGTAGGAATTTTTCTTGGAGAAGATGATTAAACCACCCACAATATTGTCTAGAAAGTCAGAAATTACCCTTACAGAGCTTTAGCTTATAAATATGATATAAATTCTGACAAACTTTTCTTTACAACATCTACCTACCCAGACAAAAATTACTTGATTTTTCTTTAAATACTAGTAGTTGTTTGCTTTGGGGTTTTTTTCTGCAAAAATTCCAGACGGTGTACAACTTGATATAGGACTAGTTTCTAATCACACTGTGCAGAACACTGGAAAAATTGCAACCATTATCTGTGCTTTTTCTGTTTAACTGATTGCATAGCCAGACGGGTCTTCAGAAAAAAAAAAATTCTCATGATTTTTACTGATAATCTTACAAAATATTTTATATGTTTTGTGTTTGCAAGTTACCCAGGCCAAGAAGTTGGAGTGAAACCTCTTGGAAGAAGTACAAGCAGGTTACACCAGCACTGGTTTCTGTTGTACCAGATAATAACCATCAGACCATATGGTTTTTTAGGGCACTTGAGTTCCTTTACATTTTACAAGCAGTAATTGAGGTGAACTGCTGAATGGAGTTTACCTGCACACTGTAAATAAACAATAAATGCTTCCTTTCCAGGGGATAGTGTTTTAGTGTGGTTTTAATGTCTCCTGTACATGGTCATGGGCACATTTTAGAACATGTGTTTCATCAGCTGATCAAACCAGGACCAAGAAAGTGAAAATTATAATTCTGAAATAGCTGACTTGTGCTGGTTTATTTTTTTTTGTTTGTTTTGGGGTTTTTTGGTTGGTATTATGGTCACTTTTAGTAATAAATACAACTTTTCACTTCTGATGATAAACTGTTCTTCCTACCAGGATGTTTACAACTTTAACAAGAATCAGAATAATAAAACAGTCAATCCTATCTGAATGAAGCCTACTGACAGATGAAGTTGGCAACCCTCAGTGCTTAAATGAGTGTTTCACCAGTATTCTAAATGGAAGCAGATGGCAACTTCCAGGAGAATGTGCACATTCCCCGGGGGAGAGGAGAAATGTTACAGCACTCCACCACTGCACTGAAGCAGATAATTAGGCAATTAGATCTATTAAAAGCTGACAAAAGGAAAAGTATAGATGAACCTTCTCCTTAGGCTTCAATATGGCAGCACTTGTTATAGCCTAGACCAATTCACAGTGAACACATGATTTATGAATTTTAAGACTGATTTATTGCAAATTACATATGTATAATCCCATGCACACTAAATATATACTAGGTATATTTTTCATATATCCATATATGTTTACACATATAATACAGGTGTGATTAGAAATAATTGTCTCTTTTCAGACTTTCATGAATTTGTTAAAAGTCGGAGACAAATGTAGATTATGCTCTAATTTCCCCCAGTGGACTTGATTCCACACAGATCTGTTTCAGGAGGCCAAAATGGAAGACTGGGAAGTGTTTTGCTCCTCATGGAAGCTAGTTGCCTTTTCCAATGCATCTGGGAGAGACAAAAGTTTGCAGTATAATGAGTGGAGAGAGAGCTTCTCCATTTCTCAAACAATAAATTTTCTAGGAAATGAGCACATCTTCAGCACAGACTCTGTGTGTCTGCATACATCCTTCAGCAATAGTCAGATAAACCCAGTTTAAACACTCACGTCACAGAAGGAAAGATTGTGGAAGTAAAGATTTAGTAAGAATTAAAAGTTTTGGGATGTGGCATAAGCTACTTAAAAGCCTGTGAAAATAAGTAGATTTTAGGAAAGAGGATCCTTGTCAGTGTAATGTCAGAAAAGTTCAAGAAATAAGATCTGATCTATGAGACATATATGTCAGCAATTTCCTATTCATGTAATTTTGAAAGATAAAAAGATATTTTTTTAAAGGAAAGATTGGTGGAACTGAAACTAATTTACTCTCTAAACTCTCATATTTGGTTAAATGATAGCAATATAAAAGGTGCAAAATAATGGTGTCAGTTAGACCTGCTTATATCTGGTTTATGAGTACAAGTAACAGATTTCACAATTTATTTCTTGCATATTCCTTCTGGTACAAAGAAAAAGGCAGATTTAAAGGCCCTTCCCAATCTGCTCTTTTTTTAGGTGAAAAATGAAGATGCAACTACACATTTCTCTGTCTTTTTCCATATATTCAGGTATACATAGGCATTTTAATAAAATATATTTTTAATTAAATAATAATATACTCTCTATATTTAAGATGTATTATTTACTAATAATGTATTATTAATATTATATTTTTTTATGTTATGCTATGACTCAGGAGTCAGTCATTGTGACAGGCAATGTACAAACACAAGAGAAAACAAATGTAGATTAACTCACACTTCAGAAAATCTATACTACACAGTATTTTAAGATATACATAGAAACAAAAATAATTAATTATAGACAATACAATAAAATAAATTCACATCAAATAGATTAGAAAGATTTTGATCATAAGGAAATTGAAGGAACCCAAAGTTAAAGACATCAGGCAGAATATACCTTTTGGTATCCAAAGCAATGTGGCACAGAATGAAGAAATGAAAATACAAGGTAAAAAACAAAGCCTTAGAAAATAAAACAATAAAAAGACCAAGCAATGTTAGAGGAAGATATAGCAAACAGTTGCTATGAGACAAAGCTATAAATAGGCGATATCATCAGCTTCTTAAGGCATTTCAAAACTAAATTGTTTTAAAAAAATCCTTTCTTCCTAAGAGGCCTATAGATTTTATGTTGCTTGAGTATTCTACATCGATGTTCTCCCTCTTGAGTTGTTCCTTTGCAAGAAAAGTGAAAAGTTCCTTATTTCTCAGCAAACAAGGAGATCTTTTTTTCTAAATTACCTCACTGTTTTATTTATTTTTTAAAATATGGCATCCTTGAACTATTCCTACTTTGTTCTGTACATCAGTGGCAGTTTTGCATCCTCCTCTGGTAATTTCTGGATGGTTTCCAATTTCTATGACTTCTTTGTGAGGCCAAGAATATAAATGTTCTCTCAGCACTGCATTATAATTCTAATGCCCAGCCATTTGCAGGTTTCAGAGAGATAGTTCACATGCATGAGCATACAACTGGGTTTTATATATATCTGGTTGTCACTGTGGAAGGAAACTAGGAAGGTGTCATTGTCCTCCTTGTCCCTCTCCCTTCTTCAATGAAAACTGTTCATTGCATTGGCAAATGCCATTTTGATGCAGGAAATCTAATATCTCTGTATTCCCTCAGAATGCCTTTTGAGAGTTTGATTTCCTTTCAAGCAAGGAGACTGAATTGACCTTCATCAGATCAAGCTTGCATCTTTGAAGTTTCCTTATATGACTTCTTATTGGAAAAAAAAAAAGTGATAAATCTCTGAGACTTTACAACTAATGGGTCTTTATACAGGTTAACAAGGAAAAAGGTAAAAAGGTGGTTCAGGCCACACAACCCAATGTTTCCTTCTGGTATTTAATTCAATGCATCGATGACATTATTTTACTATTTCTCCTTTCTGCTTAAGCATTATGAATATATTACTGAACAACTGAAAAGGCACAAATGAAGTGAAAACTCTATGTAAAAAGCAACTAGCTTAGATGTTGCTCTAGTATAATTAACACATAGTTCTCTGAATATGTACCAAGATATAAAAGTTGTTCGTCTATTTTATAGAGGGCAATCTGAAATTTTGGATAAAAGGATGGTATATTTGAGATCCTGTAAGAGACATAAAATATAAAATAATAAAAAATATAAAATAATAAAATTTCTTGGTTTTTAAAGCCAAGAAATCAAGATAAAGAGATTTTCAAGAAGGTTGAAATAATGTGATACCCGTTATAAAGTCTAAAGTTGAAATTGAGATTATTTATAAAATTTCATGCAGTTTTAAGTTAGAGAGTAACATGGGTTGCTTAAAATACTGTAAGCATTTAAAGGAAGACTTTTCTATCCCGTTTGAATTTAATGTTTTTGAATGAGAAGATTTCATGTTATTTTTTGTCAGCTGCTACTCAGTTTAAAAAGTTACATAAAATAAAAAAAAAATTTGTTTAATTCATTTTTTAAATAGACACTACTGTTATGATCATAAAGAAGTTTGGTTCTGAACAGTTCTTTAATGCTACTAGGAATATTTCTGTGTCTATTTTTTTTTTTTTCAGTTCATTATATGTTGTGATTGGAACGGAGATCATGAAGGTACTTAATGAAGGCATCTTATGAAAGTATTTCACTCAGTTTCTGCTTAAGTATAAGTAATTTTTGATGGATGTTCTTTTTATTCTGTTTTAAACAGTAGTGGTGGAGGCTCCAAAGCCTCAACAACGTAGTTCAGAACTGTTCTATCCATACCACCAGATGTCTCATCTGTTTAATTTCTTAGCTACAATTATTATTGATGTTTCACATGCAAACACTGAAAGAAGGAAAACTGGAAAACATAATTGGCTTGATTACGTGTTCCTAATAGTTTTCAAAGAAACATTGAAAACTATAGGTATATCTATATCTAGTAATTCCTCTTTTCTGATATTATAAAAATAGGGACCATAGAGCTTTACCCAGTCTTTCAAAATCTCAACAAGTATCCCTGAATTCTAAATAGATAAATTACTTAATTATCCAAAGTCCAAGTGTTTCTATATGAAATTATCCTATAAAAGGAAAATGTGTGAATTTTCAAAGTATTTTAAAGTTTTCTTGCTTATTCCTAAGATTTTATCTTTTTCATTGTAATTGCCATCTGTTCTGTGTTCATCAAGATAGTATAATGTGATTTACTTCATTTTTGTGGCATTAGTAAGAATTTCAAAGTTTCTATGTTGTTAAGTTAACCTACTTGCAAAATAAATGCTTGTGTAACTTTGTACCTTAGTATATTTAATTTTTGAAGGCATTCCTGATTTTGCTCAGGTCAGTTTATGCTTAGTACCTTGTCCTAGACTTCAATTTTTCTACATAATCTCTTCTGTGTTTGAGGTTCACGAAGAAATATCTATATGCAGCCAACCTAATTAAAAAAAAAATATGCCGATGTTTTCTTGAACTGTTTATATGTGTATTTTCAATCCAATCTTTTAAAAAAAGCAGTATTGTAAAACTTCTTTAGCACTTTCTGACCTATTTCTTAGGATGTTTTACAGGCTTTCAGAGTTTGAGTTCAACTAGTAAAATGATATAACATTAAAGTACAAAATAGTTGTATTTCTTATAAAATAATGCAGTGGAAACAAAAATATTTAAGTCCTTCATACACTACATTTTTTTATTTTATTTTGCTTCTTAACACAAGAATTATGAACATATTCTCAATATTTCAAGTTTTTAAATTATATGTAGGACAACCTGCCCTGCAGGTGTTGTGTAGAACTATATATTCAAAGAATTTTGCTGGGATTTAGTTTACGAAGCATTGCCTCTGTCAATAGCTGCTACAGCTTCACCAGTCATCTAGGTTATATTCATGGTCTGTAAAGAAATGAAAAAGGTAATTTTAATATTGTGAATTATGTGATTTAATCTGTGGTTTTTCCCCCAGAGCCAGTTCAGCTGATAAGCAATAACCACTCATGCACTCAGAATTGGAAATGCAAAATCCTACCCTACATGTCATGCTGTCCTACCTCTCACAGTACCATACCATACTAATAAGAATCCCAACACTTAAAATACCAATCCTTCACATGATTCTGGCAGTTTATCAAATGAAGCTGCACCTCCCCACCCTCCTAGAATTGCCAGTGAAATGTTGCTAGACAGTAATTTATTAATTTTCTTCTCAAAAATCTTCTGTTCCGTATTCTACATTCCAGATGACCTGTATTTGCCCTCAACACACAAGGCAAACAATGGTTGTTTATGAAGTCATCAAGGTCCATGCATGGCCCAGTAAGGCAGAGTTTTTTTTTTTTTTGCATTTCCTTAGGCTTTTGCTAATGTTATCTGGGTACTTACATATAAGAAAAAGCACAATTCTACTCTATGCTTCCATCATTCTTTCAAAGGAATGTGGATTTTCTGCCTCCTTCTCCTCTCATATGAGTGATTATATCTGTCATCTCCACCATAATTTCATTTCTTCTGTATTGTATTTCCTCATTCTAAAGTCCTTTTCATCTCACTTTCATGAAGACAGCTTTCTTCTTCTAGTTTTCTTGGCTTTCGTAAAGCCAAATGGTTTAAAAATGTAATGGCTGAATACATTAGTACCTGGCTGCACCACACTTACTTTGTGTTTAATATATATGCATAAACATATAAAGCTAAAATTATTTTATAATTTCATATATATAATATGATTTCATATTTTGATATGTGTGTAAATATATATATATGTATAATTCAAACATGCATACATGCACACATGCTTTTGCCTTCCCTGGCTTTTTTTTCCTTGTTTTTCAGAAATTTAATGTCTTATTCATTCATGCTGCCACTTAAAATTTGGATTTCATGAACAAGCTACTCTATGCCTCTTTTAGACAATGAAAAGACTAAGAATGAATTAGAAATTCACATTGCTTTCCCCATAAACCTGTTTACTGTCAAATGCTCCAAATGAAAAGCAAATTTATGAATCCAATATTTTCATTTGCCTTTGAAATAAAACAAAGGGTGGTTTCAGGAAACCAATGCACAATAATTGAGAAATAAGCCTCCATACTGAGGCAATGATTCCCTTCATGGTAAAAGCTGAAGTTTTGTTTGATCTCACTTATGACGTTAATATATGTTCTTGTTCAGAAGTTTTCAGAGGTGTTACTTTTAATGGAAAAGTCAGACATGAGATTTTTTCTTACTTTAAGTATAATTCTTTTATTTCCAAGTTAAAACTGAAGCTGTTATAGCTATCTTAAATTGTGATTTAAGCGGTGCCCTCAAGGATCTTTTGACAAAAGCTTACTAGGTATTCTTTGAAGATCTCATTCTCTAATCTAAAATTCAACATTTTGAAGACATTTTCACAAATTACTCACAAAAAAAACTCAAGACAAAGGTCTGCCTTTTACCAATAACTATTCTCCTATAGCAATATTTTTAAACAAATATAGGTTGCTATCCTGAAAAATGGGAACTATCTCAGTTTTTAGGGCTTTCATTATTTTTATTATTTTTTCTGCTAATTGATTTTTACAACTATTCTTTGCCTAGAGAAAAAATTATTCTCTCAGTTAAGTGTGTGTCCTAATCCCTCATCACAGATACTTTAACAAACTGCTATAGAAAAAGACAAAATTAAACAGAATGCAAAGCAGGTCTCGTGCACTGGCTTCAAAACATGAATGAGGCACAAGATAAAAGCTTTATATTGGCATGTTCTGCAAATGTCTAATGTTTTAGCTTTACTAGAGGTAGCACTTTCATTGATACAGCATGAAAATGCTTCATTTTCCCCAACTTGTCACAGTACATTAATCGACTCAATTATCGTTTGCTGGCCTCATTTGTCAATTCCTGGCATTTAAACTGAGAATTTTTAGCAGCAGATAATGTATTAAACTAGAACTTGTTTACTGTATACCTTGGTATTTGGATTTAATGATTTAAGTGAATAGTTTATCAAAGTATAAACATAATTTCCTTTAATGAAAATATATTATTCACTTAAATATGGAAATATAACATCAGCCAGTGCACACATAACTATGATGACTTAAACATCAAAATTCCATTCTTTACTTTCTTAACTTTATACATTGTCCTCCAAACTTAGAAAGTGATAAAAGTGGTTTTATTGTTTTCATTTTTTTTTTCATTTATTTCTTTAATTTACTTACATATATTCTTTGCAATGCCATTTTAATGAGACTATAAATGTCATGTTTTCTACAAGATCTCTGTCTTTTTGCCTGCAAAAATAGAATTGTTCAGTATGTGAATCTTGATAGTACTTTTTCTTTGGAAGAACACAGCGTCCCCTTGTTACTGAATCTTAAACTGATTTTAGTTCCTTAGTTAAAATCAGTTTAATCCTGGCTCCTAGTCAGAGCCAGGAAATTATGGTACTATAACCTAGCTTTTATAGTTAGCAGACTATTATTTTGAAACTCTATATTAAACTTGAGTTTGAGACACATTTAGCACATAATACTGGACATAGCAGCCATAAAAAACTTTGTGTTTGGAATTTTGAGAATAAGTTTTTGAAAACCAGTAAGAGAAGACAGCCAAGATGTTGAAATGCTATATTCACAGCTTTCTCTGAAGGCTAGAGAACTACATACATTTCTGGAAATATGCTAAATTAAACATAGAAGCATAAAATTGTTACAGCTTGAAAAGATCCCCAAGATCACAGACCATCGAGTCCTACCAGTGAAGTACCACTGCCACCTTCACCAATAAACAATGTCCCCAAGTGACACATCTAGATATATTTTGAACACTTCCAGTGATGGTGATTCTACCATATGCCTCAGCAGCTTTCTCCAATGTCTCACCACCCTTTTGGTGAAGAAATTTTCCCTAATATCCAGTCTGAATATCCCCTGAAAGAACTTGGGGTGATTTCTTCTCATCCTATTTCTTGTTACTTGGGAGTAAAAGACTGAAACCCACCAAGATTTGTAGAGACAGTGAAGGTTGTCCCAACTGTGCTTTACTCCAGGCTAAACAACCCCAGGTGCTCTTTATGAGATCTGTGCCCCAGTCCCTTCACCAGCTTCATTGACATTCTCTGGACACTCTCCAGCCCCTCAATGTCTAGTTTATATTGAGGAGCTCAAAACCAAACACTGCATTTGGGTACAGGGGGATGATCTCTGCCTTGTTACTGCTGACCACACTGAAGGCCAGGATAGCAATGGCCTTCTTGACCACCTGGGCCCACATTGGCTCACTTTGAGCCACTGTTGACCAGCACACCAAGGTCCTTCTCTGCTGGCAGCTTTCCAGACATTCTTCCCTCAGCCTGTCCAAATGCAGTATCCAGCACTTTGCATTGTTGGACTTTAGAAAATTGCCTTTAGCCATTAGGCTTTGGCCTATAAATTCAGCTTCTCCAGGTTAGAGACTTTCTACTCTCCAGCAGGTCAAGACTCCCACTCGATGTAATTCCCAAATTTACTGGAGATGCATTTAATCCTCTCCTCCAGGAATAGAGATATTAAATAGGACTTGCCCAGTACTGAGCCCTGGGGAGCTTGTGACCCGCCACTAACTGGATTTAACTCCATTCACCACCACTTTCTGGGCTCCATTATCCAGATAGTTTTTTACACAATGGACATTGTGCTTGTCCTAGGCATGAGCAGCCACACTCTCCAGAAGAATGCTGTGGGAGACAGTGTGAAAGACTAATGAAATCTAGGCAGCCAACACCCACAGCCTTTGTGTCATCAACCTAGAAGATCACTTTTTCATAGAAGTAGATGAGGCAGGTTGAGCAGGACCTGTCATCCATAAACCTACCCTCTCTAGGCCTGATCCCTGGTTGTCTTGTACATCTTATGTGATGGCACTTAAGATGATCTGCTCCATGATCTTCCCTGGCACCAAGGCCAGGCTGACAGGCCTGTAGTTCCCCTGATCCTCCTGTCTGATTGTCTTGCAGATGGGTATCATATTTACTAATGTAGAGTCAGCTGGGACCTCCTCAGTAAGTTAGGACTGCTGGTAAATGATTGAAATTGGCCCACTGAGCACTTCCATCAGCTCTCTCAGTACACTTGAGTGAATCTCAGATGGCCCCATAGGCTTCTGTGTATCTAAGAGGTGTAGCAGATCTTTGATTGTTTCTTCCTTGTTCTGTGGAGGTTTCATTCTGTTCCCGGTATTTCAGTTCATGGGGCTGGGCAACCTGAAGACAACTTGTTGTGCTCTTAAAGACTGAGGCAAAGAAGGTGCTAAGTATCTCACACTTTTCCTCATCCTGCATTATTATGATTCCACCCCCTAACCTGCAAAGCATGGAGATTCTCCTTAGCACTCATTTTTTTGCTGATATATTTATAAAAACTTTTTTTTTTTCCACAGCTTTAGCCATAATAAGTTCTAGTTGGGATTTTGCCCTTCTAATTTTTTCCCTGCATAATCTCACGACACCCTTCTGAGTTCTAACTCAAGACAGTCCTCCTGAGTTGCCTGTCCTTCCAAAGGTAATAAAATAATGAAAGTAAGAAATATTTCCAGACACACGAGTTTGGTGTCTAAGCTGGGAGAATTTTCCCACTTATAATACAGACTAGAAACTTGCACTTTAACTTTGATATGGATTTGCAAAACCTTTCTTAGATAAATCCCAAGCGAGGTTTGTAGGTTACTACTGCTTAGAGATAATTTCCAAAAAGCAGTTTTGACATGATAAAATGTTATTCAGAGAAATAAGATGAGGTAATTTAGACAATGGATGTTCTCAGTGAGAGAGAATAGTCTAAGGTGAATACAATTTTCTGTTGTAGATATAGCATTTAAGGCCTTTATATTTACCATTTCTTGTTATATAAGAAGCAGTTCAAAGAACACTTCCAGTTGAAAGATATTTTTGGCCATGAAAGAAAATGAATACTCGTAGTCACAGAATACTTTTTTTTTTTTTAATCTAGACTGGAATTACTTTTTTTCTTTCTTCTGGGTATGATAAGAGTAAAATAAAATTCTCTACTGAAAGACCTCCTAAAAAAGATTCAGTTTTCATGGTCTGGTCCAGCTGCTTGACAGAATGCTAATTATCAGTATCAATATTGTTCTGCTGTTTTTATCTTCCTTATGACCAAGAGTAAAAAGATGAGAGGCTCATAGCAAAGCTAAGAATATGACAGTACAATGGAAAAGAAAAGCATTCCAGAATAGCCAGCCTCACACCCAGAAATTAATGCCAGGTACATTGAATTTACAACTATAGATATAGGTATTTGTTGCCTACTAATGCAAAATACTTTCCCTCAACTCTGGGTCTTCAAGCCTTCAGACAATGAAATAAAATAAAACATATTTTTATTTAAAAAAATAAAATAAAAGATAATTTTAGTGTTAATCCCTAAGTGCATAGATACAGAAAAGGACTTGTTCACACCTCAAATAAAATAAAAGCTGAGCATTCCCTCTGCTCAGTAGGTCCATGCCCTGAAATTACCTAAATATGCTATTGTTCCCCCCTTCTAGCAATTTGATCTTCTTCAGAGAATATGTATCTCAACAGATGCAGGCTATCAGCATGCAGTCTGAGTTTCAAAAAAAGTAATAAATAGCTAAGCAGAGGGAAATGGCATACTTTCAGGTGCCCAATTTTTTAAGATGTGATTAGAAGAAATATACAGCATGCCAGAAGATTCAAAACATTTCAGAGATGAATACCATACTGTATATTTGTAAATGCAGCTCATTGTAGAGGAGGAAAAAGACTCTTTTTATGATGTCCCAGTGACCCAGTGTCTTGACCTT
The DNA here is from genome assembly GCF_047830755.1 of Zonotrichia albicollis. Lineage (NCBI taxonomy): Eukaryota > Metazoa > Chordata > Aves > Passeriformes > Passerellidae > Zonotrichia > Zonotrichia albicollis. Next base: position 140,614,961 of record NC_133819.1, read on the forward strand.
CTGCTCAAGAATTAGAAGAAACAGAAAATTCAGTGCTCTTCCTGTTTTCAGACATGTTCAGCTACTTAAAGCATTTTTAAGCACTTTTACAAGGGCAAGTGCTGGATTCTGCACCTGGGATAGCCCAATTCTGTGTATAGACTGGGGAGGCTGGAGAACAGTGCTGCAGAACGGCACCTGGGGGTCCTTGTCAATGGCACATTTAACATGAGTCAGCAGTGCCCTGCAGCCAGGAGAGCCAGCTGGGGAATCAGGCACAGCATCACCACCTGGGCAGGGGAGGGGGCTGTCCTGGGACGCTCTGCACTGGGGCAGCCTCACCTCGAGTGCTGGGAGCAGTTTGGGCGCCACAATATAAGAAATTAAGCTATTAGAGAGTACCCAAAGGAGAATATGGAAATGGTGAAGGGTCTGGAGAGGAAGGTCTGTGAGGACCAGCTGAGGTCACTTGGTACATTCAGCCTGGAGGAAACGGAGGGAAGAATTCATTGAAATCCTCAACTCACTCATGAAAAGAAGCAGAGGGTGCTGACCTCTTCATCCTTGAGACCAGTGACTGGACTTGAGTAAATGCCATGAAGCTGAATCAGGGGAGATTTATGCTAGAATCTGAAGATGTTTTTCACCCAAAGAGTTGTTGAGTACTGGATCAGGCTCCCCAAGGAAGTAGTCATAGCACCAAGCCTGTCTGAGTTCAAGAAGCATTTGGACCATGCTCTTGGGCACATGATGTGATTTTTGGGTTTTCCTGCACCAGGCTAGGAGTTTGACTTGATGATCCTGATAGATCCCTTCCAACTCAGCATTTACTATGACTCTATGGTTCCATGCTTGTTGTATTTCTAACTTTAAAGCCTTTTAATTAAAATCGAGAGCAACCAGGGCATTGGAAGCTGTTAATATTTGTCTTCTCTGAACATTTGAATACTCTGACTCCTCCTACATTAAAGAGTCATGTTTTTGCTTGTTAATATTTCAGTCCATTAACATTTTCTGGTTTGGATTTTATTTTTGTTTGGGCTTTTTTGTTTTGTTTTGCTTTGTTTTATTTTTTGTTTTTCCTGTGTAGTAGTTGCACAGCTTTTTAAAGGCATGGAAGAAGAATCAGGTGGTGCCTAACAGAAACAGGCAAATATTTAAAGTATGTCTCCTGAGAACTGCCTGTTTAATTTTACCTCACCTAGCAGATATTTTGTCATGGACGAATCTTCATATTCTAAATTGCTAGATAGGAGACAGAAGCCATCCATAGCACCTTCATCTGTTTTATTTTGAGAAACACCTGCAACAACTAAGTATATGTGCAATAAATGAACTGTTTGAAAATCTACCAAACTGAACTGCAAGATTATCTAGATTTCCTTAGAGTTTTGAAAACACTTAGAATTATCTGAAAGGTAGTCCCAGTCTCAATAGAGGCTTAAAGTTAGTCTACTCATCTCTCTTCTTCTAACTTTTAATGGAATACCCTAGAAAATGTTTAAATTCAGTCTCCTAAACTAAAAAATTTTGATCCCAATGGTTTGATATTGTCACACGTAATACAGCATCTCAGTTTGAAAATATAATTTCTGAAAAAAGTAACAACCAATTGAAAATGAGATCTTTCAATGGAAAATTTCAGTTTCCCTCAGCATTATGCAATGCTGGTAAAACCACTGTCAACATGTTGGATTCTACAAATAATTTGATATCAAAAAGTACACTCATAAATATAGATATAATGAATATTGCACATACACCTGGAAGTAAATAACTGAATAAAAATAAGTAAAGTCCAATCCTCTGATGGGGAGAACAGTATTCTAGCAGTTTTTATATTTAAACGAATTAAACATAAAATAATTTAAAAATAAATAACATAAAATATTTTTTAAAATAAATAACCTAAAATAATTTAAAAATTAACTAACTTTTGTATGTCACAACATTTTTTTTGAACTGGCAATAAAAAATGAAAACTAGATTCGTTCATTAAAGAACAGAAAAAAAGAATACAAGTTTTTAATAGTTTTGCACTAGAATTTTTCCAGATAAGCTGCTGGAGAAACTTAGAGAGCTTGTTTCAGACTATATTGATCCAATAAATTATCATTTCATGTCTGCATTTTTGGTACCTTGGAGCCATCCCCACAAGCACATGGTAATTACTGTGCTGTATACACATGAAGTCAGAACATGAGTATATCTTATAATGACCTTACAATTCTGATATGAATAAAGAGACAGTAGATGATGCAAAAAGATAGGCAAGAGGAAGAGAAGTTTGCATCCTGATCTTAGGACACCAGCACTGTCAGAGTTGTCAAATACTCTCTAGGCAATGCAGTATAGGTGGAGTATTTTGCAGAGAGCAAACACAGAGGAGAAGCTCCAGATTAGTCAATGGCACATTAGTAGAAATTTCCAATGATTCATGTTTCAAGTCCTGTAAAGGCCTTCCTCATGCACATAAAATATTTCTTGTCCTTTCTTTTCAGGAACATCAGGTTTCTTACAATAGCTACTTTTATATTCCTAAATCTCAGTACATAATTCATCTTCTCTCTGTATTAATGTAATGTATTAAATACATTTTTATTTGATATGGTCACAACAGGTTTAGTTGTTGTTTTTTTTTTCTCATAAACAAAAATTGCAATTCCTGTTTTGGTGTTCTTCTTCATTTAAAAATCTTTGAAGTATCAAAATCAGAATACTGTGAATTTTATCTTTCTTATTTTAAACACAGAGCCATGTATATTACATGAGAAACTTAGGCAGTTGCTGGAGTTTGAGCTGATATTTACAGTAACTTTCAATGAAGATAAAAAATTAATGGAGTGTGTGAGACTAGAAGGCAGTGCTCAGATATATGATGCATTGACTCAAATTTAAACTATCATATATTGCCTGATTTGCAAAACTGTCTGAAGAAAAAGGAAAAGAAAAAGAAAAAGAAAAAGAAAAAGAAAAAGAAAAAGAAAAAGAAAAAGAAAAAGAAAAAGAAAAAGAAAAAGAAAAAGAAAAAGAAAAAGAAAAAGAAAAAGAAAAAGAAAAAATATCTCATTTCTTGGGTCACACTGTAAAGATTTTAAGTAAGAGATATTTTGTGGTGAACTCAGCTGATTCATAAAGCTGAAATGACACAAACTGACTTAAAAATTATAGACTTGAAAAATTAAATTTTTGAAAATCTAATTAATTTGTCCTTCAAGATATTTTCTGAGATCTTCAAATCTCTTTGGTAGTGAAAAAAATAAATATATATGCTTATTATTTAATTTCTAAAGGTATTTATACTCTTAGGTCCTGTTTAAATCAAGAGAATTTATGTTCTTCAATTACTTTGAAGTTGTGATTACATAACTCTCATTGAATATCTAATTTTTATGCAGCTTAGTCTCAAGTTCTTATGAAATTTCCTCCCATTCCTGAGATTTAATGCTACTGTTTCAGTCCTACCTTACTTCATACAGCTGTTTTTCTATGACTAGCCATTAATATTGACTGAGGAATATTTACTAATTTTCTCTGCTAGGGATATTTGCTTTTATTTTATTAGAATTTGGTCCAAAATTGGCTAATAAGAGTACATCCTATAGCTTTATTTTTTAATAACGTGGCAATTTCAGTCCATGATAAAGTTAAGTTTTTCATATCTGCATTTAAACTTGGACCTGCTTCCCTATTCATATTACAGTGGTTCATGCTTTAGTGTTTGCCCAGCATCAGAAAGTTAATTCTATATATCCAACAGCTTCAAAAATGGAAATAACCATTACGATAGGATTTTTATTCAGATCTCTGTTTTAAATCCATCAGAATAGTTAGTGACAGAGCTAATAAACATTGGCTTGACTATTCATTTCTATTTTCTTTCCTTTCTAATTACCTTTGTGCCTGAGCAGGCCTACCAGGATTAGCCTCATTGTTGAAACCACTGAGACAATGTTCCATTTTTAAATGCTGCTTTAGATCTCCCAGGACATTGACTTGAACATGGGCTTTTTAGCAGACTGCAAGGTATTCCTAAATTCTCTATCAGGACTTGGATAAAACACAATGGTGAAATTCCTAAAAAGGTAGTGAACAGTAGGTAAAATTTCACAAGTTTCCACCTTAGGCATCGGAAAATATTTAAAAATATGAACTGAGGAAATAAGGTATTTTTGAAAGCAGAGCTTTTTGTTTTTAATTTTTTAATTTTTTTTTGGCCATATATTAAACTGAAAAATTAATCCCTGCAAAATTTAAAAATGCTAATTTTGGCCCAGAATTCACTGACGTCTCATGATATGGGAGAAAATTGTTCAGGGCCATTTCCACTTGAAAGGTTGGAATCTTTATTCATACCTCATTGGCCAATATTTGTTACATCAGAACTGTGACCAGCATGTTGAAGTAGGTGATTTCTCCCCTTTGCACTGCTCTTGTAAAACCTCAACTGGAGTAACGCATCCTATTCTGGGGCCACCAACATAAGAAGGACGTGGACTTGTTCAAGCAGGTCCTGACAAAAAAAACGAAGATGATCAGTGGGCTGTAGCACCTCTTCTATGAAGATGAATTGAGAAAATTTGGATTATTCAGCCTGGAGAAAGAAGGTTTGAGGGAGAACTAATCATCACATAAAGTCCTACAAGAGAGCTGGAGGAGGACTTTCTATGAGGGCATGTAGCGACAGGACAAGGGTTAGTGGTTGTGAACTGCAAGAGGACAGGTTTAAATCAGATATTAGGAAGAAATTCTTTACTGTGAGAGTGGTGAGACACCACAACAAGTTGCCCAGGAAAGTTGTGGATATCCCAACCCTAGCAGTGTTCAAGGCCAGGCTAAACAAGGCTCTGAGCAACCTGATCTAGTGGGTGGCTTCCCCACCCATGAAAGAGGGGTTGGGACTAGATGATCTTTTAATGTCCCTTCCAACACTTAAAATTCTATAATTCTGTGATTCATAAGCTTCACACAGGTCCACTTCTCAGGCCTGTCCATGTCCCTCTGGAAGGAATCCCTTCACTTCAACATATTGTCAGCACCACAATGTCTCCATGCCATCATGAGATTTGCTATGGGTGCACTCAAGTTCACTGTCCATCTTGCTGACAAAGGTAGGAAGCAGATCCAGTTCCAATGACAGCCCCTGAGAAACATCAACCATCACTGGTTTCTACTTGGACATTGAGCTGTCGATCACAGCTATAAACCAAATAAGTATGTAGAATACAATAAAATGTAAAATTCTATTTATCTAAACTTAGTTAGAACATAAAATTCTCTTTATTGGTAATTCTAAGCAGCATCATGCTTTGATAAGCAGGGTGGATTGGCATCAGCAACTGGGATGGTCCGGTGCCCAACCCACCAGAGAACAGTGGTGGCACTGGATGCTGCAAAAAAAATGCGAATGTGGCTGCTCTAAGATTTTGCAGCATACTTACAGAGGATGCAATTTCTTCAGTTTCAAATCTAGGCAAGAAAAATTCCATCTTCTGTAGCACTGCTTGCAGCACATCACAGACCCTTTCCCTTGTTTAAATTCTATTTCTGTGCATGAAATTCATCTCATGTATTCTAACACTAAAAAGTAGTTGTAAAGTGGTGTAAGACTAAACTACCTAAAGCAAGATGAACTCTCTGCCTCCTACTCCTGTGGCTCTCTGGACAACCTAATGGAACACCAGATATTCTCTGCCTCTCTATCTTAAATTATGACATGGAAACGCAACTGCTTCCATGTTAACGAGATGATAGAAGAGTTCTTTATAACACTACAATGAGTAAAGAATCTATGAGGAGATATTAAAACTGGTTCAGAGTTCCTGCAGGGGAACTGCTCTGTAAAATGCATTTTGCAGTCCCTTGAAGAAAAAGAGGGTAATTATTTCAAAATTTTGGTGCAGGTGCATGCAGTTAGAAGGACTAAAATATGAACATGGGAGTATATGGCTAGGATGCTGATGTGTTTAACTCTTCCTTCTACATTGTTTAGGTAGCTACCTCATAGTTTAAATGTCAAATAAGGACATTGGCTTCCTGCAAAATCATGTGTTTACAATTTCAGCTTAGTTTTCTTTTAATTTTAAAAATTATCTTCATAAGATTTTATTTATAGGAACTGTTGTAAAAAATTAAAATCATCATAATTGGATTGCATATTCAAAAGATACAAGATAACTTATCCACTATCAAACTACTGAAAACATCAGGTTAATAATTAATTCCTTTTTCCATGAGGCAGAAAGATTTAGTTGCAATTACTTAAAATCATACTTGAAAAGTTGTTTAATATACCAGCACACATATGTAATTATATGATCAAGAGTATTAATAGTGCTGATTGATAATTTTTATGAATATTCATATTTCATAGCATGAATTGGTGAAGCTTTTTTCAGGACTAAAAGAGTAAACTTGAAATTTATACTGTGAAAAATCTAAGAAGCTAAAGAGTTAGTTGATTTCCATTGTGCTTTTATCCCTACCTTGTGTCACCTGATAATTCCTCTTAATGTAGTAGGCAGTCAGCAAAGATCACAGTAGGAGAAATAGCATCAATTAGAAGAACAGATACAGCAGAAAAACAGATGTTGTGTCTTAGCCCTTTATAAAGAATTTTCATTACCTACAGATATTTTAGAAGCTGTATTTCTTTTAATATGTTATTTACAGTTCCTCACCTGTGTTTTGGCTAAGGCAAATAATATTCTTTCTTCTGTGTAATGTTTTTGTGTTCTTTACATGAGAGTGAATGTAGACAATAACATATGGATTCTCTATTTCTCTTTCTGAGAAGTAGTGAAACTATATTCTTCCCACTTAAAAATAAATATAAAAAAGGCAGGCTTTAGCAAAAAGCAAATAATGGAATAAAAAGATGAGTAGTTTGTTTTGTAAGGTGATATACAAACACATCAAATTACATAATATATCAGCTGCTTATGTCATTCCAGAAAAATAAAATATAAGCCACTGGAACAACTGCAAGTTCTGTGTTAGTCTATAGCCTAATCATACAGTACAGATTGCTAGAAGCAGTCTATGAATTGTATACCAAGACTGCAAGAATACGGGCTGTGGTTGGCTAGGCTTGCTCTAAGTGAAGGCACCAGTATCTCCAAAGGCCTCCTTCACAGGGCTACTCTCAACATATTCACTGTCAGTCTATATGATAGTGGGGATTGGTTTCCCTGACCCAGGTGTAGGATCTTGCACTTGGCCTTGTTGAACTTCATGATGTCCACATTTTCCACTCCTCAAACTTGTTCAGGTCCATCTGGATGCTATCCATTTGCTCAAGAATATTGACAGAACCACTCAGCTTGCTGTCATCTGCAGACTTATTGAGCACACACTCCATCCCATCATCTGCATAATGAACTAGGACATTAAATAATATTGGACCCAGTGTGGACACTTAAGGAACACCAGTAGTTTTCTATTTGGGCGCTGAGTTACTGACTGCAACTGAGTCATTGACTGCATTGACTGAGTCATTGGATGCATCCATACAGCCAACTCCTTGAGCAAATAATTAATTCTTCAAATATATATCTCTCCACTGTGTAAGGTGTAAGAATGTTGTGGACCACCATTATCAAGACAGAAGACACCAGTTGTTCTGCCCTTATATTCTGATGCTATTCGTTCCATTGTAGAAGTGATGTAGGGTAGAGTAATGCAGGCCTGATAGGAGAGCAGAGTCCTTGAAAAGTGTGGAAATGGGATGTAGCATAGAGGAGTATAGGCATAGGACATAGGCTTTTCACTAGACACTCCTTGGCTTATGAACAACTTATCCACGAGCAGTAACAGAAACTGATTCTGAGAGCAAAAAAGAATCAGGCAACACTTACTAGCACACCAGCACATAGTCAATTTGGAGGAGCAAAGCCACTGAAGAAAGATCATGTCACTAAACATGAAAATGACTCCTTGTGAAATGTAGATAAAAAACTGTGTAGAAGAAACTATCAGCATGAATATCATATCTTTCTGTCTGGGCAATGTAGCTCAGATATTAAAAACTCCCAATAACACTCCATCACACACCAACACTAGAAAGAAATTTAGGACATAGGACCAGGGGGAGGGTAAACATAACACCAGGGGAAGTAGTAATAGCTGAGAAATGTGTATTTAACAGTTTTAGGTGGATTAGTATTTTTGTTATTCTGCAATAATTATCTGGCCAGCAATTACTAGATTTAAGTTATAACAACAATATTTGTTAAATGAACAAAAAGTGATCTTTTTCTTTGACCATAAAAAGATTTTAATAACCCATGCATTTCTCATCCTGGTGTTAAAATTCTTGGGGATATTTTTAGAGAACTTTTTTGTCATGCTTATTCCTTAAAAGGCACACAGACACAGCAGAAACTCTGGAGGTGGGAAATGACTGGATGAGTCAGGAAGACAGGAAGGAATAGATTTGTTGTTTACAGAAGAAAGAACCAACACACATGCACCAGCGATCTTGGATAGCTATATAAGGGATAATTTGACACACACCTCTGTGCCAGAAAAGACTCTTTAGCGGGTTCACAGCATTTATTCAGTGAGTTTCTTTCTGAACTGAGTCTAGCCTCATAATATGACATGCCAGTTTCTTTCTGAACTGAGTCTAGCCTCATAATATGACATGCCAGTGCCTGGATTGGAGTTACTCTTGATTTCCACTGTGGTAACTGTGATTACAATTTGCTCCATTGCTTGAAACAAATATTCAAGAGGAGCTGATCATGCAGGAAAAGATTTAAGTGACATCCACAATATCCATGTCATGCAACTGGAAAAAGCAACAGTTAATAAGTCCAGTGAAGCAATAATAAACTGGGACTTGACATTCCTCCCTTGTCTCCAGGCTGTTGGCTTGTGCAGTAAAAAGCACTAACTGTCCATTCACTGAATTTTGTCAGTCTGATTATCTTTTTTTACCTGCAGGGACTATCTAGTGTAACAAGGACTTAGAAAAAGATCATAGTTCTTTTAGCCTTTTAAAGTAATTGAAGAGACAGCTTCTAGATGGTTTAACCCCAGTGACCTTTTATAAGATGAATTAGTGGATGCCAGTGGGTCTCTGGAGTTTGTTGCTCTTTTATTTTCCAGCTGTATTATAACTCAAAGACTAAGCTCTCTGTAAAATCATTAGTCCATTTTTTTCCTGACAGTAATTTTAGTGTTCCTATTATTCTCTTCAATATGTTTGTCTCTACACAATATGGAAAATATAAACACGTAACTACACTTCCCAGTCATCATCTAGTATGGAACATTTGTATCTGTTAAACTACACAGGTATTGTCTGTACCCTGCAATCATGCTCTGAAATCTAGACCGTAGACCTGCTTGATCATAAATATCTTGACAGATAAAGCATTTGTCTAAAGGCCATATTAGAATGGCCTTATCAGTTTCCAGCTAACAATGTTTCAGCCAGAATTCCCCAAAAGACATAGCTTTAGTCTAACTTCATCTCAGTGAATATCTAGTTAACAAGTAGTATCTCCCTTGAAGCTTATGAAGTAATTTATTTACTTGTATTTTCATGCTGTTGCTTTCCAGGATCTTGGCCTCTTGAACTCTTAGCAGACATTTCCCCCATCTAATTTTTCTGTTGATAACTTGCTTGTTATTAAGCTGAAGATGCTCAACAAAAAGAAATTGAGCAGTTAAAAGGCAATAGATTCCCAGGATTTTGTTATATTTTCATATGTCTGCTAAACACTGTCACCTGTCCTATAGGTGGTTTCTAAAGATCTATCACATTTCATAGCACAATAAGGTAGTTAAAATGAACCTCAAAAAATCTGAGACCATGCTGTCAGTTCTTTGTTAGCCTTTCCATTCCTTTCAACAGTGCTGCAGTATGTATTCATTGGCAAGGAAATTGTCGGTTTATAATAATTTTATATTTTGTTCTTTTCAAATAAATTATGTGCTTTATTAATTGTCTGAAAACTGATGTTTACATGAATAATGCAATAATAGATAGCTATCATATCCCCAAGGTTTCCCTTCTCATTATTAATGATCACATGATTTAAATACATATATTGATTATTTGACTCATGAACACAGAATCATAGAATCATGGCATCATACAGCAGTTTGGATTGGAAGGAACCTTGCTAATAAGCTCCCTTTCTGGACCCAGTGTCCCTGTAGGGATATTATGTGAGAGTGAGTAGTAGCATCACCTCATGACCACACTGCTTTTGATACAGCCTAGGATACATTTGTCTTTCTGGATTGACCCAGTTTCTCATCCACAGTATCCACCTATCTGAGTAGTGAACAGAGATATCAATGTCTCCTTTGAGTGATAAATCTAATTTATCTTCTCCTGGACTCATGAGTAGCGAGCTTAGAAATTTTCAAACTTGCTAAACATATGAATCAGCTGTGCCACCTTTGTCTTGTTACCTTCTGCATCAGAAAAAATCCTTCATAATCCTTAGCAATCAAAGTTATGTCACTTGAGCGTCCTTTGCAGATCATTCTGAATAGCATTCAAATCATATAATTTCAGGAAAATAATGCTGAATGTCTTTTGGCATTTTAAAAACATGAAAAAGTGACTGATCATATAACAATCACTTTCACAGAAAACTTCTCTAGGAAAACTGAAATTTTACAGGTAATTTCACTAGGTGAAGATGTGAGCATGTGTCTTCAAGGTGTCACAAGAGCAATGTATAACACATATTTCACAAGGGCTGACAGACCAGGTAAGCTCTGGTCAGGGACTCTGCAGGAGAGGTGTGCCTTAGCAATATTTAGAATTTGTGATTTTCTCTACGTCCACCTCTTCCCCTTAAACACAAACACTGCTCTATTAGAAAATCTCTTGCAGTATTGTATCCATATAAAATGTATAATCCATCAAACCTGATATTGTCAGGCATTTTTTTCACCACTTAGTAAATGCAGTATTTTATAGTCCTGCTATATGGTTAAGAATCTGAATAAATACTTATTTCATAACCACTCTTACACTATACACATTTATTTCTCCTTGCCTGGAGTCAGTAGTCTGGACTCAGCATGAATTATGAACATAAAATTAATTCCTGGGAAAATGTGCATTAGTTTAAACATAATTTTATCTCTTCCAAACAAGCAAGACTGAAATGAATATGAAGGAATTAAAATTAAAAAAACCCACTTAAATTATATATTTTTAGCCTATTGAAATGTGAAATTTACATTCTAAAGTAGATTTGTTTAAAAGTGTTCATTGTGTTACCCACATGTAAATAAACTCACTCAAATGAGCAAATATCTGAAAAATTTTAAATAACTTTTAAATTTTAAATACAATAATTGTAGAGAACTTGATTGATTACTGATATTCTGCTTAGGAGACTACAATTCAGAACTTTGGGATCTCCACAAATTTCATATCTCTGACTGTATTTTAATAAATTATCTGATCATCCAAGATGTTAATCCATTTCCTGTGACTCACAATCATCCTCTCCCTCCTTTCTCAGTGGTAACTAGTTGTTTTTTTTTACATGAAAACATGATATTTGGAATTTTTTTACAGTTGTAAGTACTTAAAGAATATTGTTGCCTCTTTCAGAACACTGTCAAGGCCACAGAAGGAAATTGCATAAGATAAACCACCACAGCAGGAACCTGAGATAAACACAGACAGGAGAAATTTACAACAGGAAGGTACTAATTTCAAGCCTGGTGAGGCAGATCTGGTTAGCACATCATGGTCGATGAATCCAGACAAAAATTCCCACTGTGGCAAACTGTGAGAAAGGAGGTGACTGCTTATACCTAATCACCAAGGTAAGTCACATGGAGATCACCCCAAGTTATGGGCACAGCCTCTATGGATGCCTGGAACTTGGACTGTGTAAAAGTGGTACCCTCAGAGGAAGAACTCTGGGATCCTCATCACCTAGAAGACCAACATGAAGGAAGACCAAAGGGATGCCATTGGATCCATGGGTGCTGATTATCATCTGCTTCTCTCTCTCTCTCACTCACTCTCACATTTTCTTGACCTCTGTCTTTTCCATTTCATCTTTCTACCTCACATTTACTTTTAAATAGAATCCACACTATTGACTTCAGCATATGAAAAGGTCTTTTATAATCCTTGGCAATCTAAGTTGTGCCACTCAAGTGTCCTTCTGCAGATCTTCTTGGAAAAATTCAAATCATATAGTTTGAGGAAAATGCTGATTGCCTTTTAATATTTTAAGTGTGAAAAAGGCCTGCAAAAGTGACTGAACATATAACAATATTATTCACAGACAACTTCACTAAGGAACACTTAAATTTTAGCTTAATTCAGGCAGAGGCACCTCTCATTAATTGGATCATAGCAAATGGATTTTTTTTCCTACCTGCAAGTGACATTTTAGACAAGAATGCAGACACAAATATTTTGAAAAAGAATTGTATTTATTTCTGATGTCTTTTAACTTAAGGAACACAATGTAATGCCTCATAAAAATTCTGAATAAATCCAGTGGTAAATTTAGTTTAATAACCTTAGTCATATACCGCTATTGGAGGACAGTGCTGTGGATTAACTCCCATCAGTATCTAAGCACAAAACAGCTACTCATTCACTTCTCCCTGGAAAGGATAGGAAAAAGATTGGAAGAATAGATGTGAAAAAACTTGTGGGTTGATGTCCTGGTTTTCTCTGCAATAATTGTGTTTTTTTCTAGTAGCAACCACAGTGCTGTATTTTGGGTTTAATAAAAGAATGATGCTGATAATACACTGATGTTTTAGTTGTTGCTAGGCAGTGCTTGCACTGAGTCCAAGAATTTTCAGTCTCCCCATCTTCACCAGTGGGGAGTTGCACCAGAAGCTGGGGTGGAGTTTGCCCAGAACAGCTCACACGAACTGGACAAAATGACATTCCGTACCATGCCACCATGCTCAATCTATAAATTAGCAGGACCAGGAGGGCCTAATTAGTGCTTGGGGAAAGGCTGGGATTGGCCAGCAGGTGGTGAGCAATTGTACTGAATATGCGTATCACTTGTTTTTCCTGTGTTTTGTGTTTTGCTTCTGTCTCTCTCTTTTTTTTTTTTTCTTGCTTTTTATTTTTTTTCCCATTACAAGTAAGGTATTATTTTTATCCTGCTTGTCCTTCCTCTTCTTCTTAAACTGTTCATAATGTTCACAGATTTTTACCTCTATCTGATTCTCCTCTCTGTCTCACCAGGGATGTGAGGGGAGGAAGTGGGCAAGTGGCTGCAGTGGTTTCTCTACTGGAGAGGTTTAAACCATGGTGGTTAAGATAAAGACAAATAATAAGCAAAGGAAAATACAAGCATACAAGCCAAGTAAACCAAGAATTAATTCACCACTTCCCATGGGCAAGCAGTGTTCATCCACCCCAGGAAAGCAAGGCTCCATCATGCAGAATGATGACTTGAGAAGACAAACACCATCACCCTGAATGTCTCCCCTTTCCTTCTTCTTCCAGCATTATATGCTAAGCACAACACCATATGCTCTGGACTGCCCCTTAGGTCAGCTGGGGTCAGCTGTCCTGGCTGTGCCTCCTCCCAACTCATTTTGTACCCCCTGCCTCCTCCCTGAGTGTGATGCAGTTGTTGAATATGTACATTACATATCATTCCCTGGAATTATTGACTTTGCAAAATCTTTGTACAAATTATTATTATTTATTCTGTTTCTTTCAGTAATTAATTCTTAGAACAAAAACAACAAGAAAAACAAAAACAAAAGAAGACAAAAAAAAAGGAAAAAATATGAGTACTATCACATATTATTTTCCTGTATTTTTTAAACTTGATAAATTTTTTTGTGATTTCAAGTAGGTACTCAGATAACTTTGGATTTAGATAGTTCAACAAATTTTGAAATAAGTTTTGCTAATATATCTAGAAACCACAATCGCAGTCTATTCAATAGTAATTGAATAAAAATCTATATTGCTAAAAAGTCAGATATAACATTTCTTTATTATAATACTCTGAGATATGCTTTACATTCATACAAATATAATAAGCATTTTGCAGTGCGGTTAGATAGGAATCTGGCTGTCAGATTGCATGCACATTATATAATTTTTCTTTCCAGTACCACTGGATGCACGGGACAATGAAGAGTATCTATGCAGAATGATGTTGTACATGCTATTTTCACTGACACTAGTTTATAATTTGAAGCAAGAAGCTATGATGTAGAACTGGTATTGTCTACTATAGAGCGAGAAACTGGCATTTACATTTTTATGTAGTCTGTGAAAGACAGTCTCTTTAAACACTGATGCATTTAAACACAGATGCATTGCCTGCATCTGTCTTCTCTGCAAGACAAGTAATTATTTTCTAGGAGTCAGTATATTGAGCATGATTGCATTCACTTAACATCCTTCATTGTCTTTATTTTGAAGTTTCAATGAAGTTGGATTGGCTTCTTAAAGAAGACTAGACTGATATGCTAAATACAATAACATATGTTCTGGAAACTAAAGACTACTTTTTTCATGTTGCTTTCTTTGTGAGTACTGTACACACTTTGTAAGCAGAGAATTACTTCTAGTTTAGATTATACTGTAGATTCTTATTCATGTTTTGTCACACCTTTCTTACATCTATTTTGAAATCTTATAAAAGGTTTCCTTTTTATTTTTACTAATGAGACTTTTTTCCATCCTCCTTGAGTTTTCCAGATTTCTTTTTTTGCATCCAGAAAATAAAATAACAAGAAATAGTCCAGAAGCCACTACAGTATGACACATCAGTGATGAAGATGTTTATGAGGAAAGCAACATTTAAAAAAATCTTATTTTCTGCTTCATGCTACTGATTTGCGTATGGATGCTAATTATCTTACAGAAGCATACTAAGCATTGATGCAGAATGATGTGGAACAGGAATGGCCGTTTCCTTTGTAACAGAGGAAACACCAATTATCTTGTTACTTACTTAATCACTTTCCCACAGCAATGTAGTGTCTAGGCTTTCTCAAAGAAATTGAAAAGATTCAGAGTCCTTTTAAAACCTGTGTAACAGATTCTGTGTAAACTTTCAAGCTTTTTCTTTTGATAATGCCATCAAAAATAAAAACTAGTAATTTCTCTCAATACCTATATAAATGTTGAAGCCACATAGGAACTCAGAATAAATCTGTAGAAAAATATAGATATATTCTTTCCTAATTTTTGGTGTATTGTGTTATTGTAGTGATTTATATTAGGAGGTTTCAATTTATTTAAAATTAATATATTTTACTTAGAAATGCATTTAAATGTGTTGAGATTTCTCATGAGATTAGAGTAATGGATTAACTTTACAAAAGGATTTAATTTGTTAAAATATGGTTCACAAGTTTTGAAGAATTTTCCTTTTTCCATTTGGAAAATGAATAATTTTCTGGGTCTGTGTTTCTCCTCAGGAGGGACTTTGGTGGTCTGGGCTGTTGGCCACCTCAGGACTGCAAGAAGCAGTCTTGGTGATGCTCAGCAGAGTTCAGCGCCTCTTCTGCTTGGGACTCACTTTAAAATTCAAGATCTCTAACCAACTTGGCAGCTTTGCTTTGAGAGTGGTCTGATATTTCTCACCTGCCCACCAGACATTCCCTTCTGTCTTGAGGCTGACCCTGCCATGCACAGAGGGTGTGTAGGCGAATCTGGACCCTTGTCTGCCCCAGCTGCTGCCCCAGGGCTGCCCTGCTCAGCTTGTTCAGCTGCCCAGGACAGTGCCTGGCTGGCCTCGAGCCTGCCCTGTGTCCTGCAGCGAACCCCTCAGCTCAGCTCAGCTCAGCTCAGCTCAGCTCAGTCCCCTGGGTTTGCAGATCCACCTTGCTCTTCTGCTCCTTGGTGCAGCTGTGCAGAAGTAGAAACAAGCATGTGAGTTTGAAAAGAGCCCATTTCTAGATTTTTCCCTGCCCGTTTATAAAACCTTAGTGTAGATTGAGCATGCCCTTAGCATCTAACTCTGTTAGGAGGGAAGAAGGTACAAATATTATTTGTATTTTGTAAAATACTGCTTCAATACACGCACATTGTTTGTCAGCAATGAATGTTAAGACAATTTACAATCATTAATACTCTGGGCACTGGCAAGATAACACTTCATCAATGACATAGTTTAGAATGAGAACTCTATTGAAACAGCTTACTCCTATTACTGTTTCCTTTCTAATATGCATTTCTCCTAAGAGTTCTGTGCATTGCAATTAGTTGTAAAAAGTACAGTTATATTTTTTGAAGAAATAATGAAGATTATGAAAATAAAATAAGCATTCACTTCTAATCAGTCATGTAACTAGTGTACAATACAAAAAGTACAGTCTTGATGAATTTGATTTTTTTATTCCCATTTCTGTTAGCAGTTCTGTTCTCTGTTGAATATTTTTTCAAGACTTTGTTATATTTTTTACATAATTCCAGCTTGCTTAACTAAATTTTAAGCAGCTTAATTCTCAAATTTTAAATATGCTTTTATATTTTCTGGTTTAGGATAATCTTCAGCATAAATTTTTAACTAACAAAAACCCCCCTGGCATCTCCTGTGAAAGATGCATCAGACAGGATCTGGTTAGCTTCCACTACCATCTAAAGGAGATTTTTGTAGTCTCAGACTTCTCATGGAATTATCCTGAAGATTTATTAATTTTAAAGTCTGTTGTAAGCTTTTTAAAGCACAAAGTCAAGAAAGGAGGTCAATCTCATATTTATATTTTAATTTTGAGAAATCTATTTAATTAAAAATCCAGGTGTATTTACTTGAAGTTTATACTTTTTTAATTTAAAATTTTAATTCAAGAAAACCATCTAGTATATAGTTACTATCAGTCCTACAGGAATAATCAACAGTTAACACCATTCCACATGTTGCTGCTTTATTCTGAATTTTATTATTGAAATATAAACAGCCATTTCTATTTTTAGATAAAGGTGTTACTAAGGTTGCTTTTATTATTAATCCAATTAGTCACCATGGCACAAAAGCTGGTGGTGAGTGACGAAGTCTGCTGACTGCACTAAGTTGAGACATTGTCAATACAGATAAACAGGACATCACAGAAGAGGAAAAACTGGAAAATGAGATGATAGAAACAGGAAAAAAATTGTATTAGAAATGAACATCTACAGTCCTAAGTTCTATTAAAAATGCCATAGGCTCTTGTGTTCATTATTTGGAAATAATTGAATTGTGGGTAAGATTTGTGATGAAAGGGAGTTACACAGCCAGAATACTCCAAGACAGATACATCAGGAACTGACAAGTGCTACCTATCTTGTAAATGGCACCACTGAGAATTCATTTGAAATTCTGTGTAAGGCTCTTGTTCTTTGTTGTAATGAAGATGAGCTGAACTGGAACAAGTGAAAAGAAAGACAGGCAGGATGACTTGGAAAAAGAAAAACCCATCTTATGAGACAACACTGCCAAAAATAGCCTAAGAAGGCACAGAATATAAAATATATAATCAGTCATTACCCTATTAAGGTAGGAACAAATTTTATGGCTTAAAATCCATATTAGAATTCTTAGGGAGTGATTTACAAAATACTCTATTTCAAACGTTGTCTGCCTGTGATTATAGCTTAGATATGCTACACTTTCTTTTCTACTCTATATAGCTGACTATAATGTCATATGTGATAGTAATGTTGCTAAAATATATTGTATCTATATATTTTCTATATATAATATATATATGTATCTATATATATTATATATATAAGCCATTTTTACAATCTTGTTTGTAAAATAAAAAGAGGTAAAATTATCTGAATCCAAGCTTGAGGATATTATTTATGATTTGCTGTAACTGATGGTCTAAGACAAGTATTATGAGAAAATAAAATGGTTAAAAGTCTTATCTGCTTCGACACATCAAAATTAGTTATTCAGGTGCACACCTTCTACATTTGAAGCTTTAAAGTTTCATTGTTCTTTGTTTAAAAGACATGGGATGAAATAAATCTTTTCTAAAGGTAGCCAGATCAAAATCAAAACCAAGGGCAGTCAGTGGTTACAAGAACATTTTTTTACTAGATATTACTGTCTAATTAGTGGTATAGCACTGATTTAAAATTTTCAATAACTCCTAAAAATGAGATTAAATTTCTTTATGTTTTCAGGAATGGAAAGTCTCATTCCATTAATATTTCACCTATTTTTTGCCAATTTTAAAATTGCAGTTTACATTTCAGTTAAAGAATCATTTTTTAGATAAGTAATGTGCTTATTAATGTTGTTAACCTCAGGCCAAATCTGGGACTTAGGGGAGCTCTCATGCCCAGTCTCTTTGCTGATGCTGCTCTTTAAGTGACCCCATGGCAACAAGACTAAGCATGTCCAAAAATACAGATACATATGCACGCAGTGCAGAGTTACATCTGTATGGATGGACATTTGTCACAGGGCTTGCAAGGGTTGCAGGATGAAGAGAGAGGCGAGAATGTTGACCTCATGTTCAGAAGGCTTGATTTATTATTTTATGATATGTATTATATTATGGCAATGCTAAAAAGAATAGAGAGAAAGTTCTCAGAAGCTAGCTAAGCTAAGCTAAGAATAGAAAAGAATGAATAACAAAGGTCTGTGTCCCGGCAGAAAGTGAGAACAGCTCTGCCGTGAGTGGTCAGTAAATCCAAACATCCACAGGAGAGCAGTCACGGATCCACCTGTTGCATTCCACAGCAGCAGATAACCATTGTTTACATTTGTTGCTGAGGCCACAGCTTCTCAGAAGGGAGAAAAATCCTAAAGAAAGGATTTTTCACAAAAGATGTCTGTGACAGACATAGAACAATGATCCTCCTAGCACCCACTTAAACCACATCAACACTCCCAGCTGTGAACAACTCAGGCAGATCTTTCTTTTCTTCACTTTATCAAGACAAATGTTCCCGTGTTGTCACTTCCCCCATCCCCAACTCTCCCTTGAGCAAGTGTCACATGCACATCTGCTGACGTCTCTCAAAGCCTGAAAAGCCTTTGCCAATCGTATCTTCCCAGAGTCCCAGCCCATGACTTCGGCGCTGTTTGTCCAGCCTTCACTTCTGACACCAGCTTTTTTAGATTCTAAATAGTATTGACTTGCTGTGCAGTTAATTTTGAGGAAAAAAGAGAATTCCATACACAAACAGAATCCACATATGCAAATACATACACTCACACAGAACAGAGCTGGTTGAACTTTTCATGTTAGCGCTGCACCATTTCTTTAAAGTCCCAACTTTAGTGACCTAAGCTCTAGGGTTTGCTATTTTCTTTAAAATGCACTTTGCATCATGGTTTATATATCAGGGCTTTTTAAATGTATTGAGTTTACTTTTACTGTGAATAAGACATCTTTATAAACCATACTCTTACAAATATATTGATGGGTACATATTTTGTCTTGAAAGTGCTCATCATAATGAAATAAGTTTCAGGATGATTTTAGAGAGTAATGCTACATAAAACACTCAGGATGCAGTGACAAGGTTTTATCTACTGAATAAAAAAAGCTAGAAACAGAAACTTGGAATCTAAATGGCTACTAGAGAGGATAATTTTCTGTATCTCTGAGGTTTGTCTGAAGTCATGACTTTTAAAAAAACCTCATCAACATCTGATTGCAAGAGATCCAATTGAAAAGCATCACAAAATAATTAAAATATAAGCTTCACCAGGAGGTTTTGGACATCTTGTCCTTGTTGGTTATTGTACAAGAAAGAAAGGACTGCAGACAGTGAAAATCATACAGAAAAATCTCATAGGCTAATAGTCTGTTAAGAGATATATCTTATTTATTTCTCAGAAAGAGACTTTGAATTTACTTCACAAAGAGAAACATTTGCTTCAGTCTAAAAAAATAATTTTCTAACTTACAAAATCACTAAGTCCTTATGTATCTTACACTAGAGCATAATTTTCATATTAGTCACCTGAAGAGGGGAAAACTTTCTGGAAAAATAGGAAAGCAGTTAATCTTCTTCAGTGTATCAACTACTGAGTTTGTAAATTCTTGTTTTGGTTGAAGACTACAGGGCATTTAGACAATCTAATGTTTTCTAATGCATGTACAGCTACTCTGTACAGTGAGACCCATCTTATCCTTGAATTTTATAGAAATAGTCACAAATTTTTTCAAGTCAATCTGAATGATTTTTTCTCTAATCCTAGAAGTGGCAGAATTTCACTCAGGAATCATTACTTGTTTTAAAATGATCTTCAGTTCTGAGATTTGATTTCCCCCCTCCCCCCCTTTGGTCATATAAACTGATATCCATGTGTGATGGTTTGACCAGGAAGAAGTGGGAATTCTGGGAAGCTGTGGTCAAACCAATGAATGTTCTGAGTTTGAGACTGGCACCTGGTGTAGCCAGTGGGGTTTGGACACACCTCCGAGAATACACAGGGGTTAAAAAGCAGAGCTCTGGCCCTGGAAGGCTCTCTTGTGATGTCGAGGCGAAGAGGTCAGATCTCCCTCCCCTGTCCAGCCGCTGCTGCTGGGTGGGGGAGGAGCAGCCACGTGGTAGGCCCTGGGCCTGGACAGAGATGGGAGGTGAGGAGGCCTCTCGAGGATGGAAGGGTGGAAGATCCCAGGGAGTCAGCCCTCGGGCAGCAATCCTCCCCCCCCCCAGGAGGGAGAGAGAGAGCCGGCGACACCGAATGTGATAGCAGCCGGCCCAGGAGGAGAAGGGGGGGGGAAGAGTGCCCGGCCGGAGCGGCAGCGTGTGTGGGAGTGCCGCAGCTCCGGGACAGACAGAGACTGAAAGTTTTAACCCCTTTCTTTCATGATTGGGGCCTTGCAAAAATGCTAATCCTCCTCGAAGCTGAATAAGAAGGGAGATAGGAGATGAGATGAGACAAGGACCTGGCCCGAAGAACATGGAGATGATTGAATGGGGAGAGATGATTTGGAGTGGCCTTTTGGCTGGACTTTTCTTGTGGCCATGGACTCAGTTTGTTCCTGTGACACAGAGACTGCACTTAGGGGGAAGCAGTGGCTCAGAACCAGGAGGGTTCATCATGAGGACCCCCCGGCCCCAGGGGGTTGGAAAAATATGGGGGGGACAGATGTCCCAAAGCAGAGACTGTGCCTTTTTGGAGTGAGACAAGGCATCCTTGAAAGACAACCCTAAAAGCAGCTCTGGTCCATGCACAGCGGTGAGAGCACTGGGCATGGAAGGAAGATGTCACAAGCGGCAAAAGGACTTTTTTCCGGGCGGTGCCGAGTGACATGGAAGCACACGAGGTTTCAGTGTGTTTCCAGGGGAAGCCTATGGAACAAGAAGGACTCCTCTCCTCTTCATGAACTGAAGTTTGAGTATACTAAAGTGTGGTGCCAGGCTGGGCAGTTGGTGATTTGGGAGAATGTATCGGATTGGGAAATTCAGGTAGTGGGGAGGAGGAAAGTGGTTTTTTGTAAGGTTTTCAATTTTTTTTTTTTCTTTTCCTTATAGTTTTTCCCTATTTTCCTGTAGTTTAGGTAATAAAGTGTTCTTTATGTTTAAGCTAGAGCCTGTTTTGCTTATTCCTGGTCACATCTCACAGCAGACACCAGGGTGAGGGAATTTTCATGGGGGCACTGGCTCTGTGCCAGGCTCAAACCATGACACCATGTCATTTACCTTTGATATTTTTAATCTGGACAGTTACTGTGCACAGTGCACAATAAATGACAAGATCTTTGTGATTCATTAAGCATAAAGTATCTTTCATAATTGAAGCATCCATGTAAGTGACAAATACCAATGAATAGATATGGGAGAGAAATATCAACTGAGAACTATACTCTAGGGTTTTATGAGACATAACACTGATTGAAGTTTCGTTGTGTTTAGAGAATGATAAAGCTCTCCAGTGAGCTTGATGAGATCTTGTAAAAATGGACTTTACACAGAAAAAAAAAAAATCTGTAAGAATACCAACAGAGTTTCTGGACAAGAAGGCAAATCATAATTTTATGTATTCTACAGAGTTGTTAGTTAAAATCTACTTGCAATTTTTCAAAGTTTGCATGAATATGAGAACCAGAATTTGAACAGTATCAAACTTAAATGACATCAAAAGAAGCAAAGCAAAGAAAGTGTAAGAGGTAGAAGAATCTGAAAGACCAAAAAAAAAAAAAATTATAACAAGGAAAGAAAGAAAGGAAAAGATGGAATAAGCTGAAAGGGATAAAGGGACGTACATGCTTCTGTAATGGGTGGGGAACTAAAGTTACCAAATAGGATACCTATCACTGCCAGAAAATATGATTCTATGGCTGAAAATAGTTGCAGTTTTCAAAAATTTTCACCACTATCTTTTATCTATGAGTAAGAGGGTTGATCAGAAAATTATTTCCCTCTGGTTCTAGTGAGAGCTGCTAACCACGCAGTATTTGCTATATTTGTATCACTACATCTCTGTATGATCTTTTTATTTTCCATTTTTTTTTTCAGTAAACATAGGTAAGATATTTGAAGTTTCAGGATCATCTATAAATCTTTAATAAGGAACTTTAATAGCTCCTTACTAAAATGAATCTCTTAGAGTAGATTTTAGATATAAGTTTTAGACTAAAATTTTGTGGGTCAGAGTTTTCCAGTAAAGTCTTTAATAACTCAGTTCATAGCCTAACCTTTATAATAGTATTTTAAGTTATAGATGGGCAGAAAAATGCACAATTCCAAGACATTTTGTCAAGCCCTAATTTTCAGTAAAATTCTTGTTCTCTGATCAGTGAACAAATCCTGAACCTGGTTGGAGGCCTGATCAGCCCAATTCTTTTCCAGAATAATGTAACAGAAAGAGTCCCTCAGCTTCCCCTCCCATTTGGAAATGTCCTGATTCTTAATTAAGTTACTAGCATGTCTGAAAAAGTGCTATACATGTTAATAACACCAAAACCAATAACAATGATAACAACAGCCACAGAAAAATAACATATATACTAACCAGCACTATAGTGTGACTGTAATTTGAGAGTAATACTTAGTACATTAAAAGTTATATAGAGACTAATAAACACCTTTGGCCTAAAAATTTATGTTCAGGACTATGGTTATTGCCTCATAAACAAGAAAAACCCCTCAAATTACCATAATCAACTCTGCTACTTACCATGAGTAGAATGCTAAAATCTCTACACTGGTTTAAAGTAAAATGAAGCATAAATTCATTCCTTTTGTGGTTTGGATTGTGCATTTTTGTAAGTCTAAAGAGAGAAATCTGTGTACCAACCACCAATTTATTGGAGCATTGCTAATTTGCATATCTAATTTCAAGCTGTACTAATTGCCTTTGAAAATGCCAAGCTTGTTTATTAGCCATTTCTTATTTTCCTGAAGGAAGAGTCTATTTACACAGAAGCATTCTCCATAACTGGAAAATCATTATCCTGGGACCTAAGGAAAAAAATAAACCAACATTTCAAATATATCATGGCTAGGTACAGTTCTTTTGTCTTATATAATGAAATTTTGCAATTATGTTAGCAGATGCCTTCAGGCATTTCAGTGGAGGCATAATTTCTATTAAGTGTTTTATCTGCTTTAAGTATCATAAATTTGAATATTCCGATTGCTTTACAAGCACCACATAAATATTTTGCTTTTTTTTGTATATATCTCATTTAATTGTATAGGTCCAGACAAAAAGCATTACGAAGTTTAATTCATGTGTGCTTATTCCATTAAAAATAAATTGCATAATTCCTAAAATGTCTAGTCATAAAATAAATTTCCATAGCTGCCCTCTCTGTCTTAACAGAATTCTTTTAGTTGTTTACCTACTAAAAAGCCCAACCATAATAAAGTCCGTTTTACTATGGATAAAATAGAAATAATTACATGTTTAACATTCAAAGTTTTATTTTTTTCTGTGATAGGAAGATATAAACTGCTAAATTTAGTAATGCTGTTGCTAAACTAGAGACTAATATGTAAATAGAAACAACTGTGGTAATTGGGAAGTAAAACATTTAATAGACAAGAAAATCAAATTTAGGTGTAATACCAATATTTTAGAAGAATCTAGAAAGCTTTATTGTACATTATGCCTCTGGAAGGAAAAAATTAAAATTCACTTTCCAATTGTTATAAGACTATAAACCAGGACATTTTGTCCATGTTTTTAAAACTGTGAAATATAAGAAGCAAAATGAGAACAGTTTTTGTAGAGAATGTTGATATTTATCTTAATGTAAAATTCAGAGCAGATACAGAAGCTCATCCTTACTCACCAGTTCTCACTATTAACACCAGATAAATTAACAAGGTGGTAGCAACTGGTTTTAGTTAGGTTTTTACTCCTTATCTTAAAGCAGGTTATTCACCCTATCTCATTTTCCCACTCATGTGCTTAGAAGAGGGAAGGAAGGAAGTGGCGGAAGGAAGTGGCGGAAGGAAGTGGCGGAAGGAAGGAAGTGGTGGAAGGAAGTGGCGGAAGGAAGGAAGGAAGTGGCGGAAGGAAGGAAGTGGCGGAAGGAAGTGGCGGAAGGAAGTGGCGGAAGGAAGGAAGGAAGGAAGTGGCGGAAGGAAGTGGCGGAAGGAAGTGGCGGAAGTGGCGGAAGGAAGGAAGGAAGGAAGGAAGGAAGTGGCGGAAGGAAGTGGCGGAAGGAAGTGGCGGAAGGAAGTGGCGGAAGGAAGGAAGGAAGTGGCGGAAGGAAGTGGCGGAAGGAAGTGGCGGAAGGAAGTGGCGGAAGGAAGGAAGGAAGGAAGGAAGGAAGGAAGGAAGGAAGGAAGGAAGGAAGGAAGGAAGGAAGGAAGGAAGACAATTTTTTCATTCATAACATGACAGTGATCAAGTTAAGAACTCAAACATAAAAAACTGCAAAGGAATCAGAGAAGTATAGAATATCTATCTATCTATATAAGTATGGAATCATTAATGTTGGAAAACACTTCTAAGATCACCAAGTCAAACCATCAACTTAGCACCATCGCTATTCACCACTAAACCATGTCCTCAAGTGCAGTATCCACACAGCAGTATACATTCAGACATACAACTGATGGTTGAGGTAAGTGCACCAATAAAAAGAAGCATAGCAGAGACAGCTCTTATCAAAAGAAAAATATATAATTTTCCTTATATGGAAATATCAGCAACTTTAAAATTTTATTGAAACATATTCCTATTTTAAGGAATATATATATAAGGGCTAGCATAAAAATTGCATTATCCATAATCTGTTGTGGATAATAATAATCAATAATATAAATAATGATATAATAATAAAAATAATAAATATATGAACATTTAAAATTATAATATAATGATAATGATGATGATGATGATAATAATAATAATAATAATAATAATAATAATAATAATAGTAATTTGCTCTGCGCTATCAGAATCACAAGAATTCATGGAGAGATGTGAGTTTGTGAAATGTGACCTTTTAATAGGATCCAGTTATTTTTTTCTTTAAACCATAAAATTAATGATCCAAGAGGTACAAAAAATACCTTTAGGATGACTGAAACATATTGTAATTTGCTATCTAAAGTTTATAATTTGAAATTTCATAAATTTCATCTGTATATGTACTAAACTAAGGATTTGCAGTTTGGAGTCATAGTTAATCTGTGATCATGGACATGGTACATAAAAATATCAGCAGCACTTGTCAGATTTATTTTAATAACTTACAGTAATAATGAATTGTGAGAAGGAGAATAAATAAATTGGGGCAGGGAAAGCAAGTATAGGAAACATTTGTAGCGAATATGGCTAAAGAAATACCTGACCCAACCGAAAGTAGCTCCGTTATCAGAAGCTCACTTACAGCTTTTTCTTTTCCCAAACCTGACCTACAAATCTCAGGACAGTGGAGCTATACCTAACCTTTTGCATCACAGCCATGGTAGGCATTATACATGAGTCATATCTACTTTTGACAGATTTTGTTCACATCAATCTAGTTAAATTAAATGCTTGTGGAATGACTATATTGTTTAAATGCATTTAATAATGTAATGATAATCACGATAACATATTGTGACATATCGCAATTGTTAAAAGGATCTTCTGAACTTTCCTGATAAAAATTTAACATTTTGCCATAAAACCCACCCTTGATTCATTTCATGAAAAATACTTTGTCTTTTTCTTTTTTAAATTTTATTTTATTAGATGTCTTAAGAATAGCTTTGGTTCAGTAATAACTAGTAAGTTGTGTTGTTTTCCATTTCTATGAGAAAAAATGCTTACAACTATTACACGCATTTTTGATTTAGTGATTTGAACCAGTTGAGAGATGTTCAAGATTTTTCAAATATTTTAAATTGATTCAAGTGAAATATTATTGGAAATGTGGAATTTCTTGTCAAGAACTGAAAAGATAATAACTTTTAAAAGAAATATTTGTCATTATCCTTAAGATCTGTAGATATTTTGCTGAAAAACTGATTTGACCCTGCACTCATTAGTCTACAATATTCTGTTTAGAATACTTTGTTTTTCTTTTTTTTTTTTTCACAATTATAGAACCATTTAGATGGGAAAAGATCTAAAAATCGGTGAGTCTAACATAAATCTAACACTGTGAAGTCACTACTAAAACATGTCCCTAAGTGCCACATTTACATATTTTTTCAATACCTCCAGGAATGGTGACTTAACCACCTCCCTGGGTGTCTTGTTCCAATACCTCAAATGCTTTTTGGTGTAAGAATTTTTCCTAGTGTGTAATCTAAGCCATCTGTGGGGTAGCTTGAGGCCATTTCTTATTGTCCTGTCACCCGTAACATGGGAGAAGAGGCCGACCCCCACCTGGCTGCAAGTTCTTTTCAGGTACTTACAGGTCATGATGTGGCTCCCCTGAGCCTCCTTTTTTACAGGCTAAACAACCCACGGTCCTTCAGCTGTTCACCATAAATCTTGTGCTCCAGACCTTTAATCATCGTTGTTGCCCTTCTTTGGTTGTGTTCCAGTCATTGTCTCTCTTGTATTGAGACGCCCAAAACTATACACAGGATTTGACATCTTTCATACATTCTAAATTATCTTCACATGCTGTTTACTCATCTATTTTTTTTAAGATTGTGTTAATTAAGCACTACTGAGGACATTGCTTAATATACTACCCAGGAAATTTGTTGCTTTAATGAGTTCATGATTTGATATTTTAATCTTTATTGTGTGACTGAATGTAAGAGATGCTAGAAAAGCGTAGTACTATTGCTATGAGTAAAATTTCACATTTCATGCTACACAACAAACACTTATTGCTTGCTTGCAGTTTAAAAAAAGAAAAAGAAAAGGAAAAAAATGAAAAGGAAAAGGAAAAAAGAAAAAGGAAAAGGAAAAGGAAAAAAAAGAAAAAGAAAAAAAAGAGAAAAAGAAAAAAAAAAGGGGAAAAAAAAGAAAAAGAAAAAGAAAAAGAACAATGTCATCTTGTCAAAAAGAACATACATAAATTCTAGTTAATTCTGAGACTCTTCAGGAATGAGGCACCTTTTCAATAGTTTTTTTTATGAGCTTTAACATCTTTAAAGGGAAATGTTTTGAAGAAAGAAAATAACACATAATAAGGAAACTCAAGGTAGATAGACGTACAGTGTTAAATGCATTCATATTTTATCTTGTTTACATTCATCAATTTTATTTTATCTTGTCTTTACCCACTGTAATTTACAATATACAGAATGGACTATATTTCAGAAATATGAAATAGTAAATTTTAATGTATAACAACTATCTTTGTAGAATAAAACATCTTGAGACTTCACATCTTTATGTGATTCAATTTAATCTGGAATCTGTCAGTGGAGCAGAAATGGTTGAACCATGTCTGTCACTTCAAGAAATATGATCACATTCTTATTATTTGCTGTCATACCAACATAGTGCTTGTAAGAACCATGTTCCTGTAATGTGAGGTTATGTACAATGAAAGAAACCTCCATTATTTCTGATACCTTCTGAAATTGTTTCAGTTACAAAATAATTAATAATGTTCATTATTTGATTACGTGTGCTGGTTTTGGCTCAGGTAGAGTTGATTTTCTTCACAGTGGCTGGTGTGGGGCTGTGCTATGGGTTTGTGATGAAGACAGGGTTGATAATACAGAGATTTTTTTTATTGCTGAGCAGTGCCTGTACAGAGTCAAGGACTTTTCTGCTTTTTGTACCACCACACTTGTCAGAAGACTAGGGGATACATGAGAAATTGAGATGAGGCACAACTGTGACGGGTGACCCAAACTGAACAAAGGGATATTCCAGACCATATGAGATCATGCTCAGTATATAAAGTGGGGGCAAGAAGGAGAAAGAGGGGGATATTTGGAGTTATGGTGTTTGTCTTCCCAAGTCACCATAATGCATGATGGAGCCCTGCTCTCCTGCAGATAGCTGAGCACCCGCCTGCCCATGGAAAGAGGCAAATTATTTTATTGCTTTGCCTTTCTTGTGTGCACAGCTTTTGCTTTTCCTAATAGTTGTCTTTAGCTCAACTCATGATTTCCTGGCTTTTATCCTTCTAATTTTGTCTCCAGTACTGCTGATGGAGGAGTGAGCCAGTAGGTATGTGATGCTTGGATGCTGGCAGGGGTTAAACCATGACAGTACATCAACAATGGTTCAAAGTTTCAGAAATAATGGGTTATTATTCTTTTTGCCTTTGCAAACTGGTCTGGTACCACATTTTTCTCTTACTTATAATAAGGTTTGCATATGTGTGCACCTTGAAAATAGCAACTGTTCTGAAGAGTTGACAGAAATTCAGAGAGTTGATTGGGTCCTCTGGCCAATAGAGACATGAATATACACCAATATTCAACAGCATTAGCTGATTTAGAGGAATTTTTAATC
The DNA here is from genome assembly GCF_047830755.1 of Zonotrichia albicollis. Classification (NCBI taxonomy): domain Eukaryota; kingdom Metazoa; phylum Chordata; class Aves; order Passeriformes; family Passerellidae; genus Zonotrichia; species Zonotrichia albicollis. Next base: position 140,643,709 of record NC_133819.1, read on the forward strand.
TCACTAGGTAAGGCATCCCTGTTTCAAGAAGTGAAGCTTGTAAGCACTATTCCAGATGCTACCTAGAGGTGGTTGCTTATGTTGCTTCTTTGTCTGAAACTGTGAAATCTTTAAAATATATGTCATCTTTGAAATTGTTGCAATATCCTGAGAGTGTAAATGCAGTATATTTAGAGTGTAAATGTTGAGGCAATTGTGATATTTCAAAAATTCTTCTACCGGAATCAAATACACAAATGCCCATTATGATTATTCTATTGTCTATTGTAATAATTAAATGTGTCTTAAAAAGGGAATAAATTGCTTATTCAGAGAGTTTGACAAAATATAACCTTAACATTTGGCAATGGTATACATGTGCACTAGGAATACTGTAGATGGACAATAAAATAAAACTGATTCATTAGTAAAAACCACAGTAATTTAAATATAAATGTAGTAATTTATGTGATTTTAGGGTTTTTTTGTTTCCTGGTAAGCATAAATATTTTCATGCTTAGTTTAACTTATATTATAGTGACACCTGAAGAGCTATATTTTTTATTGCAATGTTGTCTATTTGAAAAATTGCCTTTAGTTAAAAATGTGATAACTAGCCCAAATGAGAGAGTCTGCTTTCATAATTGCAAACAAAAATTAAAAATGTGCAAAATTTGCTTTGGTTAAGCTCCTTGCTCCAGTCTTTATTCTGTAGGTAGATATTGAAAATTTTAAGGAATTTATATTACGTGGTTTCTTTACTAAAAATGTAGTATATCCTTCAAAAAAAAAGCCCTCAAGCCTATCACATTAAATTGCCATAATATATTAGCTTTGAGACCATATCATGCACATTAAGTGAATCGTATGTATCAGTTTTTCCCATGTGTCTGCTGTGCTTCTTAGAGGAGCATTTAGAAGCACAAGTTAGAATAATTAAAAACATTTCAAAGTAACTAGGATTCCAGAGTGTCTCGATCTGTATGCATCATTCAAGAGACATAGGGGGCTAATATTCATCGAAGGATTGTGCCATACTTCCTTTATTCATCACTTCTGAGTATCTTGACCTTCATTTATTTGTCACTGACTATTTTTTTTACTGTATAATCAGCTTCAAAATTTCCCTTTCTCAAAATTTTCTTACAAAATAATTATCTCTGCAATCTGTCTTCTAAAGCATGGTGCAAGATACATTATCACATGGGTAATGCAGGGAGAAGGGGTTGAAAATGGAAAATTGACTGGGAAGCAAAGGAATAAGAGTTGTTTTCACTCAAAGAAGACCTTACAGCTGGAAGACACTAAGAATATTTGGTGTGGTTATTTTACATGTTGTGGTTACCTTGCGTTTTTCTGTCTACCTCGGGGAGTGGAATTTCTGCAGAAGAAAACAGGATGTTGTAAAAAGACCTAAAAACATTTTTCACAGGCCTAGGCCTCCCAGTGGAAGAGAGATACAAAGCTTGGAGATTGTAAAAGCACAGTCTTGTGAAGGAATGCATGTGTGGGAACCCCTATGATGTGTTAAAGTAGGGGATAAACATGGACTTCTTGTCCTTGCTAAGAGAGAATGAGCTTAGCAGTGTATGTGTCCCCATTTTGCCAGTGTGATGACGGAATAATTCTACTCTTTAAGCACTTCATCTCTGGATTTTGGCCATGTTGGTTACATGCAAATATTTGATTCTAACTCTTCATGTAGTTGTTACCAGAATGAAACCTACCTGAAGAAAAACATGCTGTTTCCTGCAAATATTCATTTTTTATGAACACCATCTACTGTAAACTGTATTTCTTTATTCCAGGTTTATCTTTCAAATGTTGTTGCACTGTATGTTTGAAACCGTTATTGCAATAATTGCAAGCAACAATTTTCCCAATATTTATGCAACAAAAATTAAAAGAGAGAAAGCTTTTAAGTTGGATTTCTCACTCCAAATGTATAAATGCAATAGAGTATTGTGTGAAACTTTATTAAATCTGATCTCTACATTTGTTACATTTTCTAGTCTAGCAAGTACTTTCCAATGATTAGTTCCAAAATGGTAGCCTGTATTTTCAAAGATTTCTTTTGGTGTGAATAGGTTATAAAGTCCTCACACAATTTTTTCTTTCTGACATCTGTTTCACCAGATTTGGATCACAAATAAAGGAAGCATCGTACATTCTGTATTTTATGTTAGTTTGAATCCATCTGTCCAAGAAAGACCACATATTCAATCACAAGTTGGACTGAAATAAAATACTTTTTATAACAAAGATAATCTCTAGTTATGAAATTTCCCTGACAGAAGTTAGCATTGAACTTGGTATTCTAGTAATGACATTTTCTTTAAATTCCATACAGCTAATAAAATATTGTCTGTATTGACATCTCTTAATCTATTACTAAAAGGCAATTTCAAATATCAAACAATCTATACTACATCTAACCCTCTGTAGTTTAAAGAATTGCAAAAAGATCACTTGAGATAACCTCAGTAATTGGATTCTGTTCTGTATAAGCATTTTTGAAACATATTATAAGGAAAGTAAATCCAGGGCAGATGGATAAAGCAAAATTTTAATTACTTCTTTACAGGAACGTACATTCTCCCTCTCCATTCAAAATCAGATGGAAACTTATAAAATGCTGACAATAAATAGAACACATAACAGACTGTGTTATTATTGGTCACCAGCTCTTTAAAAGTTCTGTTTGTTCTGGAGGTTTTTTTCTTTTTTCCTCCTGTCTATACCAGAAAGGTGACTCAGCTTGAGGTCATCTTGAGGTGATGCCTCTGGCTCAAAAGTTGAAGGTACATATGCTCTTCAACAGCTGTCAAGGTGCTGTCTGAAAAATACGGAAACTGTTTTCTTCATTTAATGTTTTAAATAAAAAATGCATATTTCTCTCTATTTCTATCAAAGATTGAATGTTATTTTCTTATGCACTTAGCAATTCCTTTTTGTACTAAACTAAAATATTATTACTTTTTTGCTAAAGAAAGTAATATGCATTTTATTTGTCTATGTACGAATGGCCATATATTATATATATATATATATATAAAATATATATATATTCATATATTACCGGTTATATATATATGTGTATATATGTATGTAATATATGTTATATATATGTGTGTGTGTGTTTGCATATATATACACACACACACATATACATAGATATATTATGTTAGACATATATATACATATATTACTGGTTTCATCCTACACTATTATCTGCCTACAATTTTGCTTATTTCTACTTGTGCTATTTAAATTTTAGTCTCCCTTCAGAATTTTTTCATGCTTATATTGTCTAATAGTAATCTAGAATGGCTCACCTAGGTGAAATAATACTGTAAAATCAGATTCTGAACTGCTAGAATTAATTTGACATCTCAATTGAATGACTTTCAATACAAGTTACTGCAAAATTCTAAAATATCCTGTACAATCCAGGATTTTAGGACAAGGAACTTTCTTCTTTACTTTTTATATATTGGTAAATGTGGTTTTATTCATAACAGCTTTATTCTACGTCTTAAGTTCATTCAGTCACCAGCTGATAATGGTATTATCAATGCTGCATCATAATTTTAGCACAGAAGAGGAATTAACTTTAAGTGTTAAATGCAAAAGATTGTTCAAAGATTTTACGTGGATGTTAGTGAAATAGCAAACTTGAAAAAATAATGAACTTTGCATATTAAGCAAATGATATTTGAAAAGCTGATGTAGATTTTTTAATTTCCTTAATAATGTTTGGGTTTTAAAATCCAGAAATAAAAGTGTTTTCATTCCATGTGGTGTTGGGTCTGGTTTCAACATATGGGTTGCTACTGTTTCACAATGTATGGCTGGACTTATGCAAAATAATTAAATGGAAGATATTTTAAATAAGTAGTTATTTAAAATATTCTGTTGAAATTAGCAGAGTATCATGATAATATGTACAAATACCTCTAATTATGAATTTATTTGGAGAATCTTAATTATTGAATAATCTTGATACATTTTGGTGAGCATGATGAGGAAAAAATTCTTAATTCTATATTTAAAATTTATCTGCTGCTAACTGTTCTATATTAAAAATTTTCTTTATTTCTGTACTAAAATCTTACTCCAAACTATATGATCATTTTATATTCAATATAACTTTAAAAATAAATTATATAAAAATATTTTAATGTCTTTTTCAAGATCCATTACCTTTATATAGCATTTGAACATAATATTTGAATAGCTAATAGTGGTATAATTCACTGAAATCTGTCCGATTAGGTCTGATCCAAATCAGTTTCCATATAAATCTATTATGAGCTGCCTTTGTGGAAAAATAAATGCAATAAAAAGAGGAAACATTGCTCTAGTTATCTGTGTTGTATTGCATTAACAATAATTGTTCTAATTTATTAAAATTTATTAGCAGTATTAAAGTAGTGAGTTTTTAAATTTAGCTAATTAGAAACATCTTATGTTCACTTACTCAAATCATCCCTTTGATATTCCTGAAAAACAGATAAAAAGACTACTGAAGACTTAGAACAGTAATTTGCTGATTAGGACAGATTTACACTTTTCAAAGCATTATATTCAAGGAAATTATTAATTTTCTACATGAAGGGACAGTTTTTATATGCAAAAATATAAAAGCTCTTTTCGCCAGAGATCTCTGCTCTCATTCCATGTTGATTTTAATGAAAGATGTAACCATTCCTCAATTCAGAATGTAATGATACCTTCAGAACTTCAAACTCCATCCTCTTTCCACGTGGTTTGGGTGAGGACAGACAAGGTTGGTTTGGGTGAGACTGTGGTGGGTGTCTCCTGTGGGTCACCTGCCAGTAAGGTGACCTGAAACCAACCCATCAGGCACTCGGCAGAGTCGGCAGCACCCTCACACTCGCCGGACCCTGCCCTCACGGGGGACTCCAGCCAACCTGATACCTGCTGGAGTGTTGTGGTGTGAAGCAATATCCTCTTTTAGCTGTCCCAGTTTCCCAAGTGTGCCGAACTCTCCCTTCTTATCTGCAGTGTTTGAAATCTTATCTAGAATGAATTTTGACAACAGCAGAGCTTGGTCCTCAGGCTTAGCCCACTCCCCCTCGCCCCACAGATGTTCTTAAGTAATGTTATTATTTTCTAAATCTTTGGCACCTTGAAGGGTTTGTTTAAGTTCCTCCACGAGCTCCCTGAGAGATCTCTCCCAGGACCTTTCCCATAGATCGAACTCTGACTAGGTTAGCAGGCACCGGAAAAGATCTACAATGGCAGCAAGAAACAAATTCAAGGGATGTTAATGTAGCTCTCATCATGCTTCTAAAAATTTCACTATTTCTCCCAAATTCTAATTGACTTATAAGAAAATCTCCAGGAGGTTCCTGGAGGACTTTATTGACAGCTTCTTGACTCAAGTGAGAAAGGAGCCAAAAGAGAAGTATTTTGCTGAACCTTGTACTCTCAAACAAGAAGATGCTTATTGGCACATAAAGGGGGAAGGTAGCCTTGGCTGCAGCAGCCATGAGATGATGCAATTAAGGTTCCTGAGAGGAGGAAGCACAGCAGAAAGCAGGATCACAGTGTTTGACTTTGGGAAGGCAGACTGATCACTTCAAGGATCTTTTGAGCATAGTCACAGAGAATAAGGTCCTGGAGGGACAAAGCACTTGAGAAAGCTGATTAATATTCAGGAATAACCAGCTCCAAGTTCAAGAGCAGTCCATCACAACAAGGAAGAAATCAATCAAGAAAGGCCATGTGGCTGAAAAAGTATTATCTATTCAAAGACAAAAAGGAGGCATTCAGAGGGTGGATGCAAAGATGGATAATATGGGACTAAATGGAAAATTAAAAAGAAACTAAAACTATGCAAATATTCAGAAAGGATAGATAAGAATATTAAAGTAATTCTAAAACTAATTAGCTTAATACTTTATTTTGGGTACATTAATAGAAATCCTGATATAGAATCAAATAAGGTATTAAAGGAAAAGAATTAATAATAATTAGAATGGCTTTCTAGATATTTTTTTTTAATTTGGCTCCTTTTTCTGACAAAGACAGAATTGATTGGAATATTGGTCAGTTCACAATTCAGTGTCCCATTTTTACATTTTAATTTTAAAGACCTATAATGTTTTAAGAAAAGTATGGTTGTGAAGATGATCAAGGCATTGGACAAGGGAAGTTGTGAGAATCAAACCTTGGAGATGTTGACAAGATGTTTTACAAGTTATGAAGTCTCCTTTCACTTTTAAGCAGGAGAGTTTGGACTATACAATCTTTGGAAGTGTTTTCAAATATCATCCATTCTGTGATTCTGTGAATACTAAAAGACATTACTTGAAATAACCCGTATTGGACTGACATATTTAAAAGCAGAATTTTCAGAGGGGAATCATGTTTGAATAATGTTTTTTCTAGGGAAAGTCCAAACTGATTGATATTAAAATCAAATCTGTTAAGTCTTTATTATATCCTCTTGAAGTAGGTGTCAGTTCAATGTTGATTACATTTCCAGATGGTGCAAAGATTGACAGAATGATAATAAATCATGAGGACAGAGTAATCATATAGCAAATTTTGTACGGAAACATGAACTCACCTCATTTGAAGAATAAAAAATAAAATGTTCTAATAACATAGGAAAATTATGACTAGATTAGGAAACAGTATTATGAAAGGCTGTGACTATAACAGGCTATAGGGGTCATGTCATATCCTGGTCAGAACTGCAGAAAAGGAGGCCGATCTTTAAAATAATAAATAGAAAAGTAAGGAAAGTAAAAGTTAAGAGGAGATTTGTGACTAGAGTGTAGTGAACACATTTTTTAATACCAGAAATAAAAGATTTTAAGAAATAAAAAAAAATTTCTCAAAAGAAATAGCATAGATTCAAACATCTTGTGAGAAATAGGACAGATTTCTGTAGAATTCAACAGAAAAAGCCATGTTGAAAAAACCAGTCTCTGGCTTAACTGAAAAACAAATGAAGTCCAAAGTTGATTTCTTTCTTTGTTTTGTAGGGACTTTCTGTTTTTGTTTTTTTTCTGTTTTGTTTGTTTTTGTTTTTAAAGAATGTTGAACTTCTTTAAAGAAAAAAATTAAAAGAAAATGGTGAAATACCCGTGTTTTGGTAAGGAGATGATTTCCTGAATGTAGCCTCACACAAATATATGATCATGTGTTCCATACCATACTACTGAGCAAAATATAAAGCAAGAAGATACACAGGAAATGGGAAAAACAGACCTAGATACATCTGCTTGCCTTATACCCTGTGCATTGACTTAGGATAACTTGTAAAATCAAGAAACTTTATACTTTTAATATTAATTTATTTTGTATGCAAATACTGTGATCCTTCTGAAGCCACAGAAATATTTTCAAGTATAAGACAAAGTATTTCTAATCAGACCAGAAAAATCTTCAAGTACTTTACTACAGAAAGAAGAAATAAAGTAAGTCCAATGTCTTAAAAGCCAGTGTGACTATGAACCACTATTCTAGGAAAGATATAATACAAAATATCTAGTGAGTTGAAATTCACTTCACTTTATTCATAAATTAGTTTCCAGAGTACAAAGACCTTTATGTAATGCAGTTTGACTTTCTGAATAATACAACTTACAGTAATATACTTTATCAATCTACTATTACTGCTACAAAATATGTTAGGGTAAAGCTTAAGCTTCAGAAAATCAGTTTCATTGTACACTGACATTATTAAGAAACTGAGACTTCAGTGCAACACTTCCAATGTCATTTTTTCCAGTATCTCAGTATTGTATACTGCCTGTTTTCAGCTGGGATAGAGTTCATTTTCTTCTGAGTAGCTGATACTGTGCTATGTTTTGGTTTAGAATGAGAATAAATTGATAAGCACACTGAAATTTTTATTATTATTAAGCAGTGCTTACCCTGAGGACTTCTCAGTGTTGTACACTCTGCCAGTGAGGAGCTGCACAAGAAAAATTGGGACCAAGCATAGCAAGGACAGCTGATCCAAACTGAAATAATTGATATTCCATACCAGAGACCATCATGCCTGTTCTATACTGTAACATAATCTCTTTAATAAATTAAAAATAGTAAGGTTATATTAAGGACATTTTCACAGTTCTTGTCCTGATCTGTTATTTATTAGATATAACATATTTACATACAGCAGTAGAACCATATTTATTAGTTATTGTACCATCACTTTTATTGTCCTCAAATCTTCAGTGTTTTTGCTGGAGATATTAAAACTAAAAGCTTAATATTGGTCTTCACATTTATGAACCTGCTCACTATCCTTGTATTGATTCAACAAACCAAGTTATGAATTACCAGTCTATTATAGCATTAAACAGAGTCCTTAAGGTTTCTTTATTGCCCAGCATGTCACCTAAATCATTTTCAGAGCCTCTGCTCTTCAATGTAATGTTCAGTGTGCTGTTCAACAGATTTCCATCATCTGATATATTATACTAGATCTTATTTTACATGTTATTCTAGAGTTTACCTGGCAGGCAGTTGATGTTGCTGCAGAGATCTCCCTGACCAAAAGGCACAAAGGGATCAAAGTGATGGCTTCTACAGTATTGGCTTCAATAGAATGATCTTAAAATAATGGGACCTTCCTCTATCCGCTACTTCTGAGTTACTGGGCATGCTGAAAAACTGTGAGCATAGAAGAGCACATGAGTTCAACTGTTCCCCAATAATTCTGGTAAATCTTGCAGTATCGAGGTGTATGTTTGAAGTCTACAGTGTTCATTGTTAAAGAAATTATGATAAATTATTCCAATTCATAAATGTAATAAGTATAATTATACATCATTATAACTTATTATCCTAATTCCACAGATGGTGAACAGAGGCAGAGGGATTAAAATATAAAAAGAATTCACTGAGGAAAGAGTGAAAAAACTTGTTCACAATTTATTTTCATTCAGTTGAGAGAGTACTACGGATTTTCAGCATGGTCTCTGTCAGTAACAGCAATCCCTTCAGATCATCATTTTTGTTCCAAGCTTGGGTAATTCAGCATGTGCTTCTCCAGTCTGCTTTAACTCAGGATTTCTGATAGTCTTCCACCTTCATCCATAGCCTGTACCCAGCTCAGCCCATCTCAGAAATCTGATTCCCATTCTAACAGATTAACAGTGCAGTGGAGACAAAACTCCTTCCACCTCTTCTTGTGCAAAACTTTCATTCTCTGAATGAAAAAAAAAAAAAATACTGCTCATTTCCAGGGCAGAGGCTGCTTAATCTGCAGGGCATCGTGGCCAATTTATTTGTTCTGTCAAGAACTACCTTAAAACAAGTAAAGTACAGCTTTTCCCATTCCATTTAAGATTTTTATAGGGAGAGATATCAGAGAAAATACCCTTCTTTCAAATGTCAAATTGCAATTTTGAAATTCAGCACTGTTACAATTTATTAAAAAACACAAAGAAATTTAAAAAATCACAACTGTCCAACACAAAACTACCAACCACAATGTCCCTATAAATCTCCTAGAAAATTCTCCATGCTTGTGGATTATTTCTGAATTTTTAGAAATAAATGTAGCTTACTCTGACATAGAAATGCAGTGAAGAATTAAATCCAAACAAATGTTTAAAGAAAAGTTTATATGGAATGAAAAATTGAAATAGCTTTATGTTGTCATTATAAAAAAAGTATCAGAAAAACTCAGCAATAATCAGTAGAAGAGATTTCAAATGGTAATAAGTCAAGAACATTGAGAACATAATTTATGATGCTATGCTGGTATTACAGTATTATTAAGTAAATCGTGAAATGCCACACAAGCTGTTTTCATGCTGAGACTATTTTTATAGTTACTGATGAGTTAATATTTCCATTCAATTATATAGGTAAAAATCTTTAATAATTGCTATCAATGACAGGAGTGAACTTCAAATAGCTCTAAATAAATACTAATGCTGCAATTATTAAGAAGCATAACAAAAGCACCTTTAAAAATTCTCATGGGATTTATCCTCATTATCATAAAATTTATGATTAACTAAAAATGCCACCACTATTAATTCATTATATAAAATACCTTATTTAAATGTCTGACAAAAAATTTGAATTCATATTTCATCTATCACCATTGGCTTTAACTTTCCAGCATTTGTGCAGTTCTAAAATTGCACTTCAATATTGAGACTAGTAAAAGGAAACTATAATTTCAGAAATGAACATTCACTTTATGCAGGTATGAAATAACTAGATGTATTCCCATCCATAGAATTTAAAATGTTCATTGTTTCTGTCATAAATATCATATTGGGGAAAAAGTAAGTTTTCTATGAATCTTTTCCTATTGCATTTTAACTATAACTTTTGCAAAGAACTTGACACTCTAATACTACCTCTTAAAACATGTATCTTAACAGCATATTCTATACATCTATTTATGAGCATTTAGTTTAACATTCTATCATTTTATGAAGCCCAGAGTTATTGAAATAGCAGTAAAATGCACAATAAAAGAGCATCAGTTACATGAATATAAATCAAAACACTTTCTCATAAAAATATAAAGCAGTATTGCTTGAAGTTACATAGAATGAAAGAACCTCAGAGACTACATATTTAATTTGTAAGGATGTTTGCTGCAGTTGCTCCACAACTGTCTGTTAGAGTGAGGAATAGCCCTACTGTCTGAGATTTTTGGATTTCTCTGCCTAAATTCCCATGATCCTCTGGTTTCTTTTCCAGGAATATAATTTCTATAGAGGTTTAAGGGTAGGATAAGGATATAGTTTGAACATCATGAAGTTCAAATTAATGATCGAACTACCTAGTGATACATGTCTGCCTCTCTTTTTTCCCAGCTGCTTCCATGCTGAACAATTTTGTATGTGGTATCAGGTAAATTATTTAGCAGCAGGGAAAAAAAAGGGTAGTTTATTATAGGCTGAGTAATTCAACCAAAAAAAAAAAAAAAAAGAAACAAAACCACCAAAAAAAAAACCCACCAAAAAACCAAACCAAGACAAGACAAAAAAAAAAAAAAAAACACAAAAAAGAAAAAAATCCAGAACCAAATAAATGACCAGAAACAATAAGGAAAAGATATTGCTAGAAATGAGAATTAAAATAACTGAGGATTTCAGACAGTTTCCTGCCCCAGAAACCATTAATTGTGACCGGTCCTGGGCTGTCTTCTCTTCAGCTCATACCAGTACATTCCTGTGCTTTGACTTGAACTTGAAGACATTTCCAAAGAAACAAAAAACTTAATCTAAAGCACAGAAAAAGGATTCACTATAGTTAAAGATTTTGAGATCTTCTCTCTTTGATAACAGTCTGGAAGATGAGTTTTTATAATTTCTGATGATTTTGTTAATCAATAGAATGTGTGCTGTCAAAAGTATGTTTCATTTTGAAATGGCTGTAGTTATTCCAACGAAAGTTGGGTTTTATCAAGCTTAAATTTATTAAAAATGTTACCAAGCACACTCCATAAAAATCTTGCCTGTCAGCTAAGACAAAATGTATAATTTTCTCAGTGTGAGATGCATATATTGAATTGATTAGTGACAAAATAAGAGATCAATCTAGAAGCATTTGAAATTAATTAAATACCCTGCTCCTTTCACTTCCATCATTAGGGGTTTTTTTTGTTTACTATTAAGAATACTATTTTTATTGCTACTAATAATGATGTAAATTGTTATTATTAATTTTTCATCTGTTTCTAAACCACAATCTCTGGCTTGAAGAGGTAAAGAATTTTCCTCATCTTGCCAGAACTCTGCGATTATGCAAACTCATATATTGCATTTCTTATTGATCTCTCATGAACCTTCAGCCTGAGAGAGAATCCATTTTCTTTAGGGATAATAAAACTAAAAGATAAATAAAATACAAATTAAAAATATAAATAAACTTAAAACTAGCACACAAGAGCAGCAGTAGGAAGCAATGTCCCCTACTGTCCTGCATACACCTCTTTCCCACTATTAGAATTTCTGTTGCAGTTGAAACAGCTGAAGAAAAATGTACTTTAAAAAGGTGACTTTTTCCAACTCCACCATTTGCAGATGCAATAGTCTGAGTCTGCTGCAGACACAAATGGAGCCATTATTTCAAAAGATTGTTTTGCATGTCAGAAAAGATTTCTGTATGTCAGGAAAAGAATTTTTAAAAATGTTGAACTACCCCGTAAAACAGCAAGGAATAACAAGAAAAGATGAGTGAAAAGAAAAATTATGAAAACAAACTTATTAGCAGTTGAAACGTTTCAAGAGAGCTTCATTTTCAAAATGAAAATTTAGTTCACTTGATAGGTATTTTACCTGGTGTGTTAGTATTTCATAGTTTTAAGTAGAAGGTAATTTCTGCATGCTATTAAATTCTAAATCAGCAGCACAGAATATAGGAGGAGATAGTAATTCAGTATGAGGAAAAATTGATTCCTTGAATTTCAAGTTTCAAGAATAAAAATGTGATAAGTAAAGAGCTTGCTAAGCTAATACTGTATGGCATATCTTCAGAAAAAGTGCTCCACAGCCCCAGGCTATTTGAGTGAAGATTAAAAAATTACTGCAGGCACATGTGTTGCTGTGAAAATGTATTAACTCAGTATAGGATAGTATATTGTTTCTGTAATCAAAATGTCAGATGATGTCTTTCTTCAGGTAGACCTAAATGAGCTTTTGCCACTCTGGATAAGAAAGCTGACAACTCCAAAACTTAGTGAGAAAGCTGGCAATTCCAAATCTTAGTATTTTTGTACTAAGTAGCTCAATATTCTTTATACTGTGTTTCTCTTTAGTGCATAATTTTGTAAAAAGAATCTTAAAGTATGCAGCATTAGTGTTGCAGATGGGTATTTGCAAGATATCAAGGAGACAATAACATGCAACTAAGGCAGGGTAGTAATAACAAAATAATAATTGAAATAATCTCTTTTTCATTTGACACTTCCATCTCATAACAGAAAACACATGGAGGTGGTGCCACTGCAGAGAATCATCCTTCCACTGTTCCCAAGATGGAACAATATTTCATTTAGCAGTGATTTTTATTGGCAATGACAGGTAGACACAGATCTTCTGCTACCTATGTGCAAACTGTGTAGGCAAAAGAGGGTAGAGATATAAGCTGATTTCCTAGCATCTATTAATTCACCACAGAACCTGTCGTTTTTTAAGGCATGAGCATCTCCATCCCACATTGTCCTGACTGGCCTGACAGAAAACTGTGGATGAATAATGTGCTTAACCTTGGGACACGACCAGCCTGCATAAGTAGCATAATCTACATCCTCTAAAACCTTTGGGTTTGGCGATATTTGGTTTGGATTTTAATATGTCGTTAGTGTGCATTGTTCAGATACATTAGTAAGTATAGAATACTTTATAAAGTATTTTATACTAGCTTTACTCTAAAGCTAGAATGCTTTAGATCAGTTATTATATATTGTTCAGCTCTATAAAATGTTTATCTCAAGCTAGAAAACCTATTTGCATTGGATATTATCTATTCATGAAAGAAAATACTAAGTGTACATAGCTAGATGAAAGGCTGAGACTAGCAGGTTTATCTGAAAACTGATTCTTTTTAAGGCCTTGAATAGTGTTTAAAGAGATTTTTGCAGATAATTAACAGACTTTGAAAAATCTGAAAGGTATCAGCTAATATTAGATGACATGAAAGCTCATTTTCCAGGACTAACCCTTTAAAATAAGTTTTAAACCTTCCTCCAGAGTTAAAACTGCACGAGTATTAGTATCAAAAATAAAAGGAAGTGAAATGAATCTTAGCTTGTGGGTTCCCTAAGGATTTTGGTATGTACTGGATATCAATCAGATCAGAAGATGGATTTGACAGATATAAATTAATAAATAGCTGTTGGATTTTTAATCTCTTGGATTTCTTTAGCAGACTCCTGAGTAACAGCAGTGTGATACATGGAACTCTGAAAGTGAAGGAAAAATCACCTTGGGAAGTGACCTGTAGTTTCTGAACATATTTCAAAATCAGCTAGATAACAAAAATATCCTGCAAATGATATATCTATTGATTTTGTGGTGTTTTGGTGTGTGCGTCTCCACATTAAGATATATGTGAGAAATCAAGATCCTAAGATCTTTGTGCTTTTTAGGATACACAGATTCAAGACATCCAGAACTGCTGATTTAAAAATGTTTATTCCTAACAGGCATCATCTGATAAACTTCTGTATTGCCAGAGGATTCAAGAAATGTTTTGTATGCAAGAGAAGCATTCATGCTATAATGCCATTTTTCAAAACCAATAATTTTTTAACATAATCCTTAACATACTTTCTATTCCTTTCTAATAATTGACTAAAAACATTGCTACAACTGCTTTCCTGACATAGTATTATCCTTTCTTTTATCTAGTTAGAGTATCATGCATGAGGAAATCAGTGATACACAAATTTTTCAAGCCCAGGGAAAATGATACTGAGCTGCACCAATAAAATTTACTGTTCTACGATAATCTCCCTGATCTTTGTATTTTTTGAAGATAAATATGTATATATGTATGTGTTGCAATAAAGTATAAAAATTATAAAGAAAAGCCTTATAAAATCAAGGCTGCTCTCTAAAATTAGGGTTGGCCTTGTCAAGTTCCCATGTGAAAGCAATCCTTGTGTGAGCAGTTTGTTAACAAAACAATCTATTCCTGGGTGAAAACCAACTAGCACTTTGTCCTGGTTTAGGGCAAATTTGTTAAAGAATCTGCAAAGGAGGGCCCCTCCAGAAAGCAAAACCCACACGGCCCCTCCCCCCAACCGGTTCGAGAAAAAATTCCTTGGAGAGAGGTGGAAAGATCCTGTTTATTTGACTGGCCCAGCACCCCCCAGCACACAAAATGAACAATACCCGATGACACCACTCTGAGAAAGATGACAAAATCAGAAAGTCTCTTTCGGGGGTGGTTGCTCTGTTCTCAGTCCCTCCGGCGCTGGGCCAGCTGCTGCAGCCGAACCTTCGGTGTTCCCGGGTCCCAGTCCGGAGCAGGTTCGAGATGGTCACAGGAACCGGAGAGGAGAAACAGTCCAGGAAGCAATGTGGACTGTTTAGCTAGAACTAGCTAATAAGCAGAGGCCAAAGCAGAGCAGAAGCAAGAGCAGAAAAAGGGAGCAAGCAAAGCAGCAAGCTGAAGCAAGAAGTGAAAAACAGCCCTATGTACTGCTCGTCTCTGTGTTTGTGATAAGAGAAACCCAAACAAAACTTCCACTCCTCAGAGCCGGTCTTAAAGGCACAGAACAGATGAATGGGGATACAAGCATCATAACGTCCCCCCAGGACACACTTGTATAAACTGGTTTTACACCATTATATAGAGAATTGAAAACAATCTCTCACAAACAGCTTTCCTGCACATACACACAGGGGGTTTGAGTGACCAATAGATGCAGGATAACAACTTGGTTCTAACCAATAAAGTAAATGGCAAAAAAGCTACTGACCAATTGGAGTTACACAGGAGGTCTGTAAAACTGTATACAATGAGTTACATGAATAAAGAATGGGCCTTTTCCACCATGAAGCACAAGGAATCTGCATGAGTTATTCCCATATGTATGTATTTATACATACTTAATTAGAGTATCTACCAGGTATATGCAACATCTGAGAAACCAGGTACATAAGTACTCAAAAAGAGTTTCCATAAGGCTACGCATTTGTATTTCTTTTCTCTCTAGCATAATAAATCACAAATCCACTGCTAAAAGGTCAAAGAAATAGTCTAAGAAATAAAAAAATTATTTCAGTCCTTTATGCAGAGAACAATTTCAAATCTTCCACACCCTAGAAATTATTGTAACATGTTTTACTTTCTGCTGGTTTAGAAGTGATAATCATTTTAAATTACTTTTACAAGAAATAGCTGAAATAGCTACTCCATTCTAAATCAGTGGTATGTATCTAAGGAAGGATGATTTACATGTTTCTTCTCTTTCTGGTTGCTTGACTATTTCTATAGGTGTATTTCTATACAGCTGTATGGCTATAGCAAACACCACCACTTTTTTGGCTGGATTATTTTGTTTGTTTGGGGTTTGTTTGTTTGTTTTGGCTTTGTTGTTTTGGGGCTTTTTAGTGGTTATAGACCTTAAAGACCAGTCCAGTCCAGGTTTTAAATGGACCCTTAGATTAAATGAACTGCAAGTTAGTTAAGTGTGACTTCTTTTGCTTAGGGGTCTAAAGCTTTGATAGGCACCTGTGGTCAAAGCTATGGCTGAGCATGCATCTAATTCTTACCAAGCCATACAGAACCCCCCCAGAAAAGATAATCCAGGATTAAAAACCTCTTGTTTTGGAAAGCCTAGTCAGACCTATGCAATAATATGAGGGGAGAGGGACAGCTGGAAGTCCTCTAGTCTGTTTTCTTAGACTGAGGCTGTCTTTGAAGTTATTTAAGGTTGCTTAGGGTCTTATCTAACTGAATTATAAATATTTACTAGGGTAGAGATACCATATACATAGGTCATCCTGTTACACTGCTATTTGTACGATTTACTTTTTCTTATATCTAGCAAAAATTTTCAGTGTTGCAATTTGTTCTTACATATTTTACAGTAAACCCCTTCTTTGATAAGCAGGGCTATTTTCTTGTCACCTTTGGTCTCTATGAAATTCACCACCTGGTTTTGTAATGACCCAGCATCAGTGGGAAAGATTTAGACTCCTTTTCATTCTGATTACAAGGTCAGCTTCAAAGCACACATATGGTAGTCAGTTGCATAAAACAACAAAGTGCCAGGGGCCTGACAAGCAGCAATAACAACCCATTTAGGCTATTATGCAAACCACTCTTTTCAAATTAAAATAGCAAGCAATGTGCCTAAGTCAATAACAATGTTTGAGATTCATTCAGTTTTTCAGAAAGGCACAGAGCAAAATTGAGGAAGTCCTCTCTCTGTTGTTTCTTCCAGGCTTTTTAGCAGCTGAAAAATGCTGGAAATCACAACAAAAACATTCTTTTAATTTGCTGGGGTTTTTTTCATGCATAGTCTTATGCCAGCTAACTTTTAATCAGGGTACTTAAGTATATTTGCAAAATCTAGTAATTTTTTATTTAGCTTTGAGAAGGAAGATATAGACACATTTCTAAAGTACAACTGAGTATCACAAATATGACAGAAAAATGAAACTAAGTGAATGATTGACTTTTCCAGCTGATCATTTAATCTACATTATTGAGTTGGTTTATTTTGCTTTCTATTTGCTGATGTGCATTGCACAGTGCATTTCTCAGACCAATTTTTAGCCATTTACTTAACAGAATTCCCTTTTGTACATCATCAAGTGAAATATTTTAAGTAAAATACACGTGTTCCCAAAAAGCAGTGTAGAGATGAGGCAGGAGGAATAGTTTAATGGTGAGAAATAATTTCTTCTTTATCTTGTCCTCACTCAATGAATTTTAATGGCTTGCATTTAAAACCTTACTGAAACACAGCTCTTGCACTTAGACCTACTTTATTCTACCTCCATTGGAAAGATTACAATTGAGACAGGCAAAACCATGAAATATTTTTTTAAAAATAACTTATCTTTTCTGCAAAAAGAATTGAGAAGGCTGACAGTAGAGGGTCTGTACATATCTGGTGATATGTGGTGATAAAAGAAGAATACCTACCCAATCTCTGTAGAAACATCTGGGAAATGCTGAGTGTTAGTGAAGAACAAGACTCCCCAAGTGCACGGATATATGACTTGTTATTTTGACTTGAGGCACAAGACATTGCTGTGGCTTAGATTTGCTCTTTATTTTGTGGTGGAGGTTTGTTTTGGTTTTTTTGTTTTTTTTTTTCCATAGGAAGTGTTTACAGGCATGATGATAATTTCCATGTTGGGTAGTCAGGCGCTGGAATAGGTTGCCCAGGAGGGTGGCGGAGTCACCATCCCTGGAGGTGTTTAAGAGGTGTTTGAATCTGTCACTGCTTGATCTGTTTTAGTCATTTAGGTTACAGAGGTAATGCTGGGTTGATGATTTGTCTGGAATGATCTCTTGTAGCATTTTTTTAAAGGTTTTAAAGAACATGAAACAGAGAAATCAATTCATTCATGTGCAGGATTGCTCATGAGCACAATAACATCAATAACAGTTTTTCTTAATCTAAAGAAGCAGTATATCATACTTCTGTCACATATGTTTTTATGTTTTTCATGTATTTCTAAGAACCTTTTCCCAAAGTATATGATGGCAATCTTTAATTCATGTAGAATATTTTTCATTTCAGAAATTCTCAGACATTTTTTAAAGGAGATTAATTTAGTTATTCTGAATTGAAAATACACTTTTATATTTTTGGGCTGGACGTAAAACTTTTGAAAAGGCTTGTTACATCATGTATATACCAGACCTTCTAGTTTGCAGTTAAAATTCCAAAGAAATCTTAAGACGAATGGTGTGATAAGCATTAAGACATCCCAGAATATGCAGATGTCATGCTGATCTTATAAACACTTTTAAGAGTATGTTAAATATTGGAGCCTGAGAACAGATTACTTTCTTCTGTGGAATTAAAAATCAATTAGAGACAAACAAATTACAACATACAGTAATTCAATAATGTTGTGTTCCCTTCCTTTTCCCAAGAGAAGGAGCAAAAACTAACTTTAACTGCCTCAAGGATCCTGAATTTAAAGTTCAGCCAGGACTGACAACACCACCTAATTCTGGACTAAAACAAAATCCCTTATAACTAAAGATTTCACAAAAAAATAAGACAACAATTAGATGAGCACTGGTACACAAGTGTAGAAGCAGTTCATAATTGTGAAGTTATATTGAAGAAGTATCACATTAATTAATGACATTTTCCATAAGGAGAGCAGGCCACACACTGGGTAATTTTACATCTACTGAGACAAGCACAATTTAATTTGGAAATACACAGAATTAAAATTAGAACTCAATTACTCAATTGACTCAACTGAAATTCCTAAGAAATAAAACAGACTCTGAAGGTACTTGATATAGTTGTCAGTACACAGACAGGTATTGAAGAACTGAGACCAAGTTTGTAATTAATGTAAAGAAAAAAAGAAATAAAAATAAAAAAAAGAAATAAATAACAATAGGGGAAAGGGAAGGAAAGGGAAAAAAGAAGAAAATAAAAGAAGAATAAAAAAGAAGTTTTCAGTTGTGAGGGCTGTGCAGCAATCATCCTATCCAACTACTTGAGTACTTCAGGGCTATGCAAAAGTTAAAGCATGTTTTCCAAATGCCTTTTGAACACTGACAGATTTGGGGCATCAAACTCCTCTCTCAGGAAATCTGTTCTACTGTTTGGTGATCCTTTCCGTAAATAAATGATTCCAAATGTCCAGTCCAAATCCCATCTGGTGTAGCTTTGAACCATGATAGGCCCCAAGAAGAAAAGTTCAGCACCTCTGTCTCTCTGACCCCTCTTCAGGAAGCTGTAGAGAGCAATAAGATCCATCTTCAGCCTCCTTTCCTCCAAACCAGACAAACACAGAGTCCTCAGCTGGTTGTCTCAGGACAAGCCCTGCAGCCCCATCACCAGTCATGCTGCTCTTCTCTGCCCTCCTGCTTTTGTCCCAATTAATCAGACTAACAAAGAAAAAAATGTGAAACTAGATAAAAGACAAAACCTTCATTATTGAAGGAAACACTTGGAATTGTTCAGCCTATAGAAGAGAGGGCTTGCAGGGGGTTCTTATTCATATATATAATTACCTAGAGGAAAGGTGTAGAGGGAATGGGCCGATATTCTTCTCAGTGCTGGGTAGTGACAGGACCAGCAGCAATGAGCACAAACTGAAAAGAATAAAGTCTCCTCTGAACATCAAAAATTTGTTGTCCTTTGTGTGTCAGTAACAGAATTTGATCCATATTTCCAGCTGAGACCACCAGTGCCAGGCAAGGACGATTTCAGCATGGAAACCTTCACTATGATTACATAATTTTAAGAAGGTATATTTGCCATATGGCTTTATAAATTTGGTTAACATATATCCTACTTTAGTCTATTATTGTAGCTACCTAGATGATAAATATATGTCTCTAACAAGTATTTTAAAACCCCAAAAAAATAGAAATCCTCAAATTTAATAATGCTTTAATTTTCATTTTATTTTTCATTTACTTTGGCTTGAGGAAAATATTGGAGAAAATGTGTAAGCATAAAAGGACTAATATCTATGTGGAGTTTCTATTTTCTGGTAGCTAATACTAAAATATTTTTGTTTACTTTTAGTTAAAAGGTAGTTTATTACTTGTGATGCATCTTCTCTTTATACCTCTAATCCACATGGGCTTCAGGCAAAATATGGGATGAAAAATGGAAAGGTCACAGACTTTTGTATTTTAGAGTATTCTGTGATTCCTTTGGTTCTTTCAGCAGGTTACAGAAGTTGTGCTAAATATTAGGATGCAGACCACATTATCATGTCTGCTTTTGTTTTTTTCCTATTATGTTTGCCTAAGTGGATTATATTTCACTCCTCTCTATATTCCTAGCATTGAAGCCATGAGAGATTGGTGGATAAATACCAGTTTTATTTATTTTAAAGTCTTGATTTCCTTAGAAACACTTGTCAGCTGCACATAGCCAATATTATATAAATCAAGATAGGCATCACAGAACAATGGAGTGATATTGTCATTAACAATCTGAAAAAAAATGTAAAGCTAAATAATATATTTTCTCTTTGTGTGTTTACTGTACAATGCTTATAATGAACTGATTTTATGATAAACTTCAAATAGAAATTTTCTGATATATACTTAAACTATATGTAATATAGTTAATAACCATTCTTGCAATAGGAACGGCACTGTGTGACTTCATTGATAAATACAATACACCTCTTCAAGGTGCTGAAGAGGAATCTGGTTCATTTTCATCTCTATACAGATAATACACATGGGATTAAACAGCTCATCTTAAGTTATAATGTACACTAGGCTATACACTAGATAATTTCTAGCTCCAGGAAAAGTCAAAAACATGGCGACCAAGTAAACATGGAGAAACATAGACTTTATTTTTCAGTTTGCATGATGTAACAAGAAATAGCTACTGCAAACCAGATGTTTCTACATATGCCTCATACAGCTATATTTTTGACAGAAAGATTTTTCTTGACAAGATCATTCTGGTTATTTTCACCTATCAAATTAGCTTAAATAGCTCATTAAATCTGATTAAAATTACAAATTTGCAGAAAGTAAAATTAAAAAAAAAAACCCAAAAAAAACAATCCAACAAAACCCAAATCAAACTCTAACACAAACGAAAACTAGTAATCACAAGAGTTGTATAAAGTGAATTGAATAAAGAAAGACACAGAAAAAGGAAATATTAGTTTTATTATTTCACTACTGGATTTGAAAGTATACAGTTTAAATATACAGGCTGAGAAAATTAAGGGAAATTTGACTACAAATCTAAACCCACTTGTATAATTTCTTTTTTTAGAGTTTATATACAAGTCTTAAGCTACTATGACTAGCAAGAGCTGTTTACAAATGTGCTAGATTTTACTGAAAATTTCAGGTACAGTGTCACAACCCAGCCATTGAACACCATTTGTTTTTTTAGAAAAACTGCTGCAAAATATGATAGAGGAAGCTTTATGATGAATAGAAGGAATACATAACAAATAAACAGCTGTGATAACTTAGTTCTTCTTTTAATAAATCTGAAAGAGAATTTTAATTATTCTAAGTATATTTACTGAGTGGAAAGAAAAATTTTTGTGATAAATATATACACATAAATACTTATTAGGATTGTCAGGATGCCATCATAATATATAGTCAGGTATTTTGTTACAAAAAGTTGCATGTAGATATTTTATCTTTATTATTTACAAACAAAGGGTATTTGACAATGAGAAAGAAAAGAGATAAATTTGTTGGTCACTTATGATTTCCCCTCAGCAAAATTTAATACAAGAGAAAGACCACTTACGATATTTAAACGTATGTGACACAAATATCCATTCCTAAGGCAGTCTGTTTGCAAGCAATCTGTGACAGACAAATGTGCTATGAAATAAACTGCAGTTGACAGAGCCCATAAAGCAAGCTGTGCACTTGCCTGAAGATGTAAGTGTCAGACAAAGGACTGTAAATGTTGAAAGTCTAAATGCAGGGTACCATGTCCCATGCTTTTCAGGAGCCATAGATATATATATAGGCAATTTTTTTATATTTTCTGATGGAGCAAAAACAGACTGTCTTCTTGATCAGAATCTAAGGTCAAGAGAAGAAAACAACAACAGAAAACTTTAAATAAAAGAAAAGTTCCAAAGACTACAAGGGCTTGGGGAAACAGGGACTGCCCTAGTTGGTTCGGGCATCTTGACTCTCACATAGAGAGAGTTTCAGTCACACAGAAGTGCTTAGCCTCAGAAATCTGAGACTTCTGTAAGAGGTTTACTTTTCACAAGGCTTCTTTAAACACTTTCTGAAAATCAGAATTTCAGTATTTTGAAGATATGTATATTGAGTTATAGAACACACTGCTCACTCCTTTTGTTTTCCCTCTCCTCTTAATTTTTGTGCAGCTGGAAGAGACTCCCAATTTAAATTTTTACTAGCTTGTACCCAGCTCAAAGAGAGACTTTTTTGAAGATAAATAGATGATAATATTCTATCAGTAGAATTGATTATGGTCAGTTTTTAACTGCTATCTTCCTTTAGGCTTCTTTTGGCTACTGGTCCTGCAGCTGTACAAAATCCTGAAAGAAATAATTATTTTTGAATTTCTTCCTTTCCATTAGTGGTAGGAAAGAACACCATTTGGAGTTTTGCCATAAAAACACAGAGGGAAATTTGGACTTTAAATCAGGATAAGGCTCTGAGTTAGCATGATGCTGGAAGCTAATAATAGGCTTGATGAACAAATCTATTCAGATCTGTTTGTTTTAACAAGTGTTTCTACTTTTGGTGGCTGTCATAATGTTTGAAGCAGATTTCATTTTTTAACAGATGGTGAAATTGTAAACTGGACACAGAGCAGGAGTTCTGGCACAGTGCTGCCATATGAGAACACTGTAAGATTTGAAACTAACTTGACATTTCCAGGATAAAGCATTCCAGGA
This sequence comes from Zonotrichia albicollis, assembly GCF_047830755.1. NCBI lineage: Eukaryota > Metazoa > Chordata > Aves > Passeriformes > Passerellidae > Zonotrichia > Zonotrichia albicollis. The sequence continues at coordinate 140,666,751 of NC_133819.1, forward strand.
TAAGCTGAGAAGAATGTATATCATAATTTCTTGGTATACGTAGGAAGCCCTACTTGTTCCCACAATACTTCACTCAATGTTACTGCTTTTATTGGCTTCCAAGTCTCATGTAATTTAAACATAATTACTTTATTGCAACTACATTCTCTTGTAACAAGTGACAGTGACAAATACACTATTGAAACTTTTTATATAATCTGTCAAAGGGAGTTTTGATGAGTGAATGATGACCAAGACATTCTTTCTCGGAGAGAGACTATATAAAAGTACTTCTGATTAAAAATACTACCATCACTGTAATTTGAATAGCAATAAATTTTGAATATTAGCAGTCTAATGAAAGTATTAGTAAATTTCTGAATTGATGAGTGAGATATTTTCCTTTATCCTATGTAAGTGTCAGGTGGTTTTTGGTCTGACAGACCTAGTTCTAATTTTGATGCAATGGTTGAACTACTGTGGAAAGTTTATTGTGATTTAGTTTGTTTATTTCTCTGTTTCCCTTCCCTATTTTTTTTTTATGTAGTGACTTATTCAGTTATTCAGTGTCACATCTTCTGGAATAGAGCTAACAATGAAGAAATATGTTTAAGAAAGAAGTATGGAAAAGAGAGATCATGGCTGGCACTGATTGATGGATCAGTATTCAAAGATATGTGGTAGCGGATCTTTGAGTACAGTTAGGCAGGGAAAAAGATGCATATTTTAAATTACTTTTCTTAAGAAAGATGATGGATGGGCTCAACTAAAAGAACAGTTCTTTTGCTGGGGAAAAGGTTGAACTTGTGTTATAACTAGGGAAGAGATGGCTTTTATACCAAAGGAGGGTTGTATTTTTTGAAGACTCTCCAAGCACAATTATCTCTCATCCCTTCAATCCCTCTTCTATGCCAGTATTCATATCATGCTGTTCAATTACTGCCTTCAACCTCAAAAGAGAAAAAAACCCAAAAAACAAAAGCCACACCAAAGCAAGCACACAAGAAATAAAACAAAGTTTACTATAAGAAATGAAATTTGTAGGCAACTCTCTGTTACAAAAAATATAGAATTACTTTATAAAAATGTCGGTAGCATTTTATAGCTATAGACATTCTTATGTTTTGATTTCACTATAAAGCTAAAAAAGTGTTCAGAGTTCATTATTTCACAGTCTATTTTTTTATAGGGGCCATTTTGTGCACTTCACTGATAGAGATTTTTCTGTTTCCAGACCATTTATTACCTGACATAATCTAGATATTTTACCTCCATTTTTTGTCAGGAGTTCTTTCCTCTCCATTACCTACTATCTAGCTTGTTAGCACATAAACTTGCTTCTTCTCTCATGAAATAGATGTCCATCATATCATTATAGGCATGGCTTCCTACTCTAAATGCCCATTGTTTTCACTGCTGTGAGATTAGTCATCCAACTATTTCTCCAATGTCACATCCTTTTTTACCCAGTGTGCATGTTAGACCAAGAAACTATTACAAGACTTCCCATGTAGGGCATGAAGGAAAGATATTGGGCAGCATTTTGGTGACTGCAAAGAAGCTCATTTTTTATACCACAACTCTGAAAACAACGTCTTGATGTGTATAATTTAACAAAGCAAATGACAGACTTGACAAAAGTAAGTTGTAAAGTAAAAAAAGTAGGTTACCTACCAACAAGACTGAATGCTGAATTCATAATGCAGTTCTAAAATACCAGAAACCCTCCAAAAATCCAGAAACCAAACAAAAACCCAAATCCCCAAACTCACAAAGCTCTCAACAAAACAAAACAAAACAAAACCAAGAAAATCCTCAATAGAAATGCTGTCTATTTCTTCTCACATAGATATTTCAGGAAATGTACCTTCTCCCTTGGTAAAAATGCTTTGGAGAGGAGTGCTTTTGTTTTCTTAAAGAGGGGTATGGATGGGTTTACTGCAGATGGCAAACATGACAGATATTTATTGCTGGCTGTGTTTACATATCAGGAACATGGTTTTTTGGAACAACAAGCTTGAAGACAGATTTACAAACCACATGATGCTCATATATTTTTTCAGCTTTTTGTGACCTTAGTGGAAGTTGGATATGAGAGGCAGTTTCTTCCTTGATTATATCTTTGTTTGCAGAACTACCCTATAAACTGAGAGAATCATTAACCAGCATTTCAAAATACTATAAAAACAGTGACACACAGTTGTTCACTGAAAAGAAAAACAATCAGAATTAACAGAAAGTAATTTAATATGTTGTTAAAGATATGTAGCCTGAGAAAGGAAGGTCAAAGAACTGATTGCATAATCTGTTGATAGGTATCCATTAAATTCCTCTCTGGATGTCTGACCACAAAACTTGGAACAACTAGGAAGATGGTATCCCTCAAATATCATCTCTGGGGACTGATTTAGTGTAATATTTCCATTACTGATATGACACAAAAGAATAATAATCAATACCCTTAAAAAATCAAAAAAAATACTGTTTTTAAAAATGGACTTGATTTTAAGAGATAAAGGAAATAGAATCAATATATTAGGTGCAGCTCTCTCAGTTTTAAGGACTAGCAAGAATTTATCAAACAAAATGAAATGTCACATTCTTAAATATAAGGAGGACAAGAATGGATTAATTGATCAGAAAAGGACTACAGATCAATGGAATTAGGCAATTATGAAAAGGACAAATATAAACCTGACATGAATTCTAGTACATATATTAATGTATTTTGATTGTATATGATATTTCCTGAGGCTTGTATTTTTAATAATTTATTTCTAGGAACAATAACTACCATTCAGAAGTTTAGGAATTCATATGTGAACTGTGACAGCCCCTGCTCAAAATTCCCCTGCTCATTCTGCTCAAAACTAACTGAAGAACACATTGACTATGTGCCATTAAGATTGTTAATCTTCATAGCAAGTTAATTTCTTTACTGTTTTTTTTTTTTTTTTTCTTGTGATTTATATGGTGGAATATTTGTTTTGGTTTTTTTTTTTTTTTTTTTTGCTATTGTTTACTTATTGTTATATTAGAGGCTTCAGCTTGAACTCTTAATTTATATGCTTTAATTTTTATGATGTTCTCTATATCATGGACTGAAGTGTATGTAATACAGTAGGATAAGTCAGCATATTTTCCCTGAATAATTTACAATAAATTTATCCCCAGAGTCAGATGTCCCCTCAACTTCTGTAATTGCTTTGTAAGAATATTCCAAAAGGCCATCCCATTTGGAGTAAGACTTCTGTTATCAAGAGCCATCTTTTCTGTGTCTGTCTTTCTATGGTAGCACTGTAGTTCAAGCAAGAACAAAACTGGATTCTCACAGAAATATTTAAAATACAGAAGGAGCTTTCTTGTGATGATGGTCACAGAGGTCTTACGATGAGAGAAGAGACGTAGATCTGACTCCATGTTTCAGAGGGCTTGATTTATTATTTTATTATATATATTACATTAAAACTATACTAAAGAATAGAAGGAAAGGTTTCATCTCAGAAGGCTACCTAAACCAAGAATAAAATAGCAAGGACGATAACAAAGGCAGCTGCCTCAGACTCTCTGTCCGAGTCAGCTCCACTGTGGATGCCCATTAATTACAAACAAGCACATGAGACCAATCACAGATGACCTACTGCATTCCACAGCAGCAGATAACCATTGTTTACATTTTTTTCCTGAAGCCTCTCAGCTTCGCAGGAGGAAAAATCTTAAGGAAAGGATTTTCACAAAAAGATGTCTGCGACACTTTCTTTTATGAAAGCCCTTTTAGCCCAGTAGTTATACGATAAAAGTACTGGTATTCACAGTAACAGACTATTGCTTGTATTCAGCTAACATCACATTCATCAAACCTGGGACTATCACAAGAATTTTCTCTGAAATTGCCTTTGTTATAGCTTTCTTTTTGCATATTTATCGGTAAAGTCATTTGTGCAATAACCATATTGCTGTTACCTAGCTTGCTTTAGTTTTGTTTAACTTAGAGTATAAAATTTTTATATTTGGGGTGCAATGTTTGATTTTTTGTAAAATATTTTTTAATTTTAACAGCACTGCTACAATTTTTTATGTAGACAGTAATAGCAAGTAGCTGTCCTTTGTGCTGGGCCCTGGGACAAAGACACAGCTAAAGGAGTGCTGGCATACAGTGACAATGGAAACTCTTAGCAGGGAATGGCACTGGAGAACTCTATCCAAAGATATCTATCAAAGTCATCAGTAGCCATATATTGACAGTAATGCAAAGATAGAAGCTGGACAAAAGTAGTTTTAGGTGCAGTAAAAATGAAACCCAGCCTCTACCTAGTACATGTAGAACACTCCAAATGCAACAAAGTGAAATATAACTGGGTGTTTCAAGGAAGAAGACTGCAAAACCAATCAGAGGACTGAAACATCTCTCCCATGAGGATAGGCTGAGAGAGCTGAAGGTTTTCAGTGTGGAGAAGAAAAACCTATAAAATTTTGCTGACCTTGCTGCAGTCTTTCAATACTTAAAAGGGGCTAGAAAGAAAGATGGTGACCAGCTCGTTTTAAACTAAGAGAGTGGCTTTGGACTAGGTATAAGGAAGAAAGAGGATGAATAAATTAAGATGGTGAAAAGATTACCCAGAAAGGTGATAGATGCCCCATGCAGGGAAACATTCAAGGTTGGGTCTGGCCTCTGAGCAACCTGATCTGGTTGAAGATGTCCCTGCTCCTCACAGGAAGTTTGCACTTGACTCTAACAAAAGGTCCCTTCCAAGTCAAACTCTTCTATCATTCTGATTCTAAGAAAGAAAGTGTGAAACATGCAAATTGAACAATATAAATAATCCTAAGCACACCTTAAGATGAGGAAGAGAAAAAACTTGAATATTAATGTCGTCTTCCTACTACCAAAAGGGAAGGAACTTACCTCTGAATACATCATGCTGACAACTTGTTATGATTGTCTTCTCCCTGCAGAACTCTTGATGCTAAGATACAGAAGAATAATGAAAAGCTCAAAGCACAATGCTAAGAAAAGGGGTGAAGATATTAGATGTTATATTTTTTGTATGAGAACTTGCAATTTCAACACTGATAATGAAATTTTTTAGAAATAATAATCTAGATAACAAGTGTTTGCATCATTACAGCTGGGTTAATAGTAACAACTATTGTATTTTTGTTACATTGGTAAGCTTAAAAGCAAGTAATAAGTTCTTGGCTTCACTTACAAGTGAAGTGTTTACCTTTTTGCACATTGCAGTTTAAATGAAGGGAATACAAGGAACTATAGAACCAAAGTAAATCAAATTCGCATATCAAATACATCCAAGAAGTAGAAACAATCTCCTTTAAAATCCTCTGAGAGGCAATATATTAGAGATGAGGATGGATTAACTGAATTAGAAAACTGGAAGAGTAAAAATAATAAGGGAAATAATTTATCAGTCCTTGAGACAGAATGCTGCCACTAAAACATTCTTATGACTTTCTGATGACACCTATGATTAAAGCGTCTTACACAAACAGCCTTTTTCATTCCTCCTGGGGTCAACTTGGTCATTTGCAGAATTTAATTCTATGGCAAGCAGTATCCCTGCATTTGTGAGTTTTGCCTTCACAACAGTATTGGTATGCATTGTCACGATCACCCATTTAGAGTTATCAGAAATATCAAATTAAGTGCATATTGGGGTACAAAGTTGGAACTAATGGAAAAAAAAAGTAATTGAAAGAATTTGTTTAGTAGGGGATGAGAGTGGTAAAGGGAGAAAAGAAACACAGGAAATAGGGAATATAACGAGTAGAGAATCCTGTGATCTGTACTGTTTGATGGTCCTTTTAAAGAAGCTCTGTATCTGAATACAGCAGTTTGGAACAGGACAGTAAATCCACTGTTCCACTCTGCACATATCTGACCTAGTTCCAGTGTATGATTAGAACAAGGACCATAAAGTAGTACAGGAGATCAGAAAACTTGCCAACACTAAAAGCAAAGTAAAAACTCTAAACTGGCAATATACACGTGGGAAAAAGTACACATCAGGACATGATGAGGATTAAGGATTTTAAAGCTACACTCATGGTTTCTTGGACTAGTTACTTGGAAAAGTCATACAGGAAAAAATAGCTAATGTAATCCTGAAAAGTTCTAGTTCAAGATGTTAGACTATAAAAGCCACTTCAATTAGAAAAAAGAGAAGTACACCCAGCTTTCTTGTAGCTGGGAAGGTCAAAATTTCTAATTTGGAACTTTGAAGATGAAGAGGTGCATTAGAAAGAAATTAAAGTTTTCACCTGAAAGAGTAAAATTCCTATTCATTGCAACCTTGCAGAAGGATACGATATTAAAAGCTCAGGGTAAATGCAGACTGCCATTCAGAATGGCCTTTAAAAAAACACACAAAGAAGGAACTAATTTCTCAGTATGATTAGAGAGAAGCCGACAAGAGACTATTAGTGGATAAAAAGTAGCTTCAAAAGTAGAAAGATATCAAAATGAGTAGAACAGAAAAGAGCCTTTTAGAGATTTTGAGAAGCAAATTCAAAGGTATTAAAACTAATATTAAAATGTTTCAATCAATAACAAGCAAAAAGCTTTCTCCAAGCTAGCACTAACTCAGTATATAGTTGAGCTGAAAAAGTAGCATAAATAACAAAAAACATACTCAGAAATATAATTTCAGTGTTTACTTCAGGGAATTGTAAGGAGTTTCTGCAGCAGAGAAAGCAGTAGAAACCTGAAGTATTGAATCAGATAGATGTGTCAATAGAAGGTATTAAAAACTACTAATTCCAGTAATAGTCATGTGCCAACTCTTGAAAATATTCACTCAAGCATTTCCTTTATGTGATTTCCCTATCAGTTCTTCAAGTAGATGTTCCTTCCTCATTTATGTATCACCAGGCTGTAAGTGTTGCAACTTCATCCATAAGAACAGATCCAGAGTAGTCTATAAGATGTATTTGGTACATAATTCGTCAAGCATTAGTGTTTATCATCACAGAAAGCAGTACTTGAAGAAGTGGTTGTCATAGCAATTAATTGTCAGCGTTTATATTTAGAGGTGAAGTAGGCTTGTCATCTGTAAAATCTTTTCCCATCAGAACTCTGCAACAGATTCCTGAGGTATTAATTCTAAGGTTTCACTTTAATTAAAGTCAGTGGAATGGGTCTTTGTGTTTGTGTCTGCTGTGTTCAATCAATGACATGAACCAGTCTCTGCACAAGCTAGATTTTTGACTAGTAATGGATGGAGAGTATCTGTTCAATACACTTTTGTTGTCAAAAAAGAGAATTAGATATTTACTTTGTCCTTTATGATTCATACAGTATTGCAAAAATTAGATTTTATAGATAGTCCTGTTTTATCTCATTGTCAGGTGATCCCAGTGTTGCAAAATTTGGCTTACTTAATTAAATCATATGCTCAACTTGTACTGAGAATATTATTGATCATTTAAATAAATTCATTTTTTGGGCTTGACTTCCTTTTAGACAATCATGATTTTGCCAGCATTCTACTTACACATGTAAAATTTCAAATATTGCACAGTGATGGGTCCAGTTACCCAGAAAAAGTGTTATATTTTGAGATTATGATTTTACTCCGTGAGAAAAAAAAAATGCCTGGGTATCTGACAAGAAGATCTCACAGACAGTTTAGATATGTGTCTTTCATCAGATTTAATTAGATTGAACAGAAAAAATGAAGTGTAATTTTTACATATTTTCTTTGCAAATCAAGTGCCAAATCTGAAGACTGAACTATTGTCTTCTCTAAAAATTGTCTTTCTAAAAATCATATATGATTATACTCATTCAAAAACTGAGAGATACAAGATTTAATGTTGTCTTCATTGTTTCATGCAGACTTGAATGTCAATCAGATGAAATGTGTGAAATGCAATTTTTTTTACTTTAGTCTAGTGCACAGAATTATCTCAGCTTCTCAGAACAGATACAAATTTGTCACTGCCATAACATACTGCATCATCTATCAAAATACACAGCTCACCTCAATGTGCCCCATATTTAAAATACAGGGGAGAGATCTTACAGAACATCTTTGACATACCTTGGCAAAATGCTGGAAATAATCTTTCTGGTTTTGCTGGCACTGCCATTCATTAGAAAGACACACTGCTCTGTGAAACACTGTAAAGAGAGGAAATGAAGCTGAAGCTAACCAGCAGCAACAGGGAGAGTGGCTTTGTGCATTCTGTCTCTCTGCTGTGTAGCTGCTTGAGAAACAAATGCTTCATTGTGTAGACTGAAAACCTCAGAAACTACAAATGGTGTATGCAGACCACAAATCATTCTCTGGGAAAGAGAAAGATCATAGTATTTTAGTGTTTAGGGTACTAGTTTTTTGGTTTGACTAATTTATTTTTTAGGTGCCTCCTTATGTACTGCTGTACAAAGAAGGATCAGAAAGCTCATGGTTGCTGCAGCTCTTTAGAATGCATTTGGTACATATTTCTTGTCTATATATCTGGACTGAAAAATGTGACATTCATTGGGGCAAAATGAGCAAGTGAAGTTATTGTGGACATGAAGCAAATTATTATGTTTATTCTAATTATAATCATAATAAAAAATTTATTTCAAAGTCAGATATTCAGAATTAGATGTTTTTTGTACCATCCCCTTATATCTAATAGATAGACGTAAAACTGTAAATAGTACCAAAGGGTAGCTTTTAAATTCTGATTTCAGCTGAAATAATTGTTCCTGAAAGGATTTTGTTAATGGGTTGTATTTTTTTTCCTGTATGTTTCTTTGTTTATGGGCAAGTTTTGAGGTGTTTTTAGGATTCTCAGAATAGAGGCTTTCCATTTTTATTTACAACGAACAGACAAAAAAAAATTTATGCAGGGGACATGAGTTTTCTTCTAAGTAAAAGCAGTTAATAGCCTATTTTTACAACAAATACATATATATAGTGGTTAATTGTCCATTGCTTTCTAAAAATTTGTAAAACTATAGAGAAGAAAAACTGGGAAACTCAAAGAGTTTGGAGGTTCAATGCTGTGAAATAAGGTCGCAGCAGTGAACACTTCCTCATACACTTGGGGTATTTTAGAATAATCAATATTGTATGAAAAAATATTTTCATTGATATTTTTTCCTTCCACAAATTTCTAATTTTAAACAAGTAAATAATAGCAATGCTGTCTCAGACATCTTTTCACTAAAAATCCTTTCTTGGGATTTTTTTCCTTCTGAGAAGCTGAGGCCTCAGAAACAAAATGTAAACAATGGTTATCTGCTGCTGTGGAATGCAACAAGTGGATTTTTGATTGGTCCATCTTGGATGTTTATAATTAATGGTCAATCAAAGCCGAGCTATCTCGAACAGAGTCTGAGAGAAGTGCCTTTTGTTATCATTCTTTTCTATTCTATTCTTACCTAGCCTTCTGAGAAGAAACTTTTCCTTCTACTCTTTTTAGTTAGTTATAATGTAATATATATACCATAAAATAATAAATCAAACCTTCTGAACATGGAGTTAACATTCTCGTCTCTTCCCTCACCTGAAGACCCTGTGACCACTGTCACAAAATGCTATTTCGAATTTCTGGTGCAGAGTGGGTGCCTATACCCTCAATAAATCTAAAGGCATTACTGAAGACTTCAAAATAGGAAGTGAGGTAAAAACACCTTCTGGAGAAAGAGTAAGAAATTAATATTTATTAATGAAATTTTGCAGCACCATTTTTGTGATTACTTGAAACAAACAAGGCTCTTCAAGAATTATTCTAAGGAAACCAAACTATTGTCCATTCAGAAGCATTGGTTCTGCTCATCAGTATTTTGTATGTAATTTCCTGAGATCTTTATCTGTAATGGACAGACAATATTAATGCTGAGCAATTTACCACACTATTTAAGAGAGTTTCAGGAGGAAATAGCCTTACAGATGACTCAGTGTAATCTTGCAGTTCGTATGGATCAAATAGGTCTGTGAAATCTGGAAATATCACTGAAGAGTGGAAACCAGACCTACAGCTAAACTGAAAGTGTTTTAACAGGTAGAAAATCCATTCTCAGAGAACTGACAAAGCCTAAAGGCAAATCATAGTCTAACTGGATAAATGTGACTTGATGATATCAGTTAGGCACAGCCCAGTGCTGGAACACTGAGTATATAACATTCTCTCATCTAAGTAACTTCTTAAGGAGCTGAAAAATAACTAGCAGGGAAATCTCACTGCTAAGCTCACTGCTTAGCACCAAGTCCATCTCTCCTGGTGATCAAAGTTGAGGAAGTGATTTTTTTTTTCTTTCCCTAATTTGGGGCAGCAGGAATATTTTGTGTATAAATAAATATGACAGGGACTGGAGAACAGGAATTGTGTCCTCCTGGTAATTTTTTTGTGCATCAGCATGATTTCCCTCCCTGCTTTGTTGGAAATTTCTTTTTGGGAACAATTAGAATTCTTCTTCATGTATGAGTATTTGAGTAGTTCTGTAACTGTTGTGGAAAAAAGTCATTACTGGAAAAAAAAAATTACTGGGCCAAGTAATTTGCTGTTTTGTGGTACTGACCCAGCTTATCCTTTCTAAAGAAAAAAAGTTGCTTTCATATCTTCCATGTCATTATTCTTCCCTTCTCACAGAAGACATGGTAATAAGGGGATGAATTTCAGCAGTTTTAAACTTTGTTTAAGGAGGACTAATTATAGGATTTTTTTGAGCCTGCTTAAGGAGGGCTAATTATAAGATTTTCTTTCCCTTTGTGGTGCAGTAGTTGAAGAAGAACTGATACCAACATTCTGAACTGATGAGGCAATACTAGTTCTTTCCAGATAAGCACATTTTCCTAAGAATTAGTTTATGTCTGCCTTAAATATTCCGAGCTCTTTTCAACACTCTAAACCCAGTAATTGGATCAATTATGAGGAGAGAGCAGGAAAAGGTAATTTCATTTTAATCAGAATGATTTCCCAGTACTCTATTATCTAAAGGCACAGTGCTCTCCCATGGTAAAAGCATCTGCCAGGGCAGCGCTCAGGAATGTCTTGGCTCTGCTTGAACTCTGGAGGACACATCTCCTTGTCACTGGTTGCCAAGCTTAGCTCATGGAACATGTCCCCCTGGGATCATGTTCCTGGGCTCATACTCTTGATTATTTGCTCTTCCGCTATGCTGGAAGAATTAAAAAAAAAAAAAAAAATAGAAGAAAGGGTTGAAAGAATTCCTGGAACAAAAAAGCAATATATTCTACGATTGAAGTCAAGCTTTCTTAGATCATGTGCCAAAAAAGGCATAGTAACATGAAAGACCAATTATGATGAGATTAGCCTCTTCAATAAGAATGATCAAATAACTCATTAAGTCTGTTGTATAGTGTAATAGCAATGCACTATGATAGAACAAAAGGAATTCAGTATTACTGTTCATATCTAATCAAGATAATTTCAAAACTTTCCTACATTTAGACTGAAAATATTTTCTGTAAAAAAATTACTGGTGCTATTACAAGTTATTCCCCCTTTTACTTGGCAGAATCCTCATTTAATTTAGAATCATTTTCATAAATGTTGGAAAAGACCTCTAAGACCATTGAGTCCAACTGTGTAGCTAACAAGTCCACCACTGAACCATGTCCCTAAGTGCCCCATCTACACGTCTTTTCAATACCTCCAGGAATGGTAATTCAACCACTTCCCTGTTTCAATGCTTGACAACAATTTTGGTGGAGAAATCTCCCCTAATATTGACCTAAACATCCCCTGGTGCAACTTGAGGCTATTTCCTCTAGTCCTGTCACTTGTTACTTGGGAGAAGAGACCAACTCTCTGCTCATTATAATCTCCTTTCAGGTTGTCAAGAGCAATAAGGTCTCCCATGAGCATACTTTTCTCCAGGCTAAACAACCCCAGTTCCCTCAGCTGTTTTTTTTTAAATATTTATTAAAAATATTTTATTGACTTATTGGTCAATCAAAACCATCAATTGCCCACTCAAGCTAATAATAATATTTAAGTGGCATTATTATACTTGCACAATAAGAGTATCTAAAACTATACCTTATATTAAAATTGGTTTTGCTCTTAGAAAACACATTACATGATTTTGTGGCTAAGTGGTCTTCTATTCCTGCTCTAGTCTTATTTCTTGACATTGTCTAAGTCACTTAGCTTCTTCTTTCTTCATGTCCAGTCTGTAAAGTGACAAGCATGCATATTTTCATTCTACACTCCTTTTACTGCAAGGGTATTTGTTCATAGTATTTTTCTACATTGGAGGGCATGGAGGTTCCTGGTCTAAGCCACATAGTCTGAATGCAGATTTATGGCACCAATGATACAGGAAAGCTTTCCTTCTGACTTGAAAGAGATCTGAGAATGGCCTCATCAAATCAGACCTTCATTTAATTATTTCCTCAAACCCCTAAATCTTTATCAATGTGTTATATATGATCGTGGAAACAGGAATGACATTTGAATTCCTTGTGTTGGATGCATTGAATAAATCTCAGATTTGTATGAAAATGCTTGTGAGTCATTGGAAGGAGTTGGAGACTTCAAGCAAGAAACTTACTTTTTCTTGAAATCTGCCAAGTATGAGACTATTGCATTCATTCTTCTAATGGGAATCCTCTTTAATAAACGCTGGATTACTAGAATGTAATTTGTGATCATATTAACATGATTACATCTCTCAGAATCCCAGTGGACACTCTAGAAATATTATTAGGATTGTCAGTAGAAAGGAGTGTATGGTTTAAAAGGTTCTAAACTAATCATGCACTTATTAGTTATGGTCAAATTCCTGCTAACTCCCAGATGAGGGAGAAAAACCAGAACTAATTACTACAGTTGTGCACACAGGGGAAGGTGTCTGTGTTAGAAAAAGTAGAATGAAACAGCTCTCATGCCTATAATTACTTTTTCCATTATGTCATTTTGAATTATTACGGAAAAAACATAATAGTAGCATGGTAATATAAGTTGCTGATGGGCTACAGCAATATAAAAACGGGTAACAAGACAGCAGCTGCAGAATGTTACTCTGTGAAATAATTTTTGCAGTTAGTAGAAATAGATTTATGAATCCATTTAGCAGGACAAATAGGTGTAGCTCTGACTGAAAATAAGCAGATTTGGGAGCACTAAGACTGATGACTTCAATGTTCAGTCTTCTTACTTTAAAAAATGTCAGAATAAAAATTTTTTTTGTTTCAGAATATGAAACAAATGTGTACCACAGAAACAAACATTAAAGGGAAAACATTCTTTCAAGAGATCATGCTGATAACTTTCTATATTAATGCAGCTTTTAAAAACCCACATCTAATCGTATTTTTAATAAAATTATTATACTTTAATAGCGATTAACTAATAATAATCTAGTAATTTAGATTTTCCAGGAAGGCCATTCTTAAAACCTAATGTCCTGGTTCCAGCCATGACAGCGTTAATTTTTTGCAGTAGTCAGAAGGTGTTAGTAGTTAGTAGTTAGAAGGTGTCATGGTTAGGACCCAGAAGTTATTCTACACCATCTCACATCATTGCCAAAGGATGGGGAAAAGGACTCTCTTCTGGGGACAAGGGAATCTGTCCAGTTGAGAAAGCATGGCGTAGGGAGCCATCCAGTATTTTCTGTTGATGGGTTTATTTTTTCACCTGAATTGTTTCTTATAACTTTTGTTATTAATATTGTTGCTGTTACTGTTAGTTTTCCTCTCTGTTACTGTTTCCAGTAATTTTTTTTAACCTGTGATCTTCGTCCTTTGTGTCTCTAGTTGGAGAGGGAAGGGTGAGTGGCACATGGTTTTAGTAAGAGAATACCATTCCTAAACCATGATAACCTATAAAATAGAAATTCCTCCTTATTTTATTCCCCCATGATCAGAACTGTTGGGGCTGCACCTTGAGTGCTGTGTCCTGTTGTGGTCCCTCAGTTTAGGAAGAACATTGAGACTTGAGCATGTCCAGAGGAGGCAATGAGGCTGGTAAGGAGCTTGGAACAGAAACCCTGTGAAGAACAACTGAGGGAGCTGGGCTTGTTTAGCCTGGAGAAAAGAAGACTCAGAGGTGACCTTATCACTCTCTACAACTCCCTGAAAGGTGGTTGTGGTCAGCTGGGGGTTGGTCTCTTTCTCCAGGCAGCAACTGACAGAGCAAGAGGACACAGCCTCAAGCTGCATCAAAGGAAATATAGGTTGGATATTAGGAAAAATTTTTTTACAGAAAGGGTGATAAAGTAGTGGAATGGCCTGCCCAGAGAGGTGTTGCAGTCACCATGCCTGGATGTGACACTCAGTGCCAAGGATTAGTTGAGGTGTTAGGGCTGGGTTGGACTTGGTGATCTTGAAGGTCTCTTCCAACCTGGTGGTTCTGTGTAAAAAAATAAGAGAGTAAGTATCAGAAGAATAAGCACAGGGTATAATTATATTCTAACAATTGATGGTATAAACCAGGATCTGAATAGCTAAAATCACAGCCCTTTAGAAAAACAAAATTGCAAACACGGGTAAAGTTAAAATCCCTTAGAGCACATCTTAGGAAATATACTGGATATGGGAATTCAAATGGGAATACAAGTCTCCAATTTACTTTGAAAAAACCCATTCCTGACAGGAGAATCCCACCATGGAATAAAAGTTGCAGTTTGTGATATAATGTGTAATGATTGATACATGTTTTGTTTCATAAATGGTTCTATGTAGAGTTGCATGGAAGCTAGTAAAAGGCTTCCTTGTATTCTACCCATGTCCCATTTTGGTCCTTGACTGTCCTTCTTTCTGGTCTAGGAAAGGTGACTCAACCATAACATTTTCTTTTGTTTTGTTAGGACTATTAAGTTTACTCATTAATATCTCTGAAAAATTTAGCCAAATCATTATAAATCTAAAGACTTCTGAGGCAAAACAAGGAAGGTTAATACATGTTTTGGCAAATTCCTCCCTTCTGTGCTTAAGTTCCTGCTGCAGTGCCTTATTTTATCACAAGTTGTTTCTGTGGCCCTGAAAATGTTTGAGACAGGCAAATGTGATCTCTAAGTTCCTACAAGCCACTGAACAGAAAGAACTGATAAGGATTTAAATATGTGTATAGGCACCAGATCTAATATGACCTAGGACTGAAAGAGGATGATCTTAGTATTTACAGGGTGCTCTTGCTAAATCACTGAATCAAAAACTGCAGGAACAAAAGTCAGAAGTGTCTATAGCAAGCACACAACATCTATTACAAGACCTGTTTTCTGTAAAGGTTACTGATTTGACTTTCAGGAAACTTAAAATAACTGAGTAAAAACTCCAGCCAAGCTGATGCTAGAACTTCCCTTTCTTTAAAATTCCAAGACTCTTTTACTCAAAAATCTGTAATTCAGCATATGAGGAAAAGGAAAGGGGACACTCAAGAATTCAGAATTTTTCTTTGAAGGAATAACAGTTTCAAAAGTGTATGGCTCTGTACAGTATTATAACAATGCAGTTCATGACTCAATAAATCAACACAGCTCAAATGAAACATCTCATTTACAGACGTTTTCTGAAATTTGTTGTTTTAACAACTATGTGGATCACTGGAAAAACTGCATCACATCAATTTTAACATAGCAGATTTAAAAACTCTACATAAAATTGTAAGAAAGTGTTTTAAATACTTTAAAATTGGATTTTTCTAAATTTCAGTGAAGAAAGGTCAAGCATGGAATGCATAACTTGGAAACAGTAGAAATGTCTTAAAAGTAAGTAAACAATTAAAAAAAGTATTCCATATATAAAACTGAAAAGAAATATTTTATCTGAAGATAATTTTAATGTTCTGGTTCCCAGTTTTTCTTCTGATAATTAAATACACAATTTAGGTTTTAATACAGGAAATACTCTTTCTTCTTACTTTTTGTTAGATGCATAAAACAAATCTTTCTTTTCAGTTAACTTGTAGAAAACCAACAACTTAATTTGGCATTTATAAACAGGAGAATAAAGACTGATACATTAATTCATATCATACTGAAATGCATGACATTGTGTAAATCCATTTCCTGAGCAACTGGATCTTTCCTGGCAATTTTAATTTCTGCCTTTGTGTTTATCTCCATCCCTGAACACATTCTTCCCTACCCTTTTCAAACTATTACATTTAAAAAAGGGTATGATAGTATTAAAACTAAAGTAATTAAATTAAAATAAAAATTAAAACCCTTGGGTTTTTTTTTTTTTTTTCAGATAAGTTACTATTTTCAGGACTATTATGGAAGAATTTAGCTGAATATTTACTTTTTGTTTATCATCTCTGTAGAGGAGCAACACTTTTTGTCTGCATGACAACACGAGATAAACAGTCTTCTGCAGTATTCTTCAACAATACTTTATTTTTTAAATTGATCTGCTTTAAAATACCTAGACATTTACCTTAAATAAGAGATTGCTTGCATGAAAATAATCTCAAATTTATTTTTTCTTAAGACATATTGAACAGCTTTATGCAATGCATTTTGTATGCTAAAAGACATATTGATTTTAATTACCATAAAATACCTGGAAGGAGAGCTGCAATAAGAAATTCTTGAGAATGAGCCTCAAAATAAACCTGAAGAAATGGCTGAAGCAATCACTTAAAGTGGTATTAAATGAAAATGTTCTAATCCCTGATGTACTATTATTATGAACTGATTGCCAAAAGCTTTTCCATTGGGAGCAACACTCTGAACATGCATCTGACAGAGACCTACACTGGTACAATATTCCTTCACAGTTAGGTGATCACAAGCTGCCAAGTAATTTGTAGATATAGCCAGGGAACAGGACACAGACATGTTCTGCCCTGAGGCTTATCAGAAGGGCAGAGGAATGATAGCAACTAAGCAATGCACAACCACCAAAAAATATTTTCAGTATTTTACTTGCTCAGTACTTAGAAAATCTCCCCTTGCCTGGTGACTGGAAACCAAATATACCTCAATACTGAAAAGGAGTATGGAATAAAGTGGTGCCTAGATATTCTTCAGAGTTTTCTTGCTTTTATTTCTGACCTTTTGGGTGAAGGAAAATGACAGTTTGTCTAGTTTTTAAGATAAGTCAGCAGACTGATACATGCATGAAACTTTCACACACAGCCAAATGCACAGAGATTAGATAAGATAGAGGACTTCTCTTTGTCCACTGGTTAGAAAAATAAGAAAAAAAAGCAAGAAAAGGTATGCAGGTTAGATGTCATTAGTGAAACCAACATGTAAAAAAGGTACATTAGAAAGTGACATTATTTCCTATACTAAAGAAGAAATACATTTATGAAAAATTGAAACTGTATATGAAGAAATATATATATCTGTTTATGGAGAACTTATGGACCTCTTAAACTGTCAAAAATAGTAAATATCACAATTTTCTTTTCTTTTTTTCCCAAAGAATTACAAACAGTAAAATTTTCCCCCACAGTTTACTTTTCAGTGTTTACTTTTTAAGTTCTTTTGGGAATTTATGAAGAATATTTGTTAATCGTTTGCATTATTTTCACCTAAGCTACTACACTCACTACCAATATCCTATGAAGAAAAAAGTAGAACTCCTCTCTTAAATTCTACTATCTCTATTTTTCTTTACAGACAAAAGTTCTAAATAAATGTGATGCTAAACCAAAGTAAAACCTGGTTTATTTGCAGCAGAGAAATCATGCCACCTCTCTCTTTCAAAGTACAAGCAATTTTTAGAGCAAGTATAAGGGTCTAAAGTGACATTATCCTGGTCCATTCTCTGATGTGTTTCCCTACAATGTTTTGCAGCCACAAAGAAACAGTGTATTTTAATGATAATACTATTTCAACTAAAATAAATATTCCAAAACACGCCAAGTTTGCATCCTAACAGAATTTTTAAGTTAGACTTAGAAAAATTAATAACATGGCCTCTAAAAAACCCTTCAAAACAAATAGACAAAAAATAACCTAGGATTATTTTAAAAAGAAGCATGTAATATTTTGATGGGGAAAACCACAAAAAAACAAATACACATAAAAAATGTTGATTAGACCAAAGGCCTCAAGTCACAGCCTCAAACAGGAAGGCTTTTTTTCTCTTTTGGTTGGTTTTTTTTTGGTTGTTGTTGTTTCTATGGTGCTTATGATATTTACTGCTTCAAGTCTGCCTTCAGCTGTAGATGCAGAAAAGCGTAAAAAGTGATCCTGTTACATTCCCACTTATCTGAATCCTTGTCTAACTTGCGCAGTCTCTTCACAGTGTTGGTGATCATCTCGCTCCTATGGTTATCCCAAAGGGACAGGACTCTGTCAGTGCTCTGCACAATGACTAACTATATAACTCTCTTGAGGCAAATATATATTA
Source organism: Zonotrichia albicollis (assembly GCF_047830755.1). Lineage (NCBI taxonomy): Eukaryota > Metazoa > Chordata > Aves > Passeriformes > Passerellidae > Zonotrichia > Zonotrichia albicollis. The sequence goes on from NC_133819.1 coordinate 140,685,014, forward strand.
AAAAATATTTTAAATCTTTTAGAAGAGATGTTTAACTACAATATGAACTAGAAGTGAGTTTTAAAGAGAGACACAGAAAGAAACGTGTTCAGTAGTCAGATAAACTCAGATTAAAAAAATAAAATAATTAAAAACCCTTGGAACCAAATACTGCATTTTCTCTTTCCTGCTGCATCTTACAAGACTTTACTCAAATTAGTAACTTTCAGTGACTTTAAAAATAGCAATAGAAATAGAAAAGATAGCAATACATTGTGTAAATGTACTGGTTTTCACTGTGATAGAGTTAAATTTCTTTCTATATATCTGGGATGGGGTTATCTTCTGGAGATGTGATGAAAACAATGTTGATAACACCCCAATGTTTTAATTTTGCCTAACAGTGCTTACAGAGCATTATAGCCTTTTCTGTTTCTCACATCACACCACCAGTGAGTAAGCTAGTAGTGCACTAGAATTTTGGAGGAGACACAGTTCTGGGGAAAAAGAGGAAATGGAGGAGATGTTCAGAATTAAAGAGTTTGCCTCCCCAAGGAACTATCATGCAAGTTGGATCTTTACTTTTCTGCTGTTGTCAGTGAATGCCTTTTTTTTTTTTTTTTTTTTTTTTTTGCTTTTGTGTGCAGCTTTTTTTTTGCATATTACATTGTCTTCCTATCAGTCCTTGAGTTTTCTCACTTTTACCTTTCTGATTTTCTCCCCCATCCCATCTAGGGTGAGCGACCAAGTGGCAGTGTGGCACAGAGTTGCTCACCATGGTCACACCAGAAGCACAGAATAACTTCTAAAGTCTGTAATTGAGATTTCTGATGCCACAGTAATGCTCCCCAACCCTGAGACACCTCGTTTCTATGGTCACACTCCAGCACCAGGAGATGCTGGTTCCATATCAAGGCCAGAGGTTTTTCCCAGGTAAACTTTAATACTTAAATCTCTCAGGAGAGAATTAATGTCATTCACACCCACAAGAGAATGGCCTTCTATAGCCTTCTTCTCTACTATTCAGCTTATTATTATATCGAACAAGTTTAATATTAAACTATATAGAGCAGATAGATGAAGAGCAATTAGGTCCTATCTGTCACAGGTGACTAGACTGTGCCTTGCCTGACAGGGAGGGTCCTGACTGACACAAAATTAAGACTTTCTTCCCTGGCACACTGTACCCCATGGCACACCTACCACACCTGACAGAACCTAGCTACTCACACATCACGCAGTCTTGCAATTGGATAGTCAAACAAAGGGCACACAAGTATATATATTCACATCTCCTACATGCCAGTAGTGTTCAAAAATGCTATCAGAAGTGTTTCCTATTCTTGTCTCCAAATGTTTGTATAGAGAATCTCAGAATGATGGAAAGATACCCCTGAAGGTCATCTCTTCCAGCCCCCTCAAAAAACAGCATCATCTAAAGCAGGATCTCCAGGAGAGTGTCCAGACAGCTTTTAAACATCTCCAGGAATTGAGAAGCCACAAATTCTCTGGGGCTTCCTGCTCCAACCATATTATTCTTCTTTTATTCTCTTCTTGATGTACAAATAATACAAAATTTAGATTCTATGCTGATTAATGTCAGGACTCATCCCCTTACAGGCCACCAATTGATGGGATTGGTGCTTGGCACCAATCGACAGTGGATGGAAACTGTCATTGTCAGCTTGTTATCTTCCTGTAAAACTTTCATATCTTCCCTCTGTCAGTTCCCAAAGGCATCTTCTTGCCACTGATTTATTTTCTCTTTCTTCCACATGGCCAGCTGACTCCTTCCTGTCCCTTACATGACCACCTAGCCCTTTCTCCTCACAGCACAGCCAACCACCCCAGCTCTCCTCTCAATCAGCTAACCCACTCTTTTATAGCACCCATCCTTATTGGACATAGCTGTGCTCTATTAAGGGCAGGACTGTTCCTTCTCTTTGGTAATTGGTACAGCTGCAGCTCCTCAGGGATGAGATTGCCTTCAGCACTATCTCTATTCTCCCACAATCCATCCTCCAACAGAGCAACACTTTTTAAAATCCATGCATGGCAACGCATACAATTTAGCAGCCAATTAAAAGCTTTGTTTCTTAAGGATTTCACTTCAAATTCTGATAATATACTTAAGGGATCCTGAATCAAGAGCCTCCAAATATATAAGTACTTCAATATTATTTTTGGGCAATATCACTTTAGTGCCATAATTTCATACTTAGAGGCTTAATATTACAAGAATGAGCCACATAGAAACACAGAACCATAGCATCATTTAGCTTGGAAAAGACCTTTAAGACCACTGAGTCCAAACATTTGCCTAACACTGTGAGGTTCATCGCTAGATCCTGTTCTTAATTGTCTCATATCTTAATTACCTCCAAGGAAGGTGGCTCCACCGCTGACCTGAGCAGCCTGTTCCAATGCTTGACATATCCAATTCAAACCTCTTCTGGTGCAACTTGATGTCATTTCTTTGTGAGAAAAAGGGCCAGGTTCATCTTTGAAAACTGGACATATGAACCTTTTATAAGTACCTCGAAAAGTACTTCAGAATTGTCTCGTTTGTGTCTAGGCTGTTTTCCATTTGTCATGTGGTCCTGAAATGTAAGCAAACAGCCTCAATAATGCAGTATTTTCCGCAACCCAGTTATTGACAAAGTGCATTTATTTTGTCAAGTATTTGATTTTTAATAATGGGTAGAACTTGTTTTCATTTTCTCTGCACTCTGGAGTCACATAACTTGCCCTTCTCATTCAACTGGGGACCGGGACAAAAGTCATTCCTGCTTCAGGTGACACTAGCAGTTACTGAATCATTTCATATGCAGATTAAATACTGCATTACAGCCTTCTTCATGCCTAGAATACCAAATAATTAAATGCCTAATCCATAACTACTGCGTCCTCCAAACTGTCATGGAAAATACTGAGTTGCCCTGCCTGCTACTTCTGGTAGTGTCTATCCATTATTATAGACTATTATATAATTACATTTGTATTACTGTTTATAATGATGTTGAAAAAAAAAAGTGTTGGTAATTACTTCTGACCTTTTTAGTGTAGACTGTCTTATTCTTGGAGTATTTTTGAGGGATTTTAGCAGTGTTTTTTTCTTCACAGAGAAAAGCAAGGCACAACTTCCCAAGGATATTTCTGGGATTCACATTACCTGAACCTCAGAGAAAGAAAAAGCAATTCTTATCTCATCTGCTGCTCGTCCTGTTGTTCAGAAGTGGAATACATTGTGGAAGATTGTTTACCTGAAGGGACTTGGTAACTGGATTCTGGTGTGAGTGTTTTGATTCACAGACCAACTGAACCCAGGTTTGTGTGTCAGGACTGCCAGATGACAGTCATGAGATTCTGTGCAGTTGAATTGAGTTGGGTGCTTGTGCAGATTCAGTTTAGATGTAGTGGAATACAATATAGAATAATATAGTATAATAATGTATAATAAAGTAATTCTGATATCCATGGAATCCTCCTTGTCATTTCTCCTGGATGTTGAGCAAAAATATCACATCAATAATGTCTGATTTTCCTTCAAATGTAATGCAAAACTAAATACAATTATTTGTTAAGTTTTTGAAATTTATCTCAAAGTCTCCAAACTCCTTCCTAGGTGAATGTCAGTTCAACTAATATCAGAAAACATTGAAATGCTGAATTTTACACTTGTCTTTGTTCAGTCAAAGACATACAAGACAAATGGCAATCATTTCCTCTGAAGTAGAAATTTATCAGCTGTTGCTACTACTATCTCTAAATCTTACAGTCTTACAGTAAACTTATTTTTTGATGTGTTTTATTAATAAAAGCATTCATTCACAATATTACAAAGAATAATATTTAAAAACGTATATATTATACCAATTCTTGAAGACTACTGGAAGAAAAAATCTCCATGGAAATCTGTGACTTTACCAGAAATCTCGGAAAAGTCATATATTCTCTTACATCAAAGTACTTTTCACTTACAAGTACCCAGATGTCAGTACATATATCTGAGTTCGCTCTTTTGGAAGTTACATTATCACTCTTAAGTAAATCAAACATAGATTTCTTTATCCTGAAAACCTTTCAAAAATATTTTTCCCTGGAATGATTAAATGCACATGTATGAAAGAATGTGATGACTTAGAATATAATTAACTCAGCATAGCATAAGACAAAAGATAATTTCTTTGTGAAATCAGCACTTGGGATTTCATTTAATAATTAAGATATTCAGGTAAGTTCTTGCACATAATACTGCAAAACATTAAATATTGAACTTTTGTTAAAAAATAAAAAAGAAAAAAAGATTTTTGTTGCAGTTTGAGGGACAGTTCTAAAACTGCAGTAATATCCAGTCCTGTAGAAAACAAGATGTTAAGAAATTATGAACAACTTGTTTCATCTGAAGAGAAAACTGCAAGACTCAACCTTACAATTTCATTTCCTAATTCAACCACTTGTTTCTTCAGGTTTTTTTTACTAGGCAATTCGGGAATCTCCTTAATTACAAAGTGCAAATGACTTTGGGAAAATTGTTTGGGACCTTGATGATCTTCTAGTGATATTTTTAGCCTCTCACTCAATTATGGGAGAAAAGAAAATCTGTTACCTTACTCTCATTGACTACTGGAATTTTGGAATACTCATATTACTATATGCTGCGGTTAGAAGGCAATAATTTGGAAGAAAATATTAATATCTCTGTAGGCAATAACTTGGGGAGCACTGATTAAGTTTCTTTCCCTTTCCCATTTTTTTAGCAATCCAAAAAAACTGTTGTCCTTGTTTTAGAGACCTTAGGTCCTTATCTAGACTTATTCTATCCCTTTGTCACTGTTGCTCAAGGAATAAATAGGTACAAGATACTCTCTTTTTTCAGTGAGAGTGACCTACTAAAGCAGAGGTGAAGAAAGTCCAGAATTCATTGGGAGAACACACTCCCAATGAGTGACAGACACAGACACACTTGCACTGACCCTGGGCTGGGTTGAAGGTTCCTCAGGAGGGCTCGGATTCCTCATCCAGGCAGACACATCTCGGACTGCTGTATCTTCCAGGCTGCCTTGCCAGGAACCTTCTGGAAGTTGGGTGCTGCCAGGTCAAGAGCTTTTAGGGATAATTGCCTTAAAATATCCCCACCAGACACCATCCATTTTGCCAGGGCTGGACAGCTTCCTCCAAGCAGTGTAGCCAAAATTCCCAGCCCGTGCTTTCTGCTGATTCCCCCAGTGGTAGTCAAGTCATCCTCTACTCACACTTTGTCAAACTACCCATCAGCTCCAGCGCTATTGTCATATGACATTAGAATATGCTAGAATTTTCAAGGGCAGAAACACCAATGATTCTTAATGAAAAGTGGACACAGAGAATAAAACTGGTTCATGAGCTTGATCCAGCTGCTGCTGAAGTGAAAGAGAATTTCCCCATTGATTAAGAAGGGTGCTAGCTGCTTATCCCTGTCTGGTAAAGTTTGAACATTACCTTTACTTTAAATAGAGAAAAAAATTGTTATATATATAAGATTAAAACTCCAAGAAAAGGATATTATTAAAGGAACAGACATTTTAAATCTGAATAATTAGATGGAGAAAGTTAGAGGAAATTATTTACTCATTCCTAGATACACGTAGAGAGAAGCACACTTTATACCAGAGAGAAACAGATGTTTTCAATTTCTTCCGGACTTAGTGATCATGTATGCCATCTCCCAAGACAGATATTAGTCCACCTCCTTTTGACTCCTGAAACACGTTTCATCTCTATAATAACAAAAAAAAAAAAAGTATAGCTAGGGTGCAATTCTTTTGTTCTAGTTCACTTTATATTTTCTTAGAATTAGCCTGGTAAAATAACCATGGCTAAAATTACCATGTTCAATATCTAGACAACTCTCCCTATATGTCAATATCACTTCACAAATTTTTGTTTCAGAAATTGTACTTCAGCTGCAGAAAAATAAAGCTGACTTAACTGATTTTTGGTCTTGACCCTGTATCATTTCTTTGAGTGTTGAAAGGAGGTGATATCCTGACTTCCATTGGGAAAGTCTGAATCCCATGATGCTGTACCCAAAGTGGTGTACTCTCTTTTCAGTATACATCAATATACTATTTCACTTTTTCTTTATCTGACACTTTAAGCTTGTAAACAGAATTTTATACATTTTATACATTCATATATTCCTCAAACATTTAAATCCAGAAATGGTTCAGATTTAATGCAACTAGTGCAAGATTCTAACAAACAGTGTATTCTTAATGCACAGAAAGACTCACCTTCCAATAACAGGTAAATTATATTATTAAATTCATGGCTGTTGTAGTTACATAATTTTTCAGGTATTTTTTCTCACATGTATATGTATGTGAATTTAGAAGTACAGAAAAAACTTGAAGTATGGTTAAGAAAGTACAGCAATTCCTATTTCCAAAGAAAGTTCATTAAGTTATTATTGCACCTTATTTTGAGCATTCTCCAGTACTTTATGTATTTTCAATATTAGCTTTCATTTTTAGCATGTGAATATTTGTATTGTTTTATATTTTGTATTATTTGATCTACTTCCATAATTCTACAGATAAAAAAGGAATATGAAGTAAAGCAGGAGGGGTTTTGGATAAAATCCTTATGCTTAAATAGAGTTAGTACACAAATTGATGTGCGTTTTGCAGGCCCAACTGTGAACTTCATTTATATATCTTTTATCTGTAATTATCTATGTAGATGGGATAAATTGCTCTTGCCTATAAATAGGCACTTAAGCCTTAAACCTACAGGTACCTGACTGGCATGTGCAATCAGGGTAACTGATCTTGCAATTACATGTATCTAGCATGCAGGTCAATAAAATTCAGTTAATTCTCAATAGTGTTTTGATATGAGAATCATATAAATATACTTCACTCAAGTAGCAAGCTGCCAAAAATAGAGTACTTGAGCTGCCTTTTCTGCACTGCCTTGTAAGGATAGGCTAAAATTTCTGCCCTTCAGCTGCACAAGGCAAATCCAATCTGTTCTAAGAGTGATGGCAAAACACCAGTAAAGTCAGGAATTTTCTTGTTACCAAACTACTTTACCTCATAAATGATTTGCTTAGCCACTATTACAACCTTTCCCGCTGAACTTGATGGTGGTAAAATCCACAAAAAAAGGTACTGCATTTCTATTTCCTCCCTCAAATTTTAATTGAGAGTAAAGAAAGTCTTAAATAAATGTGTTATAAATCTGCAGACTATTCTTATTACTGTTAGCATTGATTAAAAAACAAAAATGAGAAAAAAAATCACTTTTAGTATATTGCCAGTAGCTAAGAGATTAACTACAGAAGATTTTCTCCAAGAAATTTCAGGTTAATAAGCATTTCATTAAAAAAAAAAAAAAAAGGTTCTTCAGAAAGGAAAAGTAGCTGCAGGCTGAGGATGCTTCTCCACAAAAGTACATTTTCTATAGATGCTGTTCTCTTTGAATACTATGGCCAGTCAGATCACTTGGGGCAGGTCAGAAGGAATGCAAAATATGACATTTAACTCACCTTTACATAACCTTCTCTTTGGAAAAGTCCATTTTCATGCTGTCTTTAAATAACCTAAGGCTCTCCCTTCTAATGCTAGGCTTCAGAGGCCACTGAGAATCATAAACAATGTTCAGCAAGCAGCACAGAATAAATGCAAACAAAATATGCTCCTTTTTTTTTTTCATCTTAGATGCTGAGAGAGTTGGGCAAGAGTCGTGTGGCATGTCAATCTACTGCATGAAATATGATGCATTTTGGAGAGTTAAGCACAAAAAAAATTTATGAAAGTACAGAATAGCAGTATTTTTTAATATTGTGTGTATATCTATATCTCTCTCTCTATATATGCATGCGTATGTATCTATATATACATATATACATTCCCATGCATTTTCTCCTTCCACAAAAATGTATGTGTGCATATTCACCTGGTAAAACTGTCTATACCCCAAGATCCATTTTGGAGCTTTGACTCATCTTTCATGCACCTGGGAAAAGGTAATTCCTAAATCATATGCATTCTGGTCACATCTAGACCTTCCCTACATGGTCAGAGCTATTGTGCATTTCACTGTTATCACAGAAGTGAGAAAGGAAGGCTAAAACCTCTGGGAAATGAGGTCGTACACGTGGGAAGAACGACATAGTGCACATACTTCCATTAAGGGAATTCTAGACAGAAACATGCTACCTCTAGTCAGTGAATTAACAACAAAAAATTACCAGAAGCATGATGTGGCTGAACCACTTAATGTTTTCTTATACATTTTAGGCCTTGGTGGGAGCCACAGCATAATGGTTTGTTGGGCCAGAGATGGAACTTTTTTTGCTGAAACATATGATGCAGTCTGTAGAATGCAATTTATTGTTTTCCTACAGAGTGGACTAACTTTGTGAAGAGTCATTCAGAACGGCTACTTTCACAGCAATCTATAACTCAAAAACAGATTAAAATCTTATTACAACATGTGAAAACTGTTTGCTAAAATTGAGTTCAACTCAGTATTCCACTGTTGGATATAGCACGAAATTTGTTCTCTGATACCACCCCATGAGAAGTCTAATTCATTATGTCTTCTGGACAAAATGTAAAAGTAAAACCTTGTTTGTCCTTTGCTACAATGGATATAATTTTTTCCAATCATAGCCATTTTTTCTTCAGAGTGCTTTTTTCTAGGGATTTTCACTTTTCCCATTTCTCCAAGAGTCTAAAGAATCCAACACGAGTGTATACTCAACTAGATAGTAAAATGCCAAGAAATTGATATTTCACTATTTTAATTGTCTTTCTTAAGTCACTATTCCAGCTGTGGGAGAATATCTGACCCACTTTTCTTTCATGTTGAGACAAGACTTGCATTCATCAAGGATAATGTTTATCAGTAACAAACTGACCCATCTTACAGTAAAAATCAATAGATAAAGCATGTATGTCACACAAGGCACCAAGCATAAAGAAGCAAAAAATTATTTTGGTGACGAAAGAAGCTGCATATCACTGATTGCAAAGCAAGAATCCTGGCAACAGACAGAGGGGAGAGGTGATACCTCTACCTCTCATTTTGGAGTCAGTCATGGATCATCATTATATGCTGATCTTTCACTTGTCTCTTACATGTTATATAAAGACCTGAAAAGGAAATGTATTTGTACATGAATAACAATTAATTTATTTTATAGCCTATTTCACTTTGTTGTCAGCTAATTAAATTCTGTCACTGAACCAAATATGATTGATTGTTACCTGCAGCTGTTCCCTCTAAATCTGTCTACAAATAGTTGCTCCAAGATGGTAAGCATTTTGACACTCTCTAAAATACAGTCAGCAACAGAAACAGACAACCGTTGAAAATTTAATCTTAACAAGATTTCCACTAAACTCAGGGGGATACCATTTTTAATTAGAAAGAGAATGCCAGACTCTGAGTAGCTAGCTTAGCAAAGTTCACTAAGTAACATCTGATTAAAAGACATGAGGTAGACAGCTTTATTTTCCCTCTAAGAAACCCAACAGCTACAAAAATTATTTCCTTCATAAGATACATTTAGTCATCAAAATGACAGGCTTGTCAGGCATGTGGTAGATTACCTTTTATTTTTTTTTGAGTTTTTTCCTACTCATGTGTCAATAAAGAGAACACACTGCCAGGGAAATTTGCTATGGACAACATCTCTTATGATGGAGTGATGGGACAAAATACACTTTCAGAAATGCTGCAATGACACAAATCTGGAAAAAGTGATTCACCAATGGTGGTACTGCCGTTCAGACAGATCTTGAGAGGTTGTAGAAAAGGATATTGTAAAATCTCATACAGTTCAACAAGAACTACAAATTGAATAATCATATAATTATGCAATAGAAGAATTATAGAATTGAGATAGAAGGTATCTTAAATGTTATCTTGTTCCAACCCCCTTGACATGGGTAGGAATGCTACCCACTAAATCAGATTGCTTGAGGTTTCATCCCAACTGGCCTTGAGTACTTCCTTGGATGAGCCAGTCACAACTTCTCTAGGAAGCCTGTTTCAGTGCCTCACTACTCTCACAGTAAAAAGTATCTTCCTAACATCTAATCTAAATATCTCCTTTTTTATTTTAAAAACATTTCTCCTTGTTCTTTCACTATATATCATTGGAAATAACTCCTCTCCAGCTCACTTATAGGGTCCCTTCAGGTACTGAAAGGCTGCTGTAAGATATCCTCATATCCTTCTCCAAGCTGAACAAGTCCAACTCTCTCTGACTGTCTTCACAGGAGATGCTCCAGCCTTCAGATTGTCTTTGTGACCTTCTTCTGGACCCAATCTACAAGTTCCATGCCTTTCTTGTGCTGAGGACTCCAGGGCTGGACACATTACTCCAATGGGAGCTCTGTGGGCCATAGTAGTAGAGAATCTCCTCCTTTGACCTGCTGGCTACCCCTCTTTTGATGCAGCTCAGGATGTGACTGGCCTTCTTGGCTGTGAGTGCATGCTGTTGGCTAATATCCAAATTTTCATCCACCAGTATCCCCAAGTCCTCTGGAGAAATGATCTCAGTGAGCTTTTCTCCAAGTCTGTACTCATAACTGGGATTCCCTTGACCAAGGTGCAGCACATGACACTTGAACTTGTTGAGCTTCATGACGTTCTTGTGGGCCCACTTCTCCCACTGGATGGCATCCCATCCTTGTGTTGTGTCTACTGAATTGCTCAGCTTCGTGTCATTGGCAGACTCGCAGAGGGGGAACTCAATCTCACTCTCTGTCTCACTGATGAAGGTATTGAACAGTGCCCACTCAAGACAGAGTCCTGAGGGACATAATTCATCACCAGCCTCTACCTGGACACAGAGCCATTGATCATAACTTTTCTCTTTTGATTTTTCCCAATCCTCTCTATATCCCTCCTAGTAATGGCAGGAGTTGTCTTTGTGGTTCCTATTGACCTGCTTAATTTCTGAAAGAGAAGTTGATCACATTATCCACATTACACTATAGCACAGTTTAGCCTTCTCTGCAAACTGTGGACAAACACGCTGTGATGGCCTCTGTGAAATTAGTGACATTTGGGGTAGGAAAACAATAGAAAGGTGATAAAATATATTGAAACTGAATTTTAACTTCTTTGAAAATAACCATCAGATGAGGCCTCCAATCCTTGATACAAACGATTACTCAGTTTGGACACCATTAATTGTTCACAATACCTAATAGGAACTGACTGCTAATAACTTTAATATGGAAAGGTGAAAGTTTCTGAAGTTGCCCTCTTAGTGTAGATAAAAAGCAGTATGATCCCTGTTCCATTTATTCTGGTAAATGTAATTTCTGTTTTCGTACATTACAAATGATGTATGAAGACTGACTCTACATACCAGGAAATAACAATATTGGTAATGAAATGCTAATACAGCCATCTGTCTTCTTCAGTGTCTAGCTAAACTGGAAATGCAAATCAAACATACACATTTTTTCTCAAAATGCAGAGTTTTCACAAGGTAGATTGTAGCCGCATTTCTCTTAGAGAAAAGCAAGGCACGACTTCCCAAGGATATTTCTGGGATTCACATTCTCTGAACCTCAAAGAAAGAAAAAACAATTCTTATCTCATTTACAGCTCCTGTGTTGTTCACAAGTGGAATACATTGTGGAAGATTGTTTACCTGAAGGGAATTGGTAATTGGATTCTGGTGTGAGCGTTTTGATTCACTGACCAATTGAATCCATGTGTGTATGTGTTGGGACTGTCAGCTGACAGTCACAAGATGCTGTGCAGTGGAGTGCACTTGAGTGCTTGGCAGATTCAGTTTAGATGTAATGTAACATAGTGTAATATAATATAAAATAATCTAGTATAATAAAGTAATTAATTAGCCTTCTGATAAGATGGAGTCCTCCTCATCATTCCTCCTGGATGTTGGGCAAAAATATCACCGATAGTAGCTATCTTAATTCTTGGCTATTTTTCTTCTGTATTTAGTTGAAGAACTCTTTGGCTGTATGTGATAGCTTTTACGAGAAAAAAATTAACTAACTCTCATATTGACATAGAAGCTTGCTAGGTCCTTATCTGTCCAGCACTTACCCAGAAGATATTCAGACCTGCAGCTTACTCATATTAAATTGTATACTGTATTCCTCAAAAAATTTCCAGTGTTTAGCAGGGGTATTTCCAGAAGAAATTATCACCACATAACTGAAGAAAAGCATAGTCATGCCATTTTATGAATGCTTGTTTTACTTAACATTATTCTTCTTCGGTCAGAGTAATTGCCATTTATAATTTAAATAATTGTCTTCTCTCACTGAAGAAATCATACTCTCTGATGCAGAGTTGCATGTGTACTCTTTGTACAAGAGTACAGAGTACACATGCAATCTCTGCATTTTGCAGTCTTTATTCAATGTGGAGAAAAGGTAGATTTCAGGTCTGTGGAAGTAAACACTGGGTGTCTTTACATATCTGTGAGCATGTTCATACTAATAAGGAGAATAAACCTATCTTAGGTGCAGTTACGTGAACTTGTGAGGTTGAGAGTAGTTTCAAGGTTGCTCTTTCTGGCAGTGAGAAATCTAATAAGGTAAAAGGCAAGATAGGAGAAACATTGATAAATTATTTCCAGACTACCTGCTTCCTAGAAATGTATGACCCTACTTACTCCATACTCTACTCTTCAGTTCATGACTGTGTATAAATAGCAATTTTTAAACAAGGAGTGAACAAGTGAGAAGCAGCATCTGGACAGTTAAATAGATCATGCCACCAGGAATTTCAAAGATACTTAACTGCACTGGAGTACTTCTTCCAAAAATGCATACATGGCATCACTTTCAGTTCACTTATTTGCTCTTATATTTTTAACCTGACTTCTGCTTTTCTGTTTCATGTACCTTGAAGTTGAGCTCAGATGCTCTAACACAGAAACCTATGATCTTTCGCATTTGTCACGATCTGTCCTAGTGAACGGATGTTGTGAAGGTTCGTAGGGGTGATCTCAGGGTGAAAAAAACCGACACAGTACAAGGGGGTTTGCAATGTTAATCAAAACAAATACACCTTTATTGAATGACTACAGCAAAATGTGATAGAGGGATTAAGGCAGAGAAAAAGATAGAGAAAAGAGAGAAAGAAAGAGGGGATATAGCTACCAAATGTAGAGACGAAGTTCTTTAGTCCAGTCCAGTCGAGGATCCGCCTGTTACATCAGGGAGATTTCAAAATCTCTAGCCAACTCAGAGGTTTTTATTATGATAATTCTACTGAAAATTGTGAGGGGGGGGGAAACATATACAATAAGGAATAGATGTAACAGGTAGTCCGTGTTCTCAGCAGTAAATGAGAGCGATTGTTTTCATGGTCCAGTGATCATACCTGCAGGCAAACATCTTGGTTTGGTCAGCTTGCCTCCCCCACACACCTCTCCCAGCTTGGGGGTTTCAGTCCCAGTCCTTGGAAGGAGCAGAGGGGCCTTTTCACATGGGGGTTTCATGTCTCAGTCCTTGATGGAGAGGCTTCTTACATCTCAGTCTGTCTGTCACAGTGGTTGTAAAGCAGGTGAGGGTCTCCTGTTGAGGACCACCTGAACTCAGGAGAAGTCCAGCCAGGCTGAGAGATGGGACAGCTTCCAAGGCTATTGTTGCGAAAAGGGCATGGTGCCCCTTCTTCTCAGTGTAGCATACGGCAGACACACCTGTGAAAACAATAACTTAACACTGTGCTCTCAGGTCTCAGGGCCTTTGGCGTGTGACTTTCTTCTTCAGAGCCAGAGATTTTACACAGGAGGGTCTTCTCTTCAGTGGTCCCCCAATGACAATCATGAGGCAGATGAAGGATATTTCGGACAGACTCTCACAGCATGTAGCTACATTTCTGTAGACATCTCCACAATCAAAAACTGAAACAGGGACTCCGTCATCCCTGAAATTATAGTATAAATGCAGTTTACTCAAGACTAGACAGCTTTTGGTCTAGAAAAAAACCAATGGTTTTTGCTGGGGAAAATGAAGAGAGGCATGTCTACATAACAAATGAAACAGAAAGATGTTTTGAAGCTCACAGTATTTAAAACCAGAAAGATCTATGCTGTTTGACGATCTGCGCTGGGTTGGCCGTGGTAGAGTTAATAGAGCAGTCTTAAGCTCCACCAAGGGAAATATAGGTTGAATATTAGGAAAAAGTTTTTTACAGGAAGAGTGATAAAGTACTGGAATGGTCTGCCCGGGGAAGTGGCGGAGTCACCATCTCTGGATGTGTTTAAAAAAAGACTGGATGAGGCACTTGGTGCCATGGTCTAGTTGAGGTGTTAGGGCTAGGTTGGACTTGATGATCTTGTAGGTCTCTTCCAACACAGGGATTCTGTGTGATTCTGTGTAATGTTCCTTGCAGTAGCTAGTATGAGGCTATGATTTGGATTTGTGCTGAAGTCGCGTTGATAAGACACTGGTGTTTTGTTACTACTGAGAAATGCCTACATACCATCAAAGCCTCTTTACCTCTCACATTGCCACACCAGTGCACAGCAGAGAGGGGACACAGCCAGGAGAGTTGACTCCAACTGACCCAAGGGATATTTCATACCATATGTCATGGTGCTCAGCATACAAAAGTGGAGAAAAAGAAGAAAGGAGGGGACATTTTTAGTGATGATGTTTGTCTTCCCAAGTAACTGCTCTTTCCTGGAGGTAGCACACCTGTCTGCCCATGAAAAATGATTAATGAGTTACTTATTTTTGCTTAAATTCCTTGTTTTTCTTTGCTTGTGTGCATGGCTTGTGCTTAACCTACTAGATTGTCTTTATCTCAACTGCTGAATTTTCTTACTTTTATTGTACCAATTCTCTCCCCATCTCACCATCTCAGCAGGTGAGTGAGCAAGAGGTTGTGTGAGGTTTAGTTGCAGGCTGGGATTAGACTCCAACAATCTGGATTTAACCCTCTCAGCAAAGGTCAAAGATTTATATAATGATTTTTGCAATCAGCCCATCACCCTTTCAAATGAAAGACTACTTATTTTTCTGCTCTTTGAAATGCTGTTTCCTTCCCTGAGGGACCTGACAGTAGATCTTTTGGTCTATTCTATTCTCTGAATCCCCCAACACTTCTACAAAACAACAGGCTATGAATCTGAACCTATGGAAATGTCCTTCCACTGACTAGAAAATAACAGTCACAAAATTATTTCCTATGCATTTTTGCTTTATTTCAAAGTGCCTGCATTTTGCTTTTTTCAGAGAAATTACTACCTTTTTCTTCCTTCATTAATTAAAATAATTCAGAGCCACAGAAAATATGTTAATCTATATTGCATTTTCTATATTGCATTTTCTATGTTAATCTATATTGCATTTATTTTCAGCAATCCTCTAAGTCTGTATTGCCTCAATAAATATATATTTTATGTTAAAGTTCAGTTTTACAATGTCTGAGAGTTTTGAAGCTAGAGTTTCTACACCTAAGCAACAATTCAGTGATTTTGTAATTGTTTTAATTTTTTGGGAATTTCAGAACTGAAGATGACTCATTTGTCTTTTTTTTTAATATTATCTGGGTCCAAAGTTTAAATTATTTATTTGAGATCCTACAGTTAGCCATTGGTGAAATGAAATCCTTATGACCTCAAATTTTAATAAATTGCAATAATTGGTTCACTACATAACACTGCATTGCCTTTTAAACTCTAGATGTGCTTTAGAAAGATGATCTTTGCTGTGGATGTTTACAGAAAAAAAAAAAAAGTTCTTTACACTGTCCCGATGGCACTTAAAGATCCATTTGTGGTCCTAAATGAAAATGGGGAGAATATCTAAACAGTCTCTGAAGACACTTGCTTGGAGAAGAATAAGGACAGGGAGATGTTTGTCCAAATAGAGATGTATTTTTTTACATCAGATATCATGTAAGAACAAAATCAGAAAAAAACAAACCAAACAAAACAACCCCATTAAAAATTTAGATAAGAGACATGTGAAGCAATTATATCTCTCAGATAAGTTCTTATCAGGTCATTGAAAAGCATGACCATCAGCTTAGGCACTGTCTGAAATGGGCTTATAATGCTAGTCCTAGAGAACTAAATGAAGAATTATGAATTAAAAAAAAAAAAAAAAAAAAAAAACCAAAAAATACCACCCAAAACCATATTGGTGACATTTGGAAAATGGGTAGGGAGCTTATTTCAGGACTGATCTCCATTTGCACATCAGTGCAGGTTTGCCTTATAGTTATACCAACCTTTATGTGGTCATTGTGATAGTGAAGTCAAGAAATACAGAAGGCGACAAAGATCTTCTGTGCTTTGTCTTAGCTGTGATATTGCCTAACTGGATATTTTCTACATGTTCACTTTGCCTTCTATTTTTTTTTCCTGATTTATCAACCTTTCATTTATCTGTATATTGCAAGTTCTCTTTGTTTTTTGGGGTTTTTTTTGGTTATTTTTAGGAGATAGAAACAAATTTGTCTTGTTTTCTAATTTACCTTTATTATTATGTTTCATTGTCTGTTTCCTCTGTGACCCTATTTTTATTTTCAGTAAGAATGAATTTATGCTGAACTGATAAAATCTGTATATGAATGTGCAGACTTTCAGTTAACACTGCAGTTTTGACATTTAGGCTTTTCAAGCATAACCATATTACTTATTTTTTGGGGCTCTTTCTTTTTCTTGTATCCTGTAATCAGTTATTCCACACAATTTCTTGACCTTTTTTTTCGATTTACATGAAAAATTGTGATCTTGTCTTAGTTTTATGCATCAAGTACATGAAGTTTATATTCATCCCAAAGGCTGGAAACCATAAACAGAAGAACCAAGTATTAGGTTCTACAAATTTATAGTTCTTATACAGATTAGTATTTTAACCTTTCATTTTAATTCCCTGTAACTAGGTGTAATGCTTAACAGTTAATAGGTAGACGATAACTGTGAATCAAGTTTACAATGTGGAACTATATAGTACTATTACATTTTGTTCAGTGGATGAGGAAAAGTAGCAGCTACGGAAAGAAGTAAATAATGAGGGAACTGTAATAAATCAAAATTCCATGATACCTGCTGTCTAGGTGTAACCAGAATTAAATTACTCTTGAAAGTCAAGTTGAGAAATTTTCCATAAAATATTCAGAAGATAAAATTAAAATATTCTTTTCTTACCCACAACTTACTACTGAAAGGTTTTAGTCTAAGTGAAAACATAGGGTTAACATTTTATTCTCATAATTTAATTCACTGAATATTGTCTTTCAGGCCATGAAATATGTGGAATTGATAATATTTTATAATTTTAATATTTAATATAAGATTTTTAACATAGAAATGAAAGAGTTCAATATTTTTGGAATATGTAGTATATATGGTCTCACTTTTGTTTCACCAGATTTTCTATTTTTTGAAAGAATGGCTTTTAATCTTTTTGGTAGCACTCAACACAAAAATAAAACTAGAAATCTCCCTTGGAGAAAAATTAATTCTGTTTTTATATAGTGGCCTCATGATATTATTAAAATGCTCTAAAACTGTTTTGTTCTTATGTTACTAATTTAAGTCTATGGTCTATGTTCTAGGTGTATAAATGAAACTCTTAAAAAGTTCTGACTAACTTCTTCAAAATTTTCCATCTTGCATGTCTACAGGTGTACAGAGATTTTTCTCCATTTGCATCACATGCATCCCAGTTTTGCCATTAATCTGGATAAAACACAGAAAGAGTTTTAGTGCAGAAACTTGAACCTTGGTTTCCTAAACCTCTCTGTAACAGTGTCCTACTTTCTAGCCAGCATGCAACATTTCCTTCATCCTTTCTCTAAATCTGACTTCAGTTTCTTTATTGAACTTGATTTATTTTCTTCATAGTGCAAAACTTTCTTTAAAGAGATGGATAGTGGGTTTTTTATGTGAATCAGACTAGCAGATATCTAAAGGTGATGGTATCTTATAGAGGGAGAAAAGAACTGGTGCAATCTCCTTCTCCAACCTCTGTTTTCCTGAGGTTGAATTTTAAAATAATGCTTTATGCAAAAAACAGTGTTATTCTCATTGAATTTTTTTAAATATAAGTTCTTACAAAGAGTTATCACCCTTCTTTGAAAAGTTTTGTGGCTAAAGGGCCAGGCACACTCAGGCTGGTTGGGATGAGTTATCTTTAAAAATATTCCAATTACTCATAAGGGAGATATTGATAACCTTATTATATCAGAATTCAAAAACCCTAAATCATAGCATTACATGCTGTGCTTAAGGTTAGGCATCTGCAATGAGCTATTTAGAGTTCAAAGTATCCCAGAATGCAGCTCATAATTGGGATAATTTAATACACATCTCAAATAAAATTTCTATATATTGATTCTGATATTAAAAAAAAAGGGAAAAAGAAAAGGTAATATCATATTATATTATGCATCTGTTTTCTTCTTTT
Organism: Zonotrichia albicollis; assembly: GCF_047830755.1. Classification (NCBI taxonomy): domain Eukaryota; kingdom Metazoa; phylum Chordata; class Aves; order Passeriformes; family Passerellidae; genus Zonotrichia; species Zonotrichia albicollis. The sequence continues at coordinate 140,703,406 of NC_133819.1, forward strand.
TGTTTTATAAGAAGCCACATTTGACAGTTAAGTTATTTCAAGACTAAATCTTTGTCTAAAAAAGCTTCAGGTCCTGACAAATATTTCCATAATGCATGCAAACATATTTTTGTAGAAAAAGATGAAATAATAAAATGCTCATGGATTACAGAAAATAAATATCAGGAAATCTCAGCAAAGGTTAGTCATGGTCCTGAGTGACAAGGTTACTCTGAGAAATTATTTGTTAATGACATAAAACTGAAACAAAAATTCAGCCTTATTGATGTCTAACACTAGTAAGAAAAAAAAGTCTCAGAATTCAATATTTCTGTAGCCTGCTCATTTGAAAGACTGTGCAGACATCATAATTACATTGCCCAACAATAAAAAAAACCCTATAATTATAATCATGCTAGCACTTCTCTTCCAAGCATCTTAAATTCTTTGTAAACAATTACTAATTAAATACCCTTATAACTTCCTTTCTGGTGCAGACAACAAAAAAAGTTCCCTTTCTTTACAAATCTCTTTTATTTAATGGTGTAGGGTGACAAGTGGGAAGTAGAAGATTTCTTCTGATTAATGGTTCATCAGCAAGATCATCTTTCATGCTTTGCTTTATAAGAGGCTACACAAGCACAGTTTTTATACCTTTAGCACATCACACACAAAAACATGCCTGAGATTTCCACTGCCCTTTGTGAAAAGCTGTTTTGCCTCCTAGACATGTAGCAAGTTTCTGTAACAAATTCATGTTTTTGTCTGTTACCTCATTTTACAACAGTGGAATGTCATAGAAAATCTTCATTAGGTCATCTGTGATGGCATCCCCATATAAATCTAAGAAAATGAAACACGGATTTAATGCAATATAAATCTTCTGAGTATTCTGGATTATTTTTTAAGCTCATTACAGAACTAAGAACAAAGACTCTTTACAGCAAAAAACACAAAAGATCCACAGATGATCCAGACGAAATAACAAATGTGTACCCCATGCCCTCACTCTACTTTGTGGCCATTCTACAGCTGGGCAGGAGTGAACACATCCAGGATATTTTCACCAGGCAACATTCAGTTCAGTCACATCAAAGAGTAAAAAAAGGGGAAATGACTTGCACACATGTGCAGTCAAAGGACATTTTTCTCTCTCTGGTTGTACATCTAGGGAAGGTTACATGGGAAGAGAGATTTGAATTGATATAAAGGCCTGGGAAACAAAGTAATGAAGTAAGTGTATGCAAACTTACAACAAATATACCTCGATACACATGTTTATAGAACATTAATCTGCATTTATGAATGTATATAAACACACACATACATGCAGATACAAATGTACTAATTTATTAATAGATCCAAATTTGCAGTTAAAAAATAGTTTAAAAAAGGAAAGTTCAAGAGCAAGAGAAGGAAAGATTCAAATGTCAGAACTTCATTGGATTTCCTTAAAAATCTTATTGAACATTGAGGGTGCACTTTATCTACTCACTGGAGTAGGTGGTTTACATTTAGCTCTTGTGGGTTATGTCTTTTTAAAATTTCATTTTGATTCTTCTGAGATAAGTTGTTTGTCCCTTTAGTGGCTTGGAACACCTTTGTAAGCGCTGTAGCTATACTCTGTGAATATTTCATACAGTTGCTGTTTTCTTGTAGGAAAGATGAATCATCTAGGTTTTGCCTTAGGAGCTGGGAGCTACTCTGAATATGCAACTATTTTCTTCAAGTCATTCCTGTAGGCAAGAGGGAGCACATCTGCTCCCCTGTAAACAGGAAAAAATTCAATAAACAAAGCTTCATGGAACTATTTTTTTTTTCAGGATTTGCATGAGAATACAAAAGAATATTAACAATTGCTGGAAGTTATTTTTCAAAAATAAAAAAATTCCAACATGAAAGAATGCATGCTTGAAATATATCAATATATCTGGGTTTTTTCCCCATTATTATTTGTAATGGGATTTTTTTTTGGGGGGGGTGGAAATAATCAAAAGAAAAATATTTCTATTTACTCTTGATGTTCTGGTCAACAAAGCTAGAAGCCATAAGACTTGATCAAATTTAAGGACTAAGGTAAAGAACGGTTTAAAAGAAATGCAATGACTACAGACCAGCACTGTCCAAAGTAAAAATTTGTATTGGCAGCTGGGTGGCTCATCCAGTCAGTGAAAAGCCTATCCAGCTTCCAGCGAACACTTGGGTGACTTGTAGACAGTGTTTTTGCTGCAATATTCCACATACCAATCATTGCTGCAATATGCCACATACCAATCATTATCATTATCATTATCATTATTTAATTTTTCCTTTTGCCTTTTAATATTCAGCATGAAATAAATTACAAATCAATTGGCTGCCAGTGATTTAAAACTGTTCTGACATCTTCCTTGACATAGGAGATAGAAAAATATTTAATACATACAATGTTTTATTCTAAGAAAATGGACATACAGAAAGGGATAAATGTTGGTAGTTTGTTTCTATGCTTCTTATTCTAATGAAAAATTAAGTTTGCAAGTTGCTGATTTATCATACATGCCCAATTTGTCAACGGCTAGACTTCCAAACATGCTAAGATTGAACTCTACATTCAAAATACCCAAAAAAGGTTATTCTAAGTACTTTAGAATGATAAAGAAATTGTGCTCTGCTTTATTTTGAGAGAAGTTAAGAAAAATCTTGTTTTCATAAGTTGAAAAGGCATTGAATTAATATTTGGAAATCTAATGCAAAAACATATATGTATGTTCAGGAATTTCCCACTCTTCACGAAAAAAAAACCAGTAATGAAAAACTATGCTAACTGGATTTTAGTATTTATCATTTTATATGTAAGCAAAAATGTAATGTTTCTTCCTGAAATAAAGTTTTTTCTACATTCTAGCTGTGGGTATGCATATCCATTACACACATATAATGACTATAGCTGTTATAAACATTAAGGGTGATATAGAAATACATAATTATTATCATGTATTATAGCTCTATATTAGCATGTGTTCAAACTATGAGATATCTTTATGAAGAATTTTACAGATGGTTGTTCTGTTTACACAGAAGAATACCAATTTATTTACCTATTTTGATTTTTGCAGAATTGGAAAGACATTAAATTCTTTCCACAATATTTCTTTTCTCAAGGATACTTTGCAAAATTTTAAATATGTATTAAGAATTTCCAAATTTTATTCCAGTATATACTTCATATTCAGTGCTGGCACTATGATTTTACTCTTGTGCCTTACTGACATCTTTCTTGATACAGGAGATAGCAAAATAATTAATATATACAATGTTTTATTTAAAGAAAATGGAGGAAAAAAAAAGAACAAATGTTAGTTGTTTGTTTTAATGTTTTTTAATCTAATGAAAAACTGTTTAAGTTTGCAAGTTGCTAATTTGTTAATAATAATCCTGTTACTACCACATTGGAGTTGACCAAAGCAGTAATATTTCAGAAGTTATTTTAACTTACTTTAAATTTGTATGTATTTCTACCTAAACTATTCTTCTTGTAAGTAAACTTAGGAAAATGTCAAAATTACTCACGTCTGTAAAAAGTGTCATAGCTGAGTTCTTCTCAGGATAAGAAATTGATGCAGTTTTTGAAAATTACATCTGAAGCCTACTATATAGGATCCTTTTTAAGGATCAGATCTTTAGCATGTTCTTTTATGCTAACAGGCAGTGGAATAACATTAGTAGGAGTCATATCAAAAATAATATGTTCAAAGGTCCTTAAACTTAATTATAAATTATTTTAATTTAAACTGTGATAGTATTCAGTGAATGATTTATTGCAGTGCTATTAAATGTTCTTCTACATAGCATTGCAATTTTCCACTTCATTGCTGCCATTTGAAAATGACGTCAGAAGTTGCTTCACTTATTTCTTCTTCTCAATGATTTATTGTCATTGTTGCAAAGCATTTCAGCTGGCTACTATAGTTTCCTCTTTCCTCAGTGCAGTTAAAAAACACCTTGGAGTTTTCTCAGATTATGTTAAAATCATTTACATTTTTAGGTTCCAATTGCTACGGTTTGTCTAGACAGCAGTGGAAAATTCAATATCAATGACTGTGATGAAATTTTAATATGCAACACTAATTATCCCTTAATCCTTAGGTATGTTTGTTGACTTGTCAAAACCTAAACATTGTAAGAGAAAACATAACAGGAAAAAAATTGCAAGGGATTGTTCACACTCTTACCTTTGATCACAGTGGAGCTTCAGCTCCTAAATACTGAATCTATTGTTAACAAAATCTGATTTTTGCAGATTTGAATGCAGCATTAGCTCATTCATTGCAAACCTGATTTTCACTTTTCATAATTTAGCTATCTTACATATATCTACATATACATAAATATATATACATGTAACGCTACTACAACACCAAAAACCTACATATCTTCAGGAATTTCCCACTCTTCAAGAAAAATAATCAGTAATGAAAAGCTATGCTTAATGGATTTTAGTATTTATTATCGTTATATGTAAGCAAAAATGTAATGTTTCTTCCTGAAATAAAACTTTTTCTACATTCTAGAACCTCATCTAGAATGTAGAAAAAGCTTTATTTATAATATAATAATAGTAATAACATAATATATCTATTATATATATATAATGGTATTAAAAATAAACTCTCCTGAAGCAGGTTTCAAAGTCAGTCTAATACAGTACTCAACTATCCTTGCTTTTAAAATATTATTCCTAGTTTCTAACAATAAGGTCCTTTGCTATACATTAGCTCTTTAGCAAGTCCAAATAAAAGAGAATGCAAACAAATAATCTTATAAAACATGAATTTAGTCTGTAGAAAAATGTGGGGGTTTTTGTTGATTTTCTTTTTTCTTTTACTCAAGAAACAAGAGTGGCTTTGTAAAATAATGTAATGGCACAGACTCATCTGTCAAAATTAATGATAGTCGAATTTTTTGAGCACCTAAATCACAAGAAAATATATTTATAATAGACTTGCTAGTATTTTAAGAAAAGTTATACCTTTTATACACTTCAATAAAAATGAACATAGCACATACTCAGCATGATGCTTATGTCATACAAAATTATTTGTTCTTGCAAGTATAAGCACATCAGAAAATAGAATTATGATGCTGAGTCTGAAAAATCTTCCAATTGTGAAGGCTAATCTGAGATAATTTTTCATATCATAGAATGTGCAGAATAAATTGTTAAATATTTTGAGAAAAAAAAGCTTTTTCAGAAGAAGGGCACAAGAAAGAAGGTGGTAGAACCTGATCATGAGGAGGGAGGAGAGGGGACATGGAACTGGGTTTCTGCTCTGAGCTCCTCCATTAGTGAGCTGCTGTACACTTAATGTTAGCGTTGAAATGTACAGACTGCCACTCCCTTCAGGAACACTGATTTCTTACCTTAAGAAGCAAGATTAGCCTCTCCTGAATGATTGTATAATTTTTCTTGTAGATTAAAGAGTAACTATTGTTTCTGAATTACACCTGGATCTCTTCCAGGAAAAAGCAACATATCAGAGCTGGGACTGATGCCATAAATGCATGCTTGACACGGAGTAATTTACTTGCAAGTGAGAGAACAAGAACTAATCCATGTGATTATACATGGTTGATTAATCTTCATGCTGGAAGTACTCAGAAATTTTGGTTCCTTGGCCATATCTAATTTTAGGGTATTTAGATAGCAAGCAAAGCTCTACTTCTATGTTTCAGAACATCTCTTGTTTTAAGATGTGAGACTTTCAAACTGAGAAGCCTGGAAGAGATTCCTCATGTCAGATAGGACTGTACCAGCAGAGTGGTACAGTCAAAAGATCAACCTGGAAGTATGCAGTTTATGGAATTATCCTCAAAATCCTTTTGAACTAGAAATTAAATGCATTTCAATATGTCACTTATATAATTAATTAAAGAATTGCCAAGGAATAATTAATCTGAAGATACAGGCATTTCTCCCTTGTACTTTAACTATATTTAAAGTGAATATAAGAAAGATACAATTAAAACTATTATACTTAGCCTATTGCCTTAAATCAGTACACCAAATTACTAAATGTAAATCAACAAGCACTAATGCTAAGTATCTATTAATTGATGAAAATTTTTCTGTCACTATAGAAGATCAAATCACCTGTGGAAGAGCTCTTGCACTGAACAGGAGGAACAGGTGTTAAAGAAAGAGGTTTTATTTTTTCCAGCATACATTAATAAATATGTCACTGGGAGACTTTTAGCAGCAAATACAAATCTTAATCTTATTAAAGGCTAGCAATAGGTTCAGTGCTCTTGAGTGGTGCGGAAGGCTGTATGGAAGCAGACACCTTTTTTCCTTGTCACATCCTTCATAAACTCCAGACTTGAATCAACTGCCATAATCTTGCAGTTTGATCTCTGGCTTAATGGGGGCCTAATGAAATTCCTGATATAACTTATCAGTCCTGCAGCTGGTGCTAAACTAAAGCATGCTTTAGTTAAATGCTCTTGATATAAATGTTCCCAGCAAGAGAGAAAGCAGCAGAATTTTTGAGATGTTATTGCAATGGCTTGGAAAATGCAGTTAAATTTGTCTGCCAAGTCTGAATTTATCTTGCTTAGGTTGAAGTGATAGGATCATGTAATATGCTTGTGAACTGGCACAAAGAGCTTGCTATTTCTATTTTCATTCATTCTGTAGGCTTTTACAGGCTGTGATTATGGCCTCACCTCTTAGTTTTCTCTTAGATTTACTCAATTGGTTGAATAGGTTGAACTTTTCTAAATAATTTACTCAGAGCCTAACTGACCCATCTTTAAAATGTGCTAAAAATTCTCGTATTGCCAAGTGATGCCCATATTTTCCAACTGATTTATAACCTGCTTGTCAGTGGATAACATGCCAAAATATTAACAGTATAAAAAGTAACATTCAGTAATACACATGACAATAATTAAACCATATCCATAGGTATTTAAAAGTGCAAAGATGGAGAAACAATTGAAGCTGTAAATTATGTTTAGGCATAAACACAGCCCCCCGCTCCCCCCGATCTTCTCATGTATTTCTTCATTCACCTTTCGTGTACAAATATATATTCTTATTTTTCAGCATACAGTGTATTATATCATGACACAGACAACATTGTGATGATTTAAGTGATTTGTGAATGGTTTGAGAGGCAGCAGCAGTTCTGAAATTTTGTGGCTACATTTAAAGGTAGCATGCAAGTAGGTCTCTAATCACTGTCCAGTCTCTTATTTGCCTGAATTGTACTGCAGCAAAATAAAGGATATTAATCCCTTACCTTAACTTAGCATTAATATTTAGGTGTGCTGAAGCCTTAGTCTTCAAGCTGTGATGTGTTGAACTTTTAACTAGCCCACTTAAAAGGAGGCTTGGAGCTGATTGGGGCTAGAAGACAAGGAAGCAAGAAAGGTTGCTACACTCATCAGCAGAAGCTGCAGCATCAAATGTAAGAAAAGAAATGGCCCACCTAGAGGCAATGAAGGATCCAATGAGGAATGGACCCCAGACATTCATACTAATTAGAACTGTAATGAGAGAGGTGGGGAATTTAGATTGTATGGTAGAATTGCATGGTAATTTCTTTGTTCAGGATCCATTTCTGGAGAGACCTACCTTGAGGCGTTTCTACTGCTGTATTACTCAAATAAATTACCTTATTGGACCTAAAGCTTGAGACTGCTGCTCTCCATAGAGTGGAGAAAATTCTTTAACACCTACCTATTTTTGTCCCTCACAATTTCACCTAATCCTTACAAATTTTCCACTTTTTCATGTGAAAGCATCATGTTTCCTTTTACTGTATTCCAATTCATTCCAAAGATATCACTGAAATAATTTAGCTACCTATTTACCCTATGTCACAGCTACTGGGTTCTGGGGCATGCTCAAACACCTCAGCTCCATGTGTGATTGAGGTCACTCCTACTTCCATTACTTGCCTTCCATGAAGAAGATCTCAGCTCCTCTTGGCTCCTTACACCTTAGACTTTCCACTCTGTTGATTTTTGTTGTTGTTGTTGTTGTTGTTGTAATGGGAGATATAAAGTAAAGTCTTGGAGAATTTAGCAATATGGAAGTTGATATTAGTAATATGAAACTATGGGAAGGGAATAGGCAGACAGAAGGGCTCACATACTGTGCCAGAGAGATCCATGGGGAAAAACCACATGCTACAGCCTACTAATACTTCTGGAAAAAGGACTTGAGGTAGCACTTTGTTGGTACACTTAACAGGGGAACTCAAGAGAAGTTACAACACTGAAGGAAGCCATTACAATTTGGTAGAAATGTCTTTATCTGTATTGCCTAAATCACCTATATTTAGATTTCATGCTTTTGCTATGCTCCAAATGAAACCCTTTCTTTTTTCCTTTTTTCTTTGTTTGATTAGAAAATGGATATTCCTGATTATGTTCTGAACAGCTAAAATTCCTGATGTGAGATTAAATGGATTCCTTTTATCTGAATATAAGAGGGAGGACAACAATCTTCTTAATATTAGAAAGCACACAATATAAGGGTATGCAATTTAAAGCACATTAGCAGCTGGATATTTCCCAAGCCTTCACTGAGCTGTCTGTAATGGAAGAGCATTCTGTAATAACCCCTTTCACTTGCTTATGCTCTGTATGACAGCAAATCTGAAGAGTGTTTTAAAGTGAGTCTCTGGTAAGTACAGAATCTAGATTATAATCAAATCTTTTGATAGGAAGTTCAATAATACAGTGAAATGACAAGACAATTATGAAGGGTAGTTCACTGCAGGAAAAAGAAAGAATAAATTTTCTTTAAATTTTGAATAACCTACGCTAAATCTTGGGAATGTAGTATGTAAATTAGACAAGGGTTCAGAAAAAATCATACAAACCAGATCCTTTGAAATAAAACTTCAGGATTTAGGTTTTTAGTTTTTCTGTTGCTTCTAATTATTTTCTCAACTTTCAGAAAAGAAGTATCCTATCAAGGCCCATCACTAATCATTTGAATTTTAGAATTCATTTTGAATATTACCCAGTATAACACTGATGACTGCAAAGGCTGAAGCTTGTAACCAACAAGCCCATCTTAGCAATCCAAGATCAATATCTGTTTTCAGAAAAAGTCACAGAATTTCTGTAGTTGTCTTCAGTCCCTGAGTCAAAAAGCAGAAAAAAAAAAAAAAACCTAACAGAGGGAACTAATATGTCTCTAACTACTTCTGGGATATCACAGAATCACAGAAACACAGAATTTCTAGGTTGGAAGAGACCTTTAAGATCATCGAGTCCAACCCATGTTCTAATACCTCAACTAGATCATGCCACCAAGTGCCACAGACATAGGCTGAGAAAGAAAATCAAGTGAGATTTGGATTTCTGTTTCTGCATGCACAGGCACCAGATTTGCAGTTATGGAACTGGGCCAACAATTCCATGATGATTTAAAACAATTAAAAAAAAAAACCAAAAAAACCCAACAACAACAAAACCGATTAGGCATGCCATCCTCACAGTCTTGGGCCAGTCTCTGAAACTAAAGCGCCTTCTGATCATCTTGCAGCATCTAGCTTTCATCATACAAAATTCTCATGACTTACAGATGCCCTAGAAGCCTTACACCATTTTTTGTTTTTCTTGGATCTATTGAAGGCAATAACAAAACTGATATTTTTGAGAAAATTTTCCTGTTTTTTGCACTTATATGTAATTTGAAGCAAATAGACTCTTGCTGTCTTATTTTCCCTTCCCTTTCATTTACGTGCAACTTGAAATCACTTGTCTCACTAACAACCACAAACTTTTTTTCACATTAAATAGAATGTCTATGTACTTTAAAATTTAACTGAAGTTCAACATGTCTGAACTTTATTTTCTTTTTTAAAAACTATAGCCTTTAACTTTGTCCCAACACATATTCTTTCATCTAAAATACACATAAGTATTGCTAAGCAACGCTTAGCAGATGCTGTTTTTAGAAACTTCTGCTTCTACAACAGCCACTCTTTAGTATTAATCATGCAAATTGTAATGATGTTCTTCAATAGAAATCAAATTTTATTGTTAATGACCTTTATAGACAGTTTTGTGTCAGCAGCAATCATCTGTGCATCAAGTTCAACCACATCTGCATAAGGCAGCTTTATAAGATCCTAAATTTAAATCAAAATGAAATCACCAATAGTGACTCCACTAGTATCAGTCTAACATTATAATGCAGTGGCAATATGTTCCTGCTTGCCACCACTGGCAGAACTAAGCAGCACAAAAATTACTGAGACAGATGCACAAGTAATCAGTTATGTCACCTTATTGATGCATTCATGATTATCCCTTAATGAGGCAGAATTTCTTAAGAGGGAGTACTTGTCCCTAATGAATGTTTCTTCAGATGCCAGACTTGTTTATCTTATACACCTGCTTTCCTTATATGACCTGCTATCCTTAATTACTATTTATAGGTACAGTGGGAAAGCAAAATTCTTGAAACAGCACTAGATAAAAGATCCTGCATTTCATTAGAGGAAAACAGATTTAATGATAAAATAAAATGAGATTCTGAGATGTGACTGAGGTCTTAATTCAAACAAACAAACAAATTTAAAAAAAGGAGGAAAATACAACATAACATTTTAATGCAAAATAAAGAATTGGCAGCCCTCTAATGGACTACTGATGGCATTTGAAATAACTATTTCTTGGTTTTCTTCCTCTTCAAAAGCTGGAGCATAATTTACACTGTACTTAATCTGCTCCATTCCTGTTAATACTGACTGGTTAGAAGTCTGATAAAATAGGCACACAAGTCTGGTGGGGTGGAGAGAGGGCAATGCTCAATAGCCCACTAATAAAATGGAAGCAGGAAGTGATTTTAATAGAGTGGAATCCAGAGTCCTCTTCTGTCATAGAATTTCCTATATAGTATTTCCTCCTATGAGAATGGGCATATCTTGGCACCTGAAAGGAGATTGAAAATCCTTGTTTATCTAAGAAAATGAAAAGTAAATTTGTTTTGTTTTGGTTTGGGTTTTTTTGGTGCATGTGTGGGGATTTTTATTTTCTTTTTTTTTTTTTTTTTCTCTCCAAGATTTATAATATATCTATGGATATGACTTTAGAGAAAAACAAGTTTTCATCTCCATAGTCCTGGAGAGAACTCTGCATTTCTTTTAGAAATGCATTTATTAAGACTGTGTTCCCCAAATGCAGGAAACCAGCTCTTACTATTTAATGAAGCTGTCATGATAATTTAGTTGTAATTACTGTCTTTACTGTCTTCTCTTTATGCCCTGCTATAGAATGTGCATTTTTGAAATACCTTTTGATGATTTTGTTTGGGTTTTTTGTAATAAAAAAATTTAAAACTCTTTTGACCTTAATTATTTACTTGCTATGAAGGCTTACTGGTTTATTCAGTTTCTTATAAAATGTCACCTCAACAATTTTATTTTATACAGATTTTCACTTGTTAGACTATAGTATTTATATGATGACCTAATGAAGGCAGTGACAATTCATATTTCACTTCAAGGCAAAAGAAATATTGTATCTGATTCTCTACTTATCTCTAATGAGCAAATTGGTAATTAATAATTTTACTAATATAATAGAATAGAATATTCATAGTAAATGCTAAGTGGTTAGAGCAGAAGGAAATTCTGTCATTATTGGGGATAATGCATGGGATAAGGGCCTTGCAAAGTATTTATTCAGTCACAATAATAGAAAAGCTGGGAATTGGACTCAATGACCCTGGCTGGGTGCCCTCTAACTCAGCTCATTCTGTGATTCTACGAACAGTTGGTTGGACATTGGAGGAGCTAATCTGAGTGCTAGGTCATTCAGCCTTGTTTTTTTCCTAGGCAACTTGTGAAAAAACTCTACTGAGATAAACTGCATAATCCCTGAGCAGCCTGTTTCTGCATTCCTCTCCAGGTTTTCTTTCTGTTTGTTTTCATTTTTTAAATGCACAGTCTGAACTTCCCAAGCCACAGTTTATGGCTGCTTGCCCTTGTTATATCATCTACCACAAATTCCTATGAAAATCTGCACTGAGAATGAGTTTCAGTTTTCAGTACAGACCTAACACTTGAATGGGCAAACACGAAAGAAAAATTCATGTTTTTTTGCTGCATACAAATTTTTTTATAACTGTAAGGCAGAGTTGCTTGTGGCGCTCTGTGTCAACAATAGGATTTTGAAAGTACAAATGCAGTAACAGTAGGGTTATAGATCACATTTTGACCTCTCAGGAACTCCCCTTCTACCAGAAGTACGGTTTGATCACCCTCAGCAAGTTCCTTGCTTTTAAAAACAGCAATGAAAGTCAGACTACAGCGATATGATCAGTAATTAGTATGCACCAGCTGGCTTTGCCTTGGCAATTCATTATCGTGAAGTTATCATCAAAGTCGTGGTGTGTTGATTACACATTAACTTTCATACATTACCAGTGGACCAGTGAATTACTGATATATTACTACAGAATGTCAGGTAAGCACCAATAATAAAATATAAGAGATAAACTTTGTTATTTATTTGTTTTTGTCAAAACAAGATAACTTGATAACAAAGAAAGACACCAGCACAAGTATTATGCTGTAAACACCCTTCATCACTGAACAATGGACACTGGCTACAAAATTGGACATGGACCAGCAATGTGTGCGTTGAAAATAGTATGGCCAGCAAGCTGAGGGAGATGATTGTGCCCATCTACTCTGCTTTTATGGGACCCTACATGGAGTACTGCATTCAGGTTTGGGGTACCCAACACAAGAAAGACCTGTTGGCATATCCAGGGAAAGGCCACAGAAATTATAACAGGACTTGAACACCTTTCGTATGATAAAAGGATGAGAAGGTTGGGGTTGTTCACCTAAAGAATGCTCTAAAAAGACCTTATAGCAGCTTTTTAACATATAGAATGAGCTTGAAAGGAAAACGGATAGAGACTTTCATCAAGGCCTGCAGTAACAGAACAAGGGCTAGCAGTTTTAAACTAAACGAGTTTAGAGCTCTGGTGTGGGCTTGCCTGGCATAGGTTTTTGAAAAATTGCATTTCAAAACCCTAAACTGCTTCAGAGCAAATTTCATAACACCTTTCTACAGCCACAGCACCAAGCCAGGGCCAACAGGGCCAAGGCAGCAGGTGTTGGTGTCCAGTGAATCTGTTTTCTTCCCCCTGCAACGCAGCAACATCTCAGAACTGCAGCAGTGATGCCAGCTGGGAAGAAGCAGGGAAACCTACACTGCAGGTTTGGAGTTGCCCCAGACAATGCCAGCATCCCACATTTGCCGCCAGAACTGCTTTGGAAGCTCTTCCCTTCTCATTTTTGTTCCAGAAGGAAGGCTGGGCTGAGCGGAGGTTCTCTATTGTCTTTGTCTTCTGATCCACATGGTATTCCAAAGCAGCCACCATTTTGGAGAAGGAGCTTCTCTGGCATACTGTCTTTGTCTTCTTTTCCCTATGGTCGGCTATGGTAGCTGCCATCTTGGGGGAGGGGCTAAACCACCATCTTGTTATCTTTGTTCCTGGAGTGCCCATGGGATTCAGGCCCTTTGTTGCTTGTAATTTTTACTGTTATCTTGTTGCTGTTTGAGCTTTAGAAAGCTGTTTTCACATACATCTTCTTGCATTTTAAATCTTCTGGTCTAATTGATGAAAGGGGAGTGATTAAAACTATACAGGGGAGGTAAGTAATTTTTGGAGTGTCCACCCCATACAGTTGTCTTCAACTAAGACAAAGAGTCATGAATGAGCCCTGGGAGTCTACCACCTCTCAGGGCAACCTTTTCCAGTGCTCACCACCTTTATAATAAATTTCTTCCCAATATCTAATCTAAACCTTTCCTCCTTCAGATTAATGCTGCTGCCTGTTGTCCTATCATTACATTTCCATCTTAAAAGGCCTTATTCAGCTTTCTTTTAAGCTCCCTTTATGTACTGGAAGCTGCTCTAGGGCCTTCTCCAGAGTCTCCTGTTCTCCAGGTTGAACAGCCCAAACTCTGTTAGGCTGTCTTCATAGGAGAGATGTTCCAACTCTGTAATATACTTCATGACTCTCCTCTGAATTTGTTCCAACAGGTCAATGTTTTTCTTGTAAAGAGGTCTAAGATTAACCCAAAATAGATTGATATATATAGAGAGAGATATACATGCAAAGTGAATAATTTATAAACAAAAATGAAATCTTCACAGTCCATCTCAAGAATCATTACTAGTCTAGATCTACCTACAGAAAGTCAAGAGTAAAAATCTAAATAGAAAATAAGCTATAAAGGAAAATTTTCAGTAATAATAATAACACAATTAAAATTGTAACACACACTCAAAGTTTTTGTCCCTTTTTCTCAATGTCCTGTTCACTCTCCAATTGTTTGCCTAGGTAATGGAATCACAGAATTATTTAGAATGGAAAGGATCTCTAAGATCATCAAGTCCAATCATTAACCTAACACTACCAAGTTCACCACTAAACCATGTCCCATATTATTAAATACCTCCAGGTAAAGTGATTTACCTACTTGGCGACTCAGCTACCTCCTTTTTATGAGGGTTTCAATGTTTAAAAACTCTTTCCATGAAGAATTCTTTTCCTGGTATCCAATCAAAACCTCCCGTGGCACTACTGGACCCCATTTATTCTTGTCCTATTTCCTGTAATCTGGGGAAAAAAAATCAACATTCTCCTTACTACAGTTTCTTCTCAGGTAGTTATGGAGAGTCATAATATATATATAAGAGTCTCCTTTCAGCCTCATTTTCTCCAGGCCAAACATTGAAAACTCTCTCAGCCAATCCTCATTAGAGTTGTGCTTCACTATCCTTGCTGACCTTCTTTGGACATGTTTTAGCATCTGCACTTAGATGGGGTAAAAGTGCAGCACCTGGCACTTCACCTTGCTGAACATTATACAGCTGTACACAGCCCATCAACCCAGCCTCTCCAGATCCCTCTGCAGAGCCTTCCTAACATCCTGCAGATCAATCATCCTGCCCCATTGGCTGTTGTCTGCAAACTGGCTGAGGGTGCAATCAGTCCCCTCTTCCAGGTCATTGATAAAGGTATTAAACAGACTGGCCCAAATACACTTGTGAGCAATCACCAGCTGAATCTAAATCCTTTCACCACCACTCTTTGGGGTCAGCCATCCAGCCAGTATTTTCCCAGTGAACAGTAGATCTGTCCAAGCCAGTGACATCGTTGTGGTGGTAATGAAGGAATCACAGCGAGCATGCAGAATTTTTCCTGGAAGGAACACGATGTGCATATTGATGGTTCTGTTTTCTTGGCATGGGATATAATTGTGGTCATGTTTGCTAATATATTTTTATACCTTTGCTCTTCCTTTAGATTCTATAGATACACTTTGTATTCAAATTCACAAAATATTGTGTCTCTTACATATGTTATTTGTTATTTCTTGTCTCTTACATTGTTATTTGTGTAACCCCTAAATCCCATTTTTTCTAGCTTCATGTTTGTATAGTGTTAATGACCATGGCTGAGTTTTCAAAGCTGTATCTTTTGTCTTGACTTCTGGATATTGTACCTATGTTTTTCTACACTGCCTCACTATGTTAGAATTGAAACTATTCCATTCTGTGTAAAGTGCTTGCTGCTGCTTTTTGCCTAAAATGATGGTTGTACCACCCAAAGACAAAAATAAATTAGCCATAGACAGTCATTTGGACAAAGTGTTGTCACAGCTAAACCAAGTAAAACATGACTGCAAGTAGGTCAAAGCATAACAGAGCATGACTTTTAAGCATTGGCCCTGAGGCCTGGCAAACTCAGTACAAAGGTTGTGGCCCATTATGGTAATACCTATAGGAATATATTGTTACACTCTGTGAACCTGAGTTTGTTACATTTTTATTTCAAATTAAACCAAATGCAAGATTGCTTCATCAGCATATTTGTTTCTACAGTGGAGTAGAAAAGTCCATTACTAAACAGGCAACCAGGAACAACTTAATGAGGATCATTATGTTTTCAGCTGTTGATGTGGTGTTGAAGCAATGCAGCTCATGCAACACTTCCAATATGAGAAGATATCATAATTCTTTCAACTTATACTTATTTCCAAAGTAACAATAGTTGTAATCCTTTCTCATCTATAAGAAAAAAACCCAGTAGATTTGTGGTGGTAATAGCAGTTATCTTTATGTGTCCAGTCAACTAGCAAATATAACAAGAAGAAATAAAGGATTCCTCATTTAAATACATAACTATAATTATTTTTCAAGAAATAATTATTCTGAACTACATCAGTACAAGTCTAAAACATAACAATGTGGAAAGTCAGTAGAAAAGCAAACAATAATAATTCATTAAAATTCAGTTTGGAGAATTGAAGTGAGGTTAAGAAGATATTGCAGAAGACACATTTTCTGTGTAGAGGGTCAATTAATATGCATTTCTATCAAAATATCTCAATTTATAGGATTGAGTACTTTTCAGAATAAAAGCAAGGAGTAATAAAGAGGGCAAGAAAAAAAATAGCCTTGCATCTTCTGACAAAAGAGTCAAAAATTCTATCAGGTTTTGAAGAATACATGGAGTTTGAATGTAATTCCTGACACTGCCTTGAAACTTTATAAATATTAATTGTTTTTATAAAATTTTGGAAATAATTGGAAATATTTGTCTTTTTAATAGCAAATATACTCTCTTCTGTAGCACCTACTGCTCTTCTGGCCAAAATATTTTGTGATACCCTCCTTACCCAAAGATGCGCGTTTATGTCAAAGAAGCAAAAATTTAGGTCCTACAAAACTGAGGACATAACTTGCTTAAATCTTTCTGCAGTTTCTGAAGGAGATGCAGGAAGGATGAAAAACTCAGACCAAGTTCCACAGGATGCTGAAGACTTGTCCCAGCAGGCATCAATTTTCCTTCCCCACCCATCATTACAGCATATTGCACATTGATATGTTCAACACTTCACATCACTCTCTCCATCAACAGGAAAAATTCCTGTCTCCCTCTTCAGCTTTACTGTACAAAAATCTTTGTTTCTAATCATCTTGTTTTTGCAGATACAAGTATTACATGAAGATCCCTCCATGCCAATTACATTCCCATCCTTCAGTGACACTACAGCTTTTCAGATGAATTCAGATTAATAGTTTATGAACAGTATTCCTGAATGAAAATTCAGAGAAGAGGGAAATTATATCATATTTTAACTTCAAGCAACCCTAGCCAGTTGAAAGGACAGGTATTTAGTAAATATTAATTATGGTTAATGAAGCAGGTTGTTTTTTGTCTAACAACTAAACCAATTGTTAAAATAAACTTTATATTGTATAAGAATTCAGTAACAGATAAGGCTTCCTAAATAATTTAGAATTAGAATTGAAAGAATTTTACATGCATAGATGTTTTTACTGAAATCTACCCAAGGTAATTATCTTTTTCTAATGGAAGTCTCTGAAAACTGGAGATTAAGTCTTGGAAAATGTAGAATTTGAGTTTCATCATTCCTATTAGATGTCTTTGACATTTACTATGGAAAAGAATAACCTGATAACCCATTATGAAGCAAAGTTTGATTGATCAATAAGTTTTTATAAAAAGTTGAAGGAATTCCCTAGGAAATGGTTGAGTCTGTCTAAATTCTTATTTAAAGCTTTTGTATATTCTTGAGGGTTACATGCAAGAACAAATTAACCGAAACTAAAATGAACCCAGCCTGGCATAAAATACATAAATAAAAAGGCCATTTTTCAAAATCACAACTGAAACCAGCCAATGTTAGAGTACTTACATTGAAATTGTAAAGTTTAAGCTCTTTTTTTCAATATTTCACACAAACAACATTTGCTATAGGATGCATAATTCTCCTGAATTTATTACTACCTAAGGTGTGAGTTGTGTCCTTGCTTGCTGTGCCACTTTGCTCTTCAATTACCTCGTACTCACTTTCCCTCTGTTGGAAGCAGCTACATGTCTCAGCAGGCCCATAACACTCTGGGTGTCAGTGTTTGACTTCTGTTTAGAAGAAATGTATTCAAGAGGTCTCAGTGGCAGATTGGAGTTTTCAGAAGTCTGATGTCTTTAAACCAAGTATGTAATAAACATGAAGCCTGTGAATTACAAATGCAGAATTACACTTGCGATGTGGTAAAGTTTAAATTTGACTGTGGTCCGAGGTTAAGGCCACGTTGCTTTGAGCCTCTAACAGGAAAACTGCAATGAGATTTTTAAACAAAGGTCAAACATTACATTTTTTTTACCTGTTATATATTGTCCACTAATGTAGTCATCCAGTCACAGAAGGCTACTAGGTTGGTCAGGCTGCATAATGCAATTTTTTATTTATTTATCAGGTAAATTTATTATTCTTACAAATGTTTAGATGTTTAAATATAAAGCACCATGTTGCATCTGGGCTTATACATATTGACTGGACATTTGTTAAAATAAGTTAAAATACCTGTGGAGTTTTTATGCTTTTCTTCTGCCTTAAAGTTTTTAGGCATTGATCTACATTTTAGATGGTCAACAATAATTGCAGAAACGATGACAATTTGTAGTAGTTTTCTGTCTGAAACCACAATGTTTCAATTGTTTCTCAATCTACTTGAGCACTTCAATGGGAAGAAAAGCTTTTCTGGCTTTTTTAATTTACGGATTTCGTTATCCCACCAGGTAAGAACTACCCCTCTGACCAAAGTAGGCAGAATGTTATGAATGACAGGTCATTCATAATCTTGGTTTTGGCTTTTTTGTGCTCTTTGGCTTAGATTTTTTGGTAAGTATGAAAACAAATATATATAATACATCATTGTTATAGCACTGTTGATTTAATCTTAGGGGCTAATGATGGAAAAACATACCATAGAACTTCCTATGGCATTTTTATGAATCTTTCTTTTAAATGTACTTTTATTGCTATTTGGTTATTTTCTTTCATGCAGTCTCAACTGAATCCCATTGTATTTTTGGTATATTTTCTCACCTCACTGTCTTAGACATGAGAAGACTTCATGTCCTTTCCCCAAAAACTCAATAAATATTAGATGATTGTCAATACATTCAGAATAATTTAGACTTCCATCCTGTGAGACAATTAAAGCCTGTTCCATATATGCTTTTTTTCAGAACTAGATTCAGATTAGAGTCAAATGTGGCTTTGCAAATTTTTTCTGCTCAATTATCTAACATTAGAATAACTGCCAGTGTTTATTATTTGCGTCCTTTAAAAAAAAGTGTTTTCTAAAAATATTGTTAAAGAGCTGTGAACAGATGGACAGTAACTAAGTTTGATAAACACTGGTTAATAAAGATGCATTATTTTCTTTTGTTTACAACACAGAAAAGAAAAAAAAGGGAGGTGTAAGACAAACAAAATATTGCTTGGTTTGTTTGGTGCTTTTTGATTTTTCTCCTCTCAGTTTTAAGTTTTGCTTTTCAGTTTCAATTCCAAAACCATTACTCCTCTTCCAAAACTCATGTGAAATAGCTGGGATCTATTAGTATATATATATTTACTTGAGTTCCAAGATACAGTAATTTATTGATAGACTTTGGAAAGTGATACCAATCTTCAGACTTTTTCCTTCTAAGGACTATGATAGCCTTCATGCTTTTTCATTTTGTGAGAACAGCTAAAGTGAGTTCATTATTCATCTGTTATCATATTTTCTTCAAATTTGAGTATGTTGGATTGCCTTAGAAATCTGTTTTAGTAAATGGTGCTGTATGTAAGTAGCTTTTAGAAGAACAACTGGGATTTCTCATACACAATAATATACTCTCTTTAAAAGGCTATTTCTTATTAAGCAGTGTACATGTATTTTAATAAGAATGAAGAAGCTCTGACTTTGAAATAGCCTAAGGCACTGAAGTGCTTTGTGACTATTTGGGATGCCAGTAGCATTACAGACTGAGAAGTGGAACAATTTCTGGTTTCCCCAAGGCATCACTGTCTGAAAAGTTGACCTTCTTCCAAACTTTAAGTCCTGCTGTCATTGTGTGAAACACTAAAAGTACAACAGTTGTTGCCGAGGTGAAAAACATTTTAAGTCATGTTACTCCCTTGAAAAGAGGTTCAACCCATATAATTATATGAAAATTACTGCCATTGCCTAATATTGATTCTGAACTAAAAGTCAGAAACAATTTATAGATGTTCTTACAGTCTCTCATATCTTTTGCTGTAAAACCCAAAAAGCACAAAAAGTACCCCTATTCTACCCAATGTCAGATACCATCTTGGAAGGCATTTGCACAGTTCTAATGCTTTTTGCTGTCTGAAACATGTGAATGGTTGAAAATAATTATTTCTAAAGCTGTTATTGTCGCTGAAAAGTGTCTTTGCTCTCACAATTTTTTTTATTCTCATATGTTCTCAAGGAAAAAAATAATTGCAATCAAACCCATATGTGAGTCCCTGCATGTGCATATATAATAGTCATATGCTTGCTTATATATGTCTATATACTATATCCTACCTAAAAAATTATTTACTAATACTTTTCTTATACCACAATAACGAATATTGAAATTGAAATATTTAGTCTTTCTGTAATTGTTAACTCTTATGGTATCTAATTATTTTAATCATTACAAAAAATAGATAACTGTTATATTGGGTATCCAGAACAGTGTGCAAATTATATAATTAAAGAAAACTGTGTGAACATTTGTGTGTATATACAAGCACATATCTCTGTTTTCCCCTTCAGCCTTGTAAGAATCCCTCACTTAATCAAAATTTTTTAGTAATATCAAAAATATTTTTTTCAATGTGAGCTCACTTTGATTAACAGTATATCTCTCACAGAAAAGTGTTGAACAAATATCCTTTTGTAGTCTCTTGGAAGAGAAGAGTAAAACCCTAAAGGCTTTTTGGAAGAGTCTTGGTGGAGAAAAGGAGAACATGACAGGCATCATCCTTTTTTCCTCAGTGTCAGTGTTTTTATGCCCAAGGAAATGAGGCTATGCCTGGGCCTTGTCCAGAAAGCTAATCACATGGTGACATGTGTGTCATTTCTGATAGACTAATATTGAGCAGCATTCCTTTTTGAAATTTCTAAGTGAGACAGGTCATGTCAAATCTCATTAATCAAAAATGTCTCTTATTGTTGCTAGTATGAAATAGAGAAGGCCCAAATAAATAATTTTTATGGAATGCACAAATCTTCGCTTTTGAAACTCCTAAGCAAAGAGGGATAGCTCTAAGTGCCTGTGTACTCCTATGGCCTTTGTAAAACAAAATGAGTGCAATCATCACACTTTTTAGAAAGAAGGCAAAGATCACTATTCCATATATAGGCAACAAAGCATGAAGACTCACAGTAAAAATGCCACACATTTGAAAGTAAAATCTGGTTTTTGAGCTTCTAACTCTAAGAAAATTGATTAAATATAAAGAAGGGTGAAATCCATTCACATTTCATTGAGTAATTTTCATTTCATCTTAAAATATTATGACTGGAATTATAACATAGGGTAAAAATCCTATTCTTGTTAATATGATGGATGATTTAAATACTACATTTATATTTACTTTTATATCATGTTACAGAAAATAAGCAAGAATGTAATAAAAGTAGATTGGATGATGGTTGATCCCATAGGATCTGCTAGAAAGATAAAATCATAGAACTTTGAGGGGTTGGAATGGATCTTAAAGATCATCTATTCCCAATGCCCCCTGCTATGGGCAGGGACATATCCTGCTGGACCAGGTTGCTCAAGGTCTCATCTGACCTGATTGTGAACACTTCCAAATGTGGGATTGGGGTGTCCACAACATCTCTGGGCAACCTGTTCCAGGGTCTAACCACCCTAAAAGTGAAAAATTTCTTCCTAATATTTAACCTAAATTTCCCCTCTTTCAACTTGTACCCAATTATTCCTTTATCTATTGATGAGTTTTCTGCCTTAAAATCATAAGTCAAACAAGACTAAAATTATAAAAGCAGTTGCCATTTCTTGAAAGTCCTCCAGGTACATTTATGCATATGTGTGCACATGTGCATTCAGCCCTTATAGAAGGGCTTCAGCGCTTCTATAAGTTTGGAGAATTAGCATAATTGACAAGAATCACCAATTAGAAATACAGTTAATGAAGTAATCCTCTCTCTTGCCCCTACTGTAGCCTCCCCTCTGGCTTCCAGCCCCACACTGTTTATGTCTAAATACATGGGAAAGTGACATAGCTTTGGTCCACTGAAGAAGATTAGAATAAGATTCCAGGAATGTGTTTGTCTAACAGAGTACTGAATTTAGCCAAGATACTATATAGCTATACAATAATAGTCTACAGAGCTAAGAATTTATGAAAAATATATAAAAAGCAAAAAATCTTTTGGCATCACTATCACTACAGTGCTCAATGAAAGTCCCTCTCCAGCTCCCCTATAGGCCCTGTTCAGGTACTGGAAGGCTGCCATGAGGAAGATCCTTTTATCCAGGCCAAGCAGCCCTGACTTTCTCAGCCTGTCTTCTGAAGTGTTCTGCTCCTTCAGATCAGGGGGCTGCCTAGCACAGACAGAGTACATCAGGGAGTGTGTCAGCCAAACCAGTGTCTGGTTTGCTCTCCTAAACTGTATATTCAGTCCCTGGATTAGAGATATAGAGAAGAAAATGCCTGTCTGTTCTTTAAGTTTTTTGTCTGTGGGCCCTCTCTGACTTTTTTTTTTTCTGATCAGATAACCACAGTTCTAGCAATGGGCAGAAAATAACTGAATTTTCACCTTCTTCGAATCTAATCTAATATAATATGTGAGCACTTTCTTATATGAGTGTTTGATAGAATAGGTTCTTGAAAGAAAATATGCCTGGTTTTCCTACATTAAATACATTTTTATATTTCAATATCACTAGGAAAGCTATGTCATAGCCTCCTTGAATTAAATAAAGACATCTTGAAGATTGTACAATGATAATTTTAACATGTGTTAGATTCACTCTTCCAACACTGACGATAAGAGGAGTTGCCAAATATCACTATCTCAGATTATTATTGATTTTACAATGGACTAAATTTTTCTTCTATGGCACTACATGCATTTCCACAAAATTCTACAGAGATGCCTTAAAAAAATCAAAAGGAAATTTTGAAAAAGTCTGGAAAATAATTGAGGTAAGAAAAACATATATGTCCCTCATGTTCAGGTACTCAATTACTCTTTACTCTGGTTTATACAGCAGACCCTGTGACATTCAGGTCCTAAAGTACTTGTGTCAATTCTGTCATTGTCTACCAGGTGAACTCACAAAGTCTGTGATAAGTGATCAGGTAGTGTACAACACCATAATGTTAAACATCTCTGTAACACATCACTTGATAAGTGACTATGAGAGTAACTTTAGGTTCTGAGGTTTCTTTTGTAAACATTTTTCAGCATGTATAAATAATGCTTCATCCCACTCGCCAAACTCTTTTACTTAATGGTGAGAACCTAAGCCTACTGAAAATGACAAAGCTCATGTCTATCCTCCTTTTTGTTAGCATATATGCTGATCATATATGCAAAATAGTATTTTGCAGATATTTGAGAAAGGGGAGAACCATTCCTACCTATTTTTACAATAACTTTATAAACTTCAGGTTTTGACTAAGCTGGTAGAAGGAAGTAAGGCAGCTGTTCTCTTTGCAGCCTGATGAAGTATATATTATTTTCTGAAAGAAAAGCAAGTTTTAGTATGCTTCCATGGATTAATTCCAATGTACAGTTATGTCAATATTTTTCTCCCCTGCTTTATGAACAGAAAGAAAATGGAGAATGTTAAGAGAAGGACTACTAATTTTTTTTCTCTGCTGAAATGCTGCAGTACTAGGTTCCTTTTTAATATAATATTTTAATATATGGTAATAGTTATTGTTTAACATCTCAAGAATATGTAAGGGAGCAAGGAGTACAACTGTCATATGTAACTACACAAGTGGAGAAAAAAAGATAACAGAAAAACAAAGAACAAGGTAAAGAATGAAGAATAAAATGTGTTCATTGAAATCAATACAACCACTTCTACCTTAAGAGATGAGAGCCTGTATCAATGTCTTCCTTTAAGAAAGTTAACTTGATCAAAGCATTGGAGAGGTGAGGGTTAAATGCTATACAAATACTACACAAACACTACCTACTCCACCTGAGATTGTTCTCTGCAATTAGTTTGAGTACAACTTGTACAATGTAAAGACATTTTCCTGCTGGCACAGCCTCATACCTAAGGACTGAAAACTAACAAGAGCAATCCATAGTAATATATGTACATCTCTTTATCTTGGTAGAAACAGATGAAATTCTCAATTTACCATCCAGTTTCAAGTGGTACAGAAAATTATACATTTCAAAGAAAATGTCTATTAGCCAAGGGGAAAAAATTAAAAATGAGAGGGAAAAAAAAAGATAAGAGTGCCTATTTTAGATAAAATAAGGAGTTACTATTATCTGGAAGCACTGTTGTCACTGATATTAATCTTTTCATTAACTTATTTAGCATGAATTCATAATCTGGCTGACATTTTAAGTAAGGTTTCTACTGTGTCTGAAATAATCAGTTTGTTCTGCATGGCAAAACTATTTATTCTTGTTATGTTAAAATGAACCACATTAAGAGAATCTGACTTCAGCTGGCAGTTAATTGAGATCAGGGATACGACACTGGTAATCGTTTTACAAATGAGTTCCCTGTTTGCATTCAGTTCTGACTCTCAGCTCCTAGCAACTGTCAGGTCTTTGTTAATAGATCCTTATCAATGGAATTCTTTAGAATACATCCCTGATTAAATGAACATATCTGTTACTATGCTTACTAGTGGCCTTATTGAATATACTGTTTCTGAAAATCTTAACATACTATTAAGATTGCATTTGACCTGAGATAAAGCAATAAGATTTTAATAGTATTTTAACAATAAATCAAAGCGTAGCTTGCATTTGATTATGTAGCAAATTATATTTTATTGCCAGACTGATTCACAAGAAAGCCACTTGTCTTTTAGAAACAGTGCAAGTTAAACATTTGAGCACAAATTGCAGCTCATGGAGATCCATGCAGTTATTCCTGTTAACAGAAACTGTTAGTATGAAGTATTATCTGATTACAAGCTTAGTTACCTTGACCAGTCTAGAAGGAAAAGACACATACACCCCATCCGACTGTTGGACTAGAAGACTGTTGTAGGTACCTTTCAACTATTCTATTCTATTCTATTCTATTCTATTCTATTCTATTCTATTCTATTCTATTCTATTCTATTCATGTTTCATTATGTGCATATTATTGTATATCCCTTCTCAGTAGACCATATGGATCTAGAGAAGATTTTAAAAATAAATGCCAACAGTACTACAGACCAAGCAATCATGGAAGATCACATTAGTAACTCAAAATCTTTTTTTTTATAATGTATACATAAATTCAAGGACACTGATATTTGCATTTATAACCTTATCCTTTATGCAGTGCAATATGCGTGATTAAAAAATAATGACAGATTATGATGAATCTTTAATAACCAATGTTAAAAAATCTTGATGAATCTTTAATAACCAATGTTAAAAAATCTTGAATTATCTATTTTAGCTAAAAAAGTAGCATTTAAACAGTGTGTTTGCTCATAAAATAGCCCAATTCTTTCTAAAATCAGGTGCTTGTGTTGAATTAATTTAAAGGGTTAAGACGCACCCTGAACATTCTGTCATTAGTTATGGAAGGCTCAGCTCAATTGCTTTCTGCCTCTTAAAATGTAACTTTATTCAAGTATCTTAGAGTGCTAAAAACTTGCATTCACTTGCAGAGCACACATGTGAAATCCTCCTTTCTGTCTTCACCCCCACTATTAACTGCTATGTAGGACAGCTATATTTTACCTGTTACAGCAAAATGGATGTTTTCTTGAAACTTTCTACATGGTTTTGTAATATATTGTTTCATGGAAGTGCAAGTTGGTGGCATATTTAGATACACTTCTGTCACCCTGCACAACTTTACATTCAATCTGCATTGTACTCATCCTGATGTAGTCCTCGGGTAATATTACACGTAAAAATATATATTTTGGATAAATCCTTGAAATATTGACACTTACCTGACTCAAGCATTCTTCAGATTTTTTTAGTGTCCCTATTTTATAACATCTATTATTTTATGTCCTGAAACTTCAGGCATAACTCAACAGGAACCATGCAAAATGTTTTTATGGCCCATACTGAAAGATCTACTGCAAGACTACTAATAAAACCAAATTGCAGTTTAGCCAACTCCTACTTATTTTGTCAGTCATATATGTTTTCCTATCAAAGTTGTATCACTTGGAATTAGATTTTTTGGAAACAAAATTCCTCAGCATTGTAATTAAGTATCATGAAGATATATTGTATGACATAATTCCAAGCAAAATTATGTTGCACATTTTCACAATAAAACCCAGAAGATTACTATGCTATAACACAGTTATGTACTAGCATTTCAGGACAAAACTTCCTCTCTGTCCTCTCTTTATTTCAGATGTCTGATGTCTTCATTTCAGTTTGAAATGTTCCAACAAAGTTTATTGTAATGATGAAAACCAGAAGTAATGCTAACCATGGATTGTTTTTGAAATGACAAACAGCTGGTTATAAATCAGACACATATTCCATGTGCCTTTTTTTTTCTGGACCCCAACAATAACAAAAGAAAAAAAAGATGTACGACTGCAAGCATCTATTACTTTTTAATACATCATTTTATTCTTGGTTTTTAGATTAAAGTACAAGAATAAGAGAGGTTTTCCTTCATTTTCAGAGCACTAAGCATACCCAGTGCTGCCACTTTCCTCTAAGTAAGAATTTATATCCCCATACAAGTCTACTGATTTGGAAATAGAAGTTGAAGCAAATAGATTTAGTAACTTCTGGTTAATCCTCAGATGAAAGTAGTGCCTAAAATTAGGGAGAATTTTCCCAGGGCTTTCAGAAAGGTAATTTTTATACAGACATATTTTTGATCCTGATATTTCATATTACATATGCATACAAATAGTTTACAACTAAATAAATGTTAGTTTTATCTTGGCTGAGTTGGATCTGATCCTAGAAAAGGCTGAGTCCCTACACTTGCCTTTGACCAGAACGGAAATAGCAAATGTTCAGAAACAGCTCCTCAGTATAAAGGATGCTTTAAGATGCTAAAACACCTACTAAAATTTCTCCTTCCCCTGCACATCTTTTTCAGATTGTTAGCATATAGTTTTAATATAAATAAAATATTATTTAATGCAAAGCATTGTATTTTTCTGAAAAAATGAAAAAATGTAAAACGTTTTTTGTTTCCCTGTCTGTTTAGAAAGTTATAATGTGAAAAACATTTAAACAGTATTTAATTAGAAAATTATTATTTTTATCAACTTCAGAACATGACTGTTTCATTAAGTTCAGTTTAAAGGAAAAAAAAATTAATGTACAAATTGTGCTTATTCTTCCATTAAAAAGAAACACAGTTATCAGATTAGTACAGAAATCATCAGTTTGTATAACATGAAAATAATACTAAGCCTAAGGGTTTTGTTACAGTATTGTGGTTTGACACTGGCCAAAGCCAGGCACTCACAAAAACCATTCACTCATTCTCCTCTGCTATATTTGAGCAAAGGAGGGGGAAAAAATGAAGAGCTCATGAGCTTAGATGTGGATTAGGAAAACAGCAAAAAATGATTAAAGTTACACAGTATTAAGAACACTTATTGTTAACAGAATCAGAGGATAATGAGGAATAAAATAAGACTTTAAAACACCTTTTTCTCTCCCAGCCTCTCTCTCCTTCTCACAGACAGCACAGGGAGATAGGAAACGAGGGTTTTGGTCAGTTTCCCACTTGAATAATCTTTCTTCAGTTCACTTAGGGAGAGGAGTCTCGTCTGCTCTGCTGTGGGGTCCTTTTCTCAGGAGACAGTTCTCTGTGAACTTTCCTACTGTGGTTCTAATTTCCACACGTCCCACCCAACCTGCTGCACATGAGACCCTCCCATGGGTAAACACTCTTCCCAAAACTGTTTTGCATGAGTCATTATTTCATGGGGTCTTTTAAGGATGAGGTGTTCTAGTTTGGACGCAAGGGTCCTCTATCTCTGGAAGCAAGGATTTTCTTTTTCTGTTTGGGTCTCCCAGTAGATTACAGCTTTTTTAGTATGTACTCACTCCAGCATGAGCACCTTTTCTCATGGGCTGTGAGGGAATTTTTGCATCTCTCAATGCACCTCATAAACTACAGGGACGCAATTTGTTGTATTACAGTTTCTGCCATGGCTTGCAGATGAATCTCAGCTCTAGCACCTGAAGCACCTTTTCCCCCTCCTTCTTTTCACTGACTTTAGTGTCACCATGTTGTCCCTTTTCACATGTCTTCACTTCCTCCTTTCTCTCCAAATAAAAGGGGAAAAGCCCTGCTGCTCCTAGGTACCATTGCCAACAAATTCCACCAGTTCAAAGATTTCTGCAGGACTTTGCAGCACTGAAAACTTGATTTTGTTGGGCCTCTCTGTTGGGGAATCACTCGCCATGCCCCTTGCCACCAGTCTCATGGTCCCTGCCATGGCACTGGCTCCATTCAGCGCCTTTTTTCATGTGGGGCACTAAAAAGGAGAAGCTGTTGCCGCTGCCTCTGCCCTTCTGCTCGCAGCATGGCTGGTTAAAAACGGCTGAGCAGGGAAAGTTTACTGACAGCCATACAGAGATATTGGAGGCCCTTCTGCTCGCAGCAGGGCTGGTTAAAGACAGCTGAGCAGGGAAGGTTTACTGACAGCCATACAGAGATATTGGCGGCCACATGGCCCCGGCGCTGGCTGCATGGCCTCAGCAGCACAGCTGCTCCTAGCACTGCTCGTGCTGGTATGGCCCTGAGTGACCACCTCCTCACCCCAGGAAGAAGAACTGTGCATGGCTTTTTTCTTCTTAAATATGTCGTCACAGAGATGTTACCAACTTCTCTAACTGGGCCAGCGACATGTCCGTCATTGGACCCTTCAGAGATTGGTTTTGCAGGACACAGTAGAAGCTTTGAACAGCTTCTCTCTGAGAAGCCACCTCTGTGGCTTCTCCTCCCATGAAAAAAAAAGAAAAAAAAAAGAAAAAAAAAGAAAAAAACCAGGCCGTGTTGAACCAACACAAGTAGTCATATCTTTTCTGTTACATCTGCAGTACAACTCAAAATCACCTGCAAGTATCTTGAAATTAGGCTTTATCCTCTATTGTGATAGAAGAACGAAGTATCATTCACTGAAAATCGACCAAATGTAGAAATTTTGCAGTTGAAATTAATAGAATCATGATCAATTATTTGTGGTTTGCCTACACATCTGTTGCATAGCAATCCAATTGTCAGAATATTTACCCAGAGAGTTGTATTTAGCTTTCAATTTGACAGGAATTATCCACTGAGCAGGACTGGGATCTACTCAACAGAATGCATGTATGTTTTATAACAACTAATTGGATGAAAACAAAAAATAAAAACAATATGTAATTCCTAAACATTAGAATATTCCCAGGCTAGCCTGGAATTGTGCAAAACATAGCAATTGTGTAGAGTATAGTTACAGCATCAAAATAAAAGGCAAATACTCATTCCCCTTACTCAAAGAAAGCCAGAATAATCTAATTTGCAATGTCAAGGGGAAAAAAATTACAATTTTTAACAGAAATTATGTACACTGACAATCATAATCAAAGTTAAAAAATCCTCTAACACAAAGCCAAAACCAAATGAACAAGCAAACAAAACACGAAAAACCCCACCAAAATTCTAAACACCAATTTCTTCCTGTGATTAGGACTTACTGTAAGCCCTTAATATCTGGCTTGGTAATTCTGCTTTTCAAGAGTTTGCTCAGGAAACAAATTTCTGCCACACTATTAAAATATGAATGTACATTTAATATTTAATCCTGACATATAAAACATAATGTCAGAATTAACAAAAAACAGGTAAGCTAAATCAGCATGGCAGATATCTATCAAATTTGTAAATAGGACAATCAAGTTACATGCATTTGTTATCTAAATAGGAAAAATATTTGCAAAGACTATGTGCAAGGATAGAACATTGTCTGTGTAATAGTGGCATTTATTATTTACAATCTGATTCTTGGATATGCATAAAAAGGACAATTTTAATTGAAAAAAAAATCTTAAAGTCCCCTTGACAACTGTCCTACCAAAAATCACCATAATTTATAAACTCTGAATGTATATATTAAAAATAATGAAAGCAACAACTTTTCATCTTCTGATTTGGCTCAAAAATAGATTGAATTTTTGGAATGGTGAAAAAAAGCAGACTTCATTTGAACAGCCTCTAGCACCTGGTATTTGTTCCTTATGTTAATTGCAATTGTACCAGTATAGAAGAATAAATTAAAGAACTTTAGTGCTGTGGTCTTATCAATGTTGGTTATATTTTTCTACTGTAGAAAATAGAAAAGGATCTGTTCTGCTTAATACATACACACAGATATTCTTATAGACAGAAATATCTTTAGTGAGGTAATTAGGTAGATTCAGGAGCTTCCAAAAAAGTATGGCAATTTATACCAGTCAACAAGCTCTCAGGTAGTCTACCAAATTATATATGTCTTTAAAAGAAAAAATTATTACTTTAATTCATGACTAAGCTTAACCATATAATCTTCTTTTAGCTTATGCTTACCAAGTGTTAGCCTCAAAAATACTTTAGCTGATCCTACAGTTAGGTGATTATTTTCTTCTCTTAAAAATTCTGTTAAAATGGTAGGAATTAAGTCAAAACAGTTCTATGCTGTGTTGCCATTTTTAAGCAGCAAACATATGTCCATACTACTTAAGGAGATGGCCAGCAAGAATCCCACAGCTTCCCATATCTCATTTTATAATTAATTTTCTATTACCCCTAAGTTGAGACGGTTCTTGATAATCCTGTTATCTTTCTATGTTTAGGTATCTGCACATAGATGTTCTCATGTACCCTTGGTGTCTGTGCTCCCATAATGCCAATGAATTCTAGCGTTCATTAAAGTATTTTTTAATGTGTATGTAGTGCAAGTATTTTTTAATGTGTATGTAGTGCAATCCAAGATATGCCATGAAATCCACTGCACATCTGGATGCTGCTGTAGAAGAACATTTTCATCCTCTATGTCCTTGTACCTTTTGCCAGACATATCAATGTCATGGATACACTAAGACATTAGAAGTGATGCTGGACATCTATGTTCAGGGAGCAGAATTTTTCTGCTCCTCAGTGCAGTGAATGAAGCTGGGAGACACTGCCTCTTTGCAGCAGAAATTATAAGGGAAGTAAAAAAGCAGATTTGTTAGAATGAAAATATGAACCACATAAACTGTTCCTTTTGGGAAGGAATTTCTCCTTCAAATATAAGAAAACTCAGACTTCTAATGAAGTCTGCTTTAAAATGATAATTCTAAGTTTCATTAATTATGAGAAGGAATTGAACTCTGGTTTAGTGTGAGTTGTTTTTTTTTTTCTGTCCTGTAGATCCAGTTCTCAAATCATTAGAGTGTTTATACTGTTGTCAAACCAAGAGGAACTGTTTCTTAGTCACACTAGGAATTTTTATTTTATTTTATAAATACAATACTAAATGCATGACTGAACAGTTTACAAAATTTTCATTAATGAATAAGATTCCAGACAGTAAATCTTATTTACAGCCTGATTTATTGGATTGAACATAAGTAGGTGATGTTCTACATGTTTATTTGTATCTATGATGGGTTGATCCCAAACAGCAACCAAATACCCATCTTGCCATTCATTCACACCCTTCTACCTGGTGATAGAGTGAAAAATAATGATCACAAAGATTCTTGGTTTGAGATAACAAAAGTTTAATAAGAAAAGCAAATGCCACTTTTGGAAGCAAAACAAAATAAGGTATTCTTTCACTGCTTTCTACTGGCAGGAAGATATCTAGCCACTTAGCACATGGACATGTTACCTGGGAAGACAAACACCATGACCACAAACATTCACCTCCTTCTTACCCTGGCCTGAGCATAGCATCACACAGAATGGATCACCCCATTGGTCAGTTTGGGTCAGCTCTCTTGGCCATGTCCACTCCCATCCCCAGCCATCTGAGAGGATGTAAAGAAAGGGACCAGAGGTGAGAGTGATCCTGAAATAATTCACAGTATAATAAAATACAATAATTTAATATTCAATATTTAATATTTAAGTATAGTAAAATACTATATAATATAACAATATATATTAATTTATTATTATATAATAAATATTTTATAATTAAAGAGTCAATATTTATTTCAATTTACTATTGTAGTTTCATATTTTCATATAGACAGTTGAAAAGCTTTTGGGCTATAAATTACTACCTCTCTTTCAGTCTTGTAAGTTAAAGTGGAAGAAGAATTGCTGTTGCTTCTCCTTTTAATAAATTTTTCAAGTCCTGAAATTGTAGAAGACCAAATGGGAAAAGTAAGAAAATAAGAAAGGTAAAGACAATCTCAGGTAGCTACTTTAATACTCAACACAAAGGCAAACTTGAACTGTGTTTGCTTGAATCTCTATCCCCGGAAGAGAGAAAATGAAGATAATAATGGATTATGTTTTCATTCCTACACAACTTAGAAAAGTAGGAAAACATTAGCATAAAACCTTCCTAAGCCTTTACTTGCCAATCTTTCTCTTCATCTTTGTATTATGTATTGAATCATTAAACTGTTTACAACAGACATTTTCCCTTATTATAGATCTGCTGTCAGAGAAAGCTATCCTGGATTCTGCTGGATCTATTACAAGCCTATGCTGCTGCTAGTATCCATTCCTGAATGTAAGTTATGACTTGCTCACTCGTGTTTCAGCTATTTTCATCCAAATTATGTGTCTTGGTTCACTTGTAGCTTACCACTGTCGCATTCACATCACATTTTGGCAGAATGGATGTACTTTTCCAGTGATCTCTTGAGCCTTTGCTCCCACTTATAAGATTCTCTTCTGACATTCCTGCACCTGGTTTTTCTGCTGAAAAGGACATGGGAATGTAGAAGTAAAGCATTTTTTGTGGATATGAACTTCAGGCAAGTCTGTTGTAAGGTAATCCTGGTTTTGGGGCTATATTCTGGGAACATAACCAAAGTTCATTCTAGTCTTGCTTCATCACTAAGTTTCAGGTGATAGCATCTCGAGTTAGTAAATGAGTTGATGCACTGAAGTCTTTGAGTTGGCATAATTGTTTTGTGGATTGGAGCACAAAATGAGGCCTTGAATTAACATGCTACTGTAGACATAACCATCTGAACTACAAATCAAATAGAATCAAGCTATTTCGCCTTACTCTAACAGGCTTTTAAACATAATCAGTTATTCCTGTGGCTCTTCAAGAAGTGATGCTGCTTTTCTGTTTACTATGAAAGACAAAACACCTCATGCAGAACCTCTACTCAAGGTAATTACATTCCTTCCATAAAACAGCTGGTCTTCTTAGTATTTTATGAGCAGTTTAGGAAAACTACGCAATAATGAACAATTGTCCAGACGTAAGAGTACTAGCTTTATACACGCATGACACTGAGAGTGTCTTCTCTATGAAAAGTAGAGTTGATTGCTCTTCTCCACATGAGTCTCTTCTGCCTTTCCTTATTGTGTTAGAATGAATAATGTAAAGATTCTGTCAGAATGATTTACATGCTCACCAGAACAATCTGACTGTAGCTATCTCATGCCTCGTTTCCTTTATTCAAAGAAAGGATGAGAGATAGGTATAGAGAGAAACTACAGAGATTTCTCTGCAGCAGGATTGAAAACTGCAGCTGTTAACATTTTCCCTTTATGTTTGATGGCCTACAAAAACAATACAGTTCCCAAGTAGCAAGCTGTGTGTAGATTTGCTATAAAAATATTAGATTAACTTTCATTAACTTTCTAGAACCTTGAATAGCTTTAAGCAGTCTCCATTTCCAGCTCCTTGCTAGGTTTTCTATATATTTTTTTAACTTTGTCTATTTTTTTCACCTAAGAGCAGGAATGTGTTATCACTGAACAATCATTAAAATAATCATTCTTCTATTTGTAGTGTCATTCTGATACAATAACAGAGCAAGTAGAAGAACACCTATATAGCAATATGAACAGAAAGTAAATACTTTCAACCTGCTGTGACCAATAAATGAATGTCTACAATAGAAGGCAGCTCTGAGGTGGAAAGATGAACTTAACACAGATTTGACCAGAATATTGCCTTTTTTTTAGATAAATGGTTTCATCAGATGAGTGATGAACTAGCTGCATGAGATGACGAAATCAAGCAGTTGTATCAGCCAAATGAATCAACCAGTCCTGTAACTGTTTGTCCCTGAGTTTATCAGAAGATTCCAAATAGATTCCTGAGTTAGTGAAGCCAGCATGGAAATGTAGATTTATCTCTTAGCAACTCAAAATGTAAGAAGTGGAAAATCATCAAAAGGAATTTCAAAGAAAGCTGTTGTGATTTAGCCCCACCCACAGCCACTCACTAACTCCCCTCTGTGTCAAGATGGAGGGACAACCAGAAAAGTGAGAAAACTCATGTGTTGAAATAAAGACAGTTTTATAGGTAAAGTGGAAGCCACACAAGCAAAGCAAAAAAAGGAATTCATTCACTGCTTCCCATGGCAGGCAGATGCTCAGCCATCCACAGGAAAGCAGGCTCCATCACATGTAACAAGGGCTTGGGAAGACAATTGCCATCACTCTGAATATCCTCCCCTTCTACTTCTTCCCCCTGCTTTAAATGCTGAGCATGATGCCATGTGGAATGGAATATCCCTTGCATTCAGGGTTGGGGGTGGTGTGACAGACAGGAAAGACCTTGACTCTGTGTAAGAGTCAGTCACTTCTCAGCAATAACAAAACTATCCCAAATTATCAACACCATCTCTAGCACAAATCCAATCAATACCCTCCTACAAGTTACTATTAGGAAAATCATCTAGGCCAAAATCAGCACAAGAGCAATAGGACTAAGCTTATTTCAACTCACATATTCCTTCCTGACAATCAGGCTGCTCAACTTCATCACAGTGAGCATGCAACAGATAGCATATGGTGGTTATCACATTTGTATTCCAAATTAGCTGTATATTTCCATTCCTGTGGGATCTCAGCACCTCAGGACTGAGGTGCCGAGTCACCGAGACCACCCTTGGGGGGCTCGGGAGTCCTGGAATGTTGCCAGAAGTGTCTGGTGGCTGGACTTTGATCATACACGGGAGACGACACCTGTATGAGGATAGGAGGGTTTCACCGGGGTGAATGGTGAAGGGATTAGTTAGTTAGAGAGTGAAACACAGGGTTTAGGATTTCTGTACAGGGGGGTTTAGAGAAGTAAGATGGAGGAATTGGGGCGTGTCCTGTCCTTCTTCTTCTTCTTCTTCTTCTTCTTCTTCTCCTCCATCTTCTGTGGTGATGGTGGCACTTTGAGATTGGTCATTACTAAAAGTGCACTGGGCAATAAGGGTGAAAGGTATTGGGGAAAAATGATAAATATTGTATACGCAACTTTGGGTATAAAGATAGGTGACCGCCCGGAGGGGAGGGGAGTGTGCTCATGGCTGGCTGCTGAGCAGACCTCTGTTGGGCTGAAAGAAGATCTTTTAGATAAACAATTAATAAACACAGAGACCGAAAGAACTGAAGCCTCTTCTGGTCCTTTGATACGCGGGCTGCCCCAAGGCCACCCCGGGCCTTTCCAGGCCATCCAGACAGCCGAAAACCGGACACATTCCTGTCCTAAATTAGTTGTAATTTGTACTTGCATTGTGCTAAAAGTACTTTGCTCTATCACTCATATGTATCCAAGCCCTGTATAGCATCAGTCAACCTCAGGAAAGTAAATTTGGGATTAAACACTGTCTTTGTAATCTTGCTCTCATCAGATCATGGGATCATAAGTTTTTGGAATGGATCTTAAAGATCCCTTAGTTCTAGATCATCACCCTCCTACTATGACAGCTACACTACCAACTAGGCCTTATCCAACCTGGCTTTAAACACTGCCATGGCTGGGGCATCCACAACTTCTCTGGGATTGTGTTCCAGTGTCTCACCACACTCACTGAAATAATTCTACCTAACAGCTAACTTGAATTTCCTCTCTTTTAATTTGTAACTAATACTCACTGCTCTATCATTACATTTCCTGACAGATACTTATAAGAACAGTTCCCAACAAATATCTAGAAGAACCTTCTCACATAACATTAGATTCTGACCCGTACTTGTTTTAAATTGTACCTACTGTCAGCACTAAATTAACAAAAGAGAGATCCTGAACAGCAAAGAACATATCACGCCTGGTTAATAAGAAATTAACAGCAGTCATGGACTACATCAGTTGTAAAAGCAAAAAAAACACTGAGTCCTATCTTTGCCATATTTATATCTATTTTTTCTGGAATTGAAAAATCTGATCTGATTTCAATTCTTAATATATGCAATTCAAATTAGAAAATGCAGTGATATATTATGCAATGCAGTAGGATTAATAATCATATTTAAATCATCATATTGATTGTATAAATATTAATGAAGCTTTAGGTTTACAGAATTTGTATCATAGATGCCTTTAGAATTCAGCTGCCTACAAAAATTTAGCACTTACCTTCTTATGTCTCACAAACTATTTGTAATGTTTTGAAATAATCAGGTAAAAATTGATGCTAAATGCAACATGACTACACCTGCAAAAACAAAGTTTAACCCTTTTCCTTAGGACAAAAGATTTACAGCAGAATATTTCTTTGTTGTATGACCTAACAGTATGAGCATGGACTGCCCTCAGTAAAATTTTCTCAACTTTGTCATAATAGTGATTTTCCTATACATGTTTTTATTCCCCAGTACTCCTATATTTTGTTCCACAGTAATCCTGTATTTAACTGATTAAAAAGGATGCTAAAAGAAATGAATGGGGATAAAATGAGTAATCTCTTTGTCTTGATGAATACCCTCACTACTGAAACTCACTTCTTCACTACTGTGTTTATTGAATCTGATTTTGCATATTTCATAGATGGGAGAGAAAGCATAGTTTTTCTTTATGTTATCTGCCTAGCATTGTGGCCTGCATTAATATATTTCCTGCAGTTAATTGGCTATTTGGAAACAATGAGATCAATTCAAATTGCACTGGCAGAGGGAGCAAGGATTGAGAATTGGGGTGTCTAAGCTCAGCAGATGGTTCAGATCACCTACTGCTCACATCTGCCAAATCCTTGAGGAGCAGAAGCCTCAAACTGAGGTTTCAGCATCTAAAACTTCTTTGCAATTTTTAAATGAGTTGACAATTCACTCCCTTCCACAGAAGACCCCAAGAGACAAAGTTCATTTGGTGTGTACAGACAGTACAGTGACAGGTAAACATTGAATTCAGACCAATATTCCGTTTGAACTATCTCTGCATTGGAAAGAAATGTGTACAAATGCCCCAGGGATTTCTCACTACTTGCATCTGACTCTTCTGCCCTAATACTGTTCACCCTGACTCAGAGATGGATGGTACTATGGCATTGTATACACATCTGAAAATAAAATGTTCTGTCTCTCTGTGTCTTCTTCCCTGATGCTATTTAAAACACTGCCAAGTGATTCTAATTCACCATTATTTGTGATAAAAAGATCAGACTAATTCTAATATATTTCTGTGTGCTGTGGTCAGTCATTCTGCAAACCATCATTATACATATGTATGCACACATACTAAGTTATATGATAGAAAATCTCTAAATATTAGATCTGCC
The DNA here is from genome assembly GCF_047830755.1 of Zonotrichia albicollis. NCBI lineage: Eukaryota > Metazoa > Chordata > Aves > Passeriformes > Passerellidae > Zonotrichia > Zonotrichia albicollis. Next base: position 140,741,108 of record NC_133819.1, read on the forward strand.
CCACCATTTAAAATTTTTATTATTCCTCTACTTGAATATGTGTCTTATAAATCCCAGTTACAGTTTCTGTGCTTGCTTCTGCTTCACTGTATTTCACTTATCTGACAGATACTATGTTTATTTAGAATGGATTACAATTTTAACATCTCCTAATTCTGTACTTTAATGATATTTGGTTGAAGGTTGGACTTCAAGATCTTTTTGGTCTTTTCCAATCTGATTCTGATTCTTGAAAAGTTCATGTCCGGAATTAAACACATGCTTTTCTCCTTTTTAAAAATGAGCCTTTTCAAGGTTTTGACTCATTGCCTTTGTCCATCCTTGTCTTTTAATGTAAACGAATTTGTCCCATTGTGTTTTACCTGCAGCCTTGTACTTGGATTTCCAATTATTCAGCTGCACATGTATGTGTCTATATGCTGCATGCATATATGTGTTGCCTTGGTTAATGTCACTTCCATGCCTCATTAAGTGCTTACATTTTTTTATTGTGTTCTGAAATTTCTACTGTTTAATTAGATATTTTACCAGACCACATTAACAAGACTGACTTTGACAAGCTCCTCTATTTTTTCCCTACAATATCCTTTAGACATTTTTTATCTATTCAAATTTCTATTACTCAGTATTTCTATCACTTGCATGAGATATAGATAATGCCTGCCTCTCTAAATCCCAGAGAAAACTTTACTTCATCCTTCAGTTCAATTTTTCCTCTGTTTCTTGTGATCAAATTGTCATCTGAGCCTACAGAAGCCTTACACAATATTTCCTGTCATTCCAAGTGCTGGTGAACTGCAGCAACCAATTGACTATAGGTTGATCACAGTTTACTACAAAGTTTTCTCTTCTATTGCATCTGCTCGCCATATGTCCCAGTTACTTCTCATTTATTACAGAAACAGAAATAATTCCATATTAAAAAAATTGTAATAAACCTCTAAAAATTATCAAAACAAACCATGAAAATTTCTCTTCTTTTTTATTTTTCTGCTCTCAGTGCACAGAATTTCCAGTAATACCAGAGTCAGAGCATACAAAAAGCACAGACTGAAGCACTCCACAGCAGCTTGCTTAAGGGGATAACTCTGATAACACCTATCCTGACCACTGGAAACTTGTTCTCAGTGCCTGCTTATCTCTAATGGCTCTGGGTCCACAGCTACTTGGGAAAAATTTCTTGAACATAACTGAAGAGGGATTCTGAAGGGAAAAGGATGGAATATCCTCAAATCCTGCTTCTGAAAGTCATGTCTTTGTGTTTTAAGCAAAGCAAGAATATATCAAGCTAGAAGGTAAATAGGCAGGAGTGTTCCAACAGTTAAAAGAAGATGCCTTTAGAAGGGTTCCAGGTTTTGTTCTACCGTTGAGCTGACACCTAACCATCATCATCTCACCTATACATACTTAGTGCTTATATGCAGACTGGGATATGTTGTAATAGGATGAGAATTGTCAATGAACTTGAATAACTTGCTAGCATGATTCAGGATCTGGTAAAGGGACATAAATTCAGTTGCCTAAATGTATGTATTTGGATAAATACAGACTTTATTTATGCTACCTGATGGTATCCAAAATATCCTCACAGAGCTGGTAGATAAAAAATAAAGTAAGTAATGAAATCTCTGGATCACAGGCTGGAGTCCAAGCAGGTATTATGAGTATCTCAAATGATGTGCAGATTTTGGCAGCTGCATACACCCTAGATTTTAACCCATATACATATATTTTTAGATATGTAGCTTTTAACACCAGAAGACCATTTTTTGCCTCTGATTTCAGTGTTCTTCATAATGCAAATGAAAGAACCTCAAATAAGAAATATTAATTTTGCTTTTGCAACAGAATGACCTTTAAAATGATGTCTAACCTTGACTTAAAAGGCTGAAACTATGAGAATACATCACATCCTTACATCAGTTAAACAATTATTTATTACCTCCATGTTAAAAGCCTACTCTTGTCCAGATTCAGCCTCTACCTATCAAATCTCATTAGGCCTATTTCTGTCAATTTAAAGAAGTACAGGCCAAGAAGACCCAAACTAACAAACCTACAACATATTTATTTCTAGGCCACCATCTTAAAAGTTCAAATGTCAGTGCATAGAAGAGTGTGATTTGTTTTTACCACCAGAAAATTGCAGGACTGTCCATATCTTGAAGGAAAACACTTTCCATAGTTGTTAGCCATATTTCCTTAGCAGTCCTCCTTCACTGTCTTATAAACAGAAAGATTGGACATTAGGATCATCATTGGACATATATTTAAGACACATACAATTTGTGTACTTCATTAAATAATCCAAGTAAAAAGCAATGCATAAAATGAAACAAAATATCTGTTCACTAAAAAATAGTCTTCATAAACACTCTTCATATTACTCCCTTGGGAGAAAAAAAATAAAATGAAATTTTAAAAAAATACCAAAAACCAATCAATCAAGAAACCCAAAACAACCAAACCAAACTGAACAATACCAAATAAAAAAAAAGGAGATTTCAACAAGTTTCCATTAACTTTTAGTATTTGTTTTGCAAAGGAATGAGGGCTAAAATAAAAAGGACAAAACTAATGCAGCAATTTAAACACTAATACAAGAAGTTTGCCTTGGAGGCCTTGGGATCTAATTAATGCTTAATTACTTTACATAAGAAATCAACAGAACTTTCCAAGGTGATAAAGACCTGAGCTATTCAATATTATCTTTTTATTTGTTTTATCAGAACCATATTCAGATGCATTATCATGCTAGATGTTTTTCACTTGTTTGAACAAAAGCAATCTGTAACAAATGGCAGACAGTTTAGGAATACAGAAGGAAAAACAGATGCAGAAAGACTGATAAATGCATACTGGGACTGAGGAAATGAAAAAAACCAACATTAATTACAGTT